>NC_028640.1:60750810-60760399 GCF_001406875.1 Solanum pennellii
TGTTATTTTTACAAAAACATAACAAATGACTATTCACCAATATTCATGTCTATGCAAATACTTTTATTATAATAGACATATCTTTTCATGAAAAATCACAACATTTTAAGTGATATTTTTTTCCATAAAAGAACACAATTATTTTGAACAAGTATATATATAATATGGATGTTTCATACTAGTCACACTATATACTAGTAATAGAGAAACTCAACAACCACAATACCAAATATACTCCAAGAATTTTGTGGATATAACATAATACAAAAGTATCATTAAATTTCATATCTTTTGCTCCAAAGTTAAATTAGACACCAAGTCTAATCATAAGCAAATAACCCCCACATTTCAAATGTGATCTCAAAAATATTTTTCAAGTATTTGAAAATAGTTTTTCCACATATTTTAATATTGGAAACATTATTCTACAAAAGAATTATAGTGCTGCAATTCTCTTTGGCAATGTTTACACAATGTCAAAGTTCATTCCATAGAAATACAAAATCATAAATTCTAATTCACTAGTATTTTTCCTCTATCATAAATAAACATACCACTTAGTATTTTAAATACCAACAATAAGGACAAAAAAATTGTACAATTTATTTCTATATTACCTTGAAGTTTATAGAAAATCAAAAGTACAACATTGACTTATTATGTGAAGTTTTCATATTCTTCAAAACAATTGCATAGTCCAATTTATCCAGAGTATAAAACCACAAAAGTTATTAGTCTACAAAAATAAGACACACTAACATTTCTCACGGTGTACAAAACTACAAAAGTTTTTTTTCCTCCTCTAAACAGAATAACACATATTCTTTATCACATAGAAATGTTTTTCTTATCAAATAGTCTTCCAACTATAACATTTTGACATACTATTTTATCAAACAAAAATATGCATCTCTCATTTTTGCAAACTAAAGAATTTTAAAAGCAACAATATTTGCGAAGTAAAATTCATTCCACAACATATGGTTTGCAAATTTTTTTCCAAAGATACACATAATAAAAAAATTAAAAAAAATCAAAGATGATAACTCTTAGAAACTATTTCCTCCTTTGATAATTTAATAAGAAGGTTACCTGGTAATCGTTAAACAGAATTCCATAAAAATTTTATCTTTACATTCTCACTTCGACGTTGCTAAACAAAGCAACGAATCATGAAGAAGTAATGCATTTATCTTCTACTTCCATGATCATATTCTCTCAATCAGTAGAATACAAAAATACTAACAGTAAATAATTTCCTTAAGATTGTTGTTCATCTTGTATTCCAAACATACTTAGAAGAAACTTTGAACATCTTTGTAAGACAACAAAGTTTAAGAAAATTTTCACAACTAAAAAATTAAAACTAGTAGCGAAACTAGAATCAAAAACAGATTTAAAAAAAAATATACGAAATATTTTTCTTAAATAAGAATTGTTGTTAATATGTGTCTAAAGAATCTTACTGATTCCAACAAACTTTGCAGAAACACGAAGTTACCAAGTTTAATGAACCAGTGAAGGAAAAAAAATAGAAGAACTGAAATTAATTTACAAATCTAAAATTTGTAAAACACGTACCAGAATCTGGAAATTTTTAATCGGAAAAAGATCAAGTCCACTGAACTCACAGTGTCCCCTTAAGGAAATTATTCCCCTCTAGTATCCGAGGTTTGATTTGGAATATGACCTCTCAGGGTAAAATGATCTCAATCACCAAAGTATAGATACCAAAAACTCCGGTGTCAACGAACCACTCAATGGCAGTAAAGTACACTTAGAATACTAGATTTAGTAGTTGAAGAAGAAGTCCATAAATTCTATATTAAAATGAGAGAAAATACTCAATATATAGAAAACAAAGGGTAGTGCGAAAAGGTTCTTATTGTGCCTTACCGGAAAGGTCACAAACCTTTGGAAAAGTCACAATCTTTCAGAAAGGTCGTCACCTTTCATAAAAGTCACAACTTTTAATAAAAGTCACAACTTTTCACAAAAATCACAACTTTTCATAAAAGTCACAACTTTTTATCAAAGTCGCAACATTTCATAAAAGTCACAACTCTTCATAAAAGTCGCAACTCTTCATTTTTCATTCACACCTTTTTAAAATCCAACAGTTAGAACTAATTTTGGACGAATAGTTGAGAACTTTTGAGAAATTATTACGTCCACAACATGTAATCTTATGTCATAGTCATGTAAGACTTCCAAGTATATATTTTTCCTTTCCACAACACTAAAATGTTAGTTGTGCAAATTGTTAGTTAATACATTTTAGTTTCCAATTTCAAGTATTTCAGTCATGCAGATCTGAATTCATTTGGTTGGAATCAATCTTGGAAAAACAAATCCCCTCATCCAAACAGGTTTTACATCTCTTTTTCTTTTCTCCATAGGAACAGTTTGAATTGAGTTGCATAATGCCATCTCTCCAAACAGCATTACCCCCTGAACTTGCCAACAACGCCATCCGAGTAAGTATCATCTAATTTTTAGCTATTTGCATATATGCAGCCTCTAGAATTGCTTTCAAAGTGATTTAAGTATGCATTTCTTTCTTTTTGCTATTGTCTCTTAGCTTTATCGAGAGTGTCTACGACGAGCAAAATACATTGGCAGTAAGGTACGTTTTTCTTCTTTATGCTGCTCTAAAATTATATCAGTTGTGTTGGTTGTTGTCGATAAAGTTTTTCAGTCTTATTTTGCCTACGATTCACTTAGGTTTTGATTATCCTTTCATGTGGTCCTTAAAACTCAAGTGCATGATTAAGGTGGTTGATGTGATCTCAGGTAGAGATTCTGTTAGGCATAAATTTCTTCACTTCCATCTTAAGTTACCAATGAACTTTATGACACATTTCCCTTTCTCACACCCTCGAGTGAACCCCATGGTCTTTAAGTCCTTTTTATATATTGCACATTTTTATTTACATCGGCAAAAGATGTACAGTTTTGAGAAGTGCCTCGACAATTTCGCACCCCCAATCCCACACCTCCTCCTCCCCCCAAAGAGACAAGAATGCAAGTTGTCAAATATTTATCTTTTTTACATGTTAAAAAGCTGCTCCCCCTAACATAAAACCTTGGAGTTTTAACTGGACGTTGGGCATGATAGAACCTACCATGTGAAAAATTGCTTGATCAAAATAATTAAAAAATTATGTGAAAAATTCTAGAACCAAAAGCACTGGTGCAAGAGATAGGCTTGTTTTTTATTCTATTGCATGGAACTGTCATTGTGTTTACAATATTTCAGATAAATTTGACTGTCTTTTGAGAAGTAGCTACTTATATAGTTGTCTGTCCCTAATTTGCAGCAACATATCACACAACTTCTTGTTGGTATGGTGAGACAGCAGTTCAAAAAGCATATGCATGAGACTGATCAAGAATGAGTAAGTTCATTCTGTCTTGTTGTTTTTGCTTTTATTGTTTTCAAAAAAATGGATGTCCTTCCAAACTGGTGGGAATTTTCAAACGATTATATTACTTGGAGCCAGTTCACATCATGAACCACCTTCTGATTGGATGCATTCCATTGTTTTCCTATGGTATTACAGTGCTGCAAGGGGGCTTATAAATCACATGCTGCATGAATCTGAGAAGATGACCGGCCGAAAATTCAGCCAGGGTTCTTGAAATCGCCTGCTAGCACAGGGACAATAAAGACATACTCTAAATTTTACCTATGAAGGCTCAACTTTTTCTTTTCTATCTTCGCCCAACCTTTGAGGGTCCGTTTTTTTTTCTTACCTTTTTTGGACAGAAGTTTTTAGACGAACTTTTCTATATCTTTGTGAGTTGAAAAACATTCATTAGTAATATACGTAAACTATAGTGTCTCAATTAATAAAGTCTTTAAATCAAGCAATTCTCTTGAAAACTGAACCATGAAGTGACCCTTTTTTGGATAAGCAATTCCTTTGGTATACTAATAAGAGGCTAAGAGGCAGGTACCTCTCTCTTGATGTATTTGCTCTGTGTAGAGGTTACTTTTTGAAATTTACTAAATTATCCATGTCTTTGGAATTTAAATGCCTTTTGAAGGTGTTTTACCAATGTTTTTTTCTTATAATTTGGTTCCACGTCAATAAAAGATTCATGTTAAATAAGTGAAATTTAAGATATGTAAAATGTCGATAGTTGCATTAAGCATTTGAAGAGTGCAGGGACAAAATTACCCCTCAACATTTATTTAAGGGAAAAAGGACAAATATACCCTTGAATATTCGTAAATGGTATGTGTATACCCTTCATTATACTTTTAGAACATCAGTACCTTTGCCATCCAAAATTTGGAGCATATTAAGTTAACGGTGGTACAGGTGTCTCGATCCTAACCACTGACTTGATATTTGTTAAATTTCTACCCAAAATTAAAAAAAATCACCCGAATTAATCTAGAAACCCGTCCAAATACATAATACCATGACCCATAATATTAACCCAGATCCCCAAATCAATTCACCTAAGGGCGAAGAATAAAAGTGGCAACCGTAGCTCCGCCACTATACGACGGCTCAAGATGTATAATTTTAGGCCGAATCATGATCCGAAAGGGCAAAGTATTGAAGCACAAGCATCAACTGTAACAACCTGTTTAGTAGGTTCGAGCAGTAAAATTATTTTTGATAAAAACTGACTGGGTCGACGGACCACGCGACGGACCATCATGGTCACGACGACCCGTGATGGACTCCGTCGTCCCATACTTGTGTAATTTCTTCTGCTGCTCTCCTCATTACCTTCGATGACAAGTAAGACGGACCGTCACAGGGTCTTCGTTCCAAAACACTTCAATTTTTGGAGTCTGGGTACCGGAATCGACTCTCTGAACTTCACGACGGACTTGCAGCACGGACCGTCGTAGATACGACGGACCGTCACAAACTGCGTAACCCCGACTTGGTCAGACTTCCGCTAAATTTTAAATGGGTGTTTTGGACTATTCATAATTATTATGAAATTAGTGGGGTAATTTTTATAATTGAGTTAGTTGGGGGTTAAAGGAGAGAACTTTAAAATAAATAGTGGGTTACTTTTATTACCTTTTATAATTGATTATATGATAATTATGGTAAAAAGAATATGAAAAAGAAAAGAAAAATAAAAAGAGAAGGGCGTGAACGAAGGGAGGAGCGAGCGACGTGAATTGACAAGGTTCAAAGGCATTGGGAAGATAGCTTGCTTGATTTCGATTCTTCGATGGAGGTAGGTTATGGTTTAATTCTATCTAATAGATAAACTCTAAATAGCGATTGATATGTATTGAATGATATAGTAAAGTCTCCTATATACTTGATTGTGTGGTTGCATGTTTTTGATTGTGTGGTTTGTGCTTGACCATAAAATTATGAGAATGTTGAAATTCTAATCTTGAACCATCTCTATTGGAGTAATGCCTTGAATAAAGGAGGCTCGATGAAATATTACTAAATAATGAAAAAGTGGTGGTATTAAATGATAATTAATGGTAATTTTGGATCGGAGTGTCACGTTCCGACACGGATTATTGGATCGGAATGTGACGTTCCGACACGGATTATTGGATCGGAGTGTCACGTTCCGACACAGTATTAGGGGATCGGAGTGTCACGTTCCGACACAGTAACATTAAAGGCAAGAAATCTTGAATTAACTTAATATACTCGAACTCAAAGAACCTAGTTCCCAAACGAGTATGGTGTAGAGGCATGAGTCCTCATAGGTGTGCTTAATGTTGTGATTGAGGGTGTAACCATTATGGTGTTGTTGTGTCTATGGTTCACGTGCTTGTTGTTTGCCAACTGTTAAGTATTGTAGTTGGTTTTATACTATTGTTTAATATATACTGGTTTCTATTTTGAGTTGGCCGATGATACCTACTCAGTACGTGTTCCTTGTACTGACCCCTACTTTTATTTTCTTCTTGTTGTTTTGTGGAGTGCAGCAAGTGCACCATTGACTTCGACTCGTCCTCAACTCTAGCCAGTCTTCAGCACATCAGATTTCAGGGTGAGCTATTATTCCTAGCTCGGGCTGGATTCTCTTCTTCACGTCTTGATGTCTTTAAAGTTCGGACATGGACCATCTTTTTACTTATTTTAGCTTCTTACATACTCTTAGACTTCGTAATTTGAGGATAGATGTTCTTGATGTGATGACTTCCAGATTTTGGGGATAATGAGTATTATACTTTAGAAGTTTATTTAATTGATTACGTTAATAAGTTTTGGATCTTCCGCATTATTTTTACTATTTAAAATTGATATACTGGTAAATGTTGGGGTTTAGATTTGTTGGTTCGCTCACCTAGTAGGATAAGTGTGGGTGCCACTCGCGGCTCGTTTTGGGTCGTGACATCAACCAAAGCAGTTTCCATCAACAAGGATACAACCAGATCTCAATGGTTCATCAAATACTCGGGTGAATTGATTTGCGGATCTGGTTAATATTTTTGGGTTATGAGTATTATGTATTTGAGAGGATTTTTAAATTAATTCGGGCGGATTTTTTTAATTTTGGGCAGAAATTTAACAAATATCAGGTAGTGGTTAGGATCGAGACTCATGTACCACCGTTAACTTAAAGGGTAGATATGCTCCAAAGTTTGGACAACAAGGGTACTGACGTCCTGAAAGTATAACAAAGGGTATACACATATCATTTACGAAAGTTCGAGGGCATATTTGTCTTTTTTTCCTTTTAATAGCTAATTTTACCCTCTATTATACCCTACGGTCATTTTGCGAACTCAACAAATTCTCTTTTTTAAACCCAAACACGACCTGCTATACGAAATAAAATCATTCAACAAAATCATTTCAAGGCGTGATGCTGCTTTTCCGTCTATCTTCACGCTTAAATTGATGCCATTGGGATCGTCGTTTGGTCACTTCGTGACTGCATTTGGACTCTAACGTTGTTCTGCCTTTCTTTGGAAGAGGAAACATATGTGGGCCGGGTTAAGGGAAGGTGTAAGGGTGAAGGAATTGGGTTGGGTTATGATTAAAGGATTAATTACTTGAGTGGATCTCTTTTAAAAATAATTACTTGTTTTAGATATACTCTTTAAATATTACCATTTATAGCAATATAAATAAAACTATATATTTTATTAGATTTTTCTCTCACCTCTTTCTCTTTTTTTTCTCTCTCAGCTTTTTAATATTTCTCTCGCTCCTTTTTTTTTGTTGCTCTTTCTCTCTTACCTTTTTCTTTTATTATTTTTTATTTTTTGCTTTCTCTTTGTTGCTCTCTCTCTCTTTATGTTGTTTTTTCCCCTTTTGTTTCTCGTTCTACTTTCTTTCGTAGAGTAGTCAATAATCGTAGAATGAATAAAATTTTGTATCGATAATTAATTAATTAAACAAATAATTTAATCGCAACAAATGAAGAGACGTAACAAATTGCGAAATGAATTAAGCTTGAATTAAAAATATATTACACACATATTAAAGTTGAATTAAAAATGTATTACACACAATGATCTACAGATTAAATTAAACTTGTATTAATAATAAATTAAAGAAGTAATCCAATAAGAATAAATAAATCAAAAAATTGCAAAATAAATTCATTGCTTTAAAATTTTATTACACAATATTAAAGTTGAATTAAGAATGAATGAGAAACATAACTAACAAAAGACAAGACAACGATCTATAAACTGAATTAAACTCATATTATTCATGAATAAAACTAATACCATATGTATCTTATAAATTATTTTTGCTTTTATCACTAAGAAAATGAGTGATGGTTGCATTATTTATTAAAAAGGTATTGTGCATGTCTTATAAATGTATTATTAGTATGTTACCTAAATTATTCTTGTTGGTATCCGTAAAAAAGTTAAGTGTGTAATACATATTATAAATGTATTATTCATTAATAAAACATGTATTATATGTATTATAAATTACTTTTTATTTGTATCACTAAGAATGTGAGTTGCAATATATATTAAAATGTATTGTGCATGTATTATAAATGTATTAGAAGTGTGTTACCCAAATTATTTTAGCAGATATCATTAAAATTGTAGTGAAGTTTGCAATCTGTATAATAAATATAGAATGTATTGTTCATGATTTTAATACAAATTTAATACAATTATGAAACATATCTAATACAAATTTAATACAAATGTGATATAGTTCCGTAAACTTCATCCTTTTCGAGCTTCAATCTAATAATTTTTCTAAAATAAATTCCAAAGTTAACCAAACCCTCTTAAAATTGAAATACAAACTCCAAGCAATATTTTCAATTATTTGTAGGAACTGCCTATCTAAACTAATCGCAAAGGAAAGAGCAGTCAATGATTCGTAAACTAACTAAAACTTGTATTAATAATTAATTAGATTAGTACTCTAATTGTAACAAATGAAGAAACATAATAAACTGTCAAATGAATTAAACTTGAATTAAAAATGTATTACACACATATTAAAGTTATATTAGAAGCGAAAATTAACAATAAATGAAAAACGTAACTAACGAAAGACTAGACAATAATCTATAGACTGAATTAAACTTGTATTATTCATAAATAAAACATGTATCATATGTGTCTTATAAATTATTTTAGTTTGTATCACTAAGAACATGAGTGATGTTTGCAATATGTATTACAAATATATTGTGCGTATGTTATAAATGTATTACAAGTGTGTTACTTAAATTATTTTGGTTGATAGAACGAAAAAAAGAGTGAAGTTTGTATTATGTATTATAAATATATTGTTCGTGATTTTAATACAAATTTTGGTGCAATTATGAAACATGTCTAATACAACTTTAATATAATTGCGATACCGTTTCATAAACTTTATCTTATTCGAGTTTCAATCTATATGTCACGATCCAAAACGAGCCGCGAGTGACACCCACACTTATTCTACTATGTGAGCGAACCAACCAATCTAATCCCAATTCTTATCAATATTTCAACCATAATAAAAAGAATATAATGCGGAAGACTTAAAACTCATTAACGGAATCAATTAATAACTTCTAAAATTTAATACTTATCATCCCCAAAATCTGGAAGTCATCACAACAAGAACATCTATCCTCAAATTACTAAATCTAAGAATATCTAGGAAGCTAAAATAAATAAACAGCTCGTCCATGCCGGAACTTCAAGGCATCAAGACATGAAGAAGAAGATCCAGTCCAAGCTAGAAGCATTAGCTCACCCTGAGATCTGACGTGATGAAGACTGGCTAGAGTTGCGGTTGAGTTGAAGACGATGGCACGTTTGCTGCACTCCACAAATAACAAAGAAAAACAATACAAGTAGGGGTCAGTACAAGGCACAAGTACTGAGTAGATATCATCGGCCAACTCAAAATAGAAAACAATATATTTCAGATAATTTCATAAAATCAACTAATATTCTTAACAGGTTCTTTAGATTGAGTATATTACATATTTCAAGATTCATTCTCTTTACTATCCTGGTGTCGGAACGTGACACTCCGATCCACTACTATCCTGGTGTCGGAACGTGACACTCCGATCCATCTACTATCCTGGTGTCGGAACGTGACACTCCGATCCATCTACTATCCTGGTGTCGGAACGTGACACCCGATCCATT
>NC_028640.1:60767859-60802996 GCF_001406875.1 Solanum pennellii
TCCGACCCAGTCAGGGTTACGCAGCCTGTGACGGTCCGTCATGACTGTGACGGTACGTCCTGCCGGTCCGTCACAAAGTTCAGAGAGTTAATTCTGTGGAAAGATTTGTGACGGTGCGTCGTGCCAACGACTGTCCGTCCTGCCATTCCGTCGTGAAGTTCAGAGAGTCGATCTCAGTACCCAATTTTTCAGAATCTAAGTGTTTTGGAACGAGACCCCCTCGACGGTCCGTCGTGCCCACGACGGTCCATCGTGGAATCCGTCGACCCTGACAGTTATTACCAGAATAAACTCTACTGCTCAAAACGACTAAACAGGTCGTTACACTATATTTCTCCTAAATCAATCATAAACTTAACAAAACCCTCTTAAAATTGTGCTACAAACTCCAAATGACATTTTCAATTACTTTAAGAAATAACCTATCCAAACTAATCACAAATTCGTAAAATTCTAATAATGAATTCAAAATTTGAATCTTTATAATGACCATCAATGGTGAACTCTTATTTCTATAAATTTAAAGACGTGAAATTTCCATTTGAGAACATGATATTGTACATTTTTTGATTTTTCTATTTCTCTTCTTGTCGTGTTTTTGGATAAAATTAGTGAAAAATAGACAAAAACTAATTTAAAAACAATTATTTAAATGAAAATTTCCAAAAAAGATAAAAAGAAAAAAGAAGAAGAATTAAAAAAAAAAAAAAGGAAGAGAAAGAATGACACAGGAAGAGACGACGAAGAAGGAGGAAAAAAAGGAGGAAGAGAAAAAATAGGCAGAGAAAGAGGCGAAGGAAGATATACAGTATAATTTTTTAATTCTAAAAAATTGTTATGTTTAGTTAAAAAAATTATACTGACATAAATGGAAAATATTTTTTTTAATATTGCATATTTATATGATTTACCCATGATTAAAAGGGCTGATGGAAGAGGTGCTATTGGTGGGCTACTGGTTTGGGATTGGAAAAAGAAATGGGTTGTCTGAAAATATTGAGACAAGAGCCCAAAATTGGTTTCACAATGGATTGACAAAAGATTAGGTTTTGAGTTAAGAATTGTAATGACCCGAAAAATCAGCTTTTTTGAAAATTCTAAACTATTCTTTTAACTTTAGTTAATTTGTTGATGGGTAATTATAGATAATTATATTAATTGAAAGTTAATGAACTAAAGTGATAATTTATTTAAGACCATGTACTATTTAACTCTTATATATTAAAATAAGAAGTATGGTTGGTCAGTTTAGTACATAATTTAGAAAAAAGGATGGAGGAAAAGAACTCCGCAAAATCGATGATGGATAACATAGGTACTAACCCTTTTGTAACTACCAAATATTATCAATGATTAGGCAATCATGATATAGTTTATTTTTAACAATTGAAACTTTACCTTTTGATTATTATTTTTCTTTAGAAATGGTTGCTCATGTTATTGATGATTCTAAACATTTCCAGTGAGTTGCTTTTGTGATTTGATGGTAATCATTGGCTAATAATTTCAGCCAATCATTAGATAATGAATGTGTATGGCACCATTTCATTAAGTTTTAGTTCTGCCTATAGGTTTTATAGTTACGGATTTTATATCTATTAGTTAGTTATGTATGTTAATCTTATGGTTCAAATGTTGGTATATTAAGATAGGCTACTATGTTATTTGGAGAAATTATAACATAATTCTACTTCAAAAAAAAAAAGATATGATAATTGAAATGTTAATTGGCATCAAAATTGAGAGTTGGATTATAAATTCGGATAGATTTTAGGTCTAAGCTAGACCTATGGTAATATGAGTGTTGTTAGTTCAAAATCTTATTGTGATTATTAATGTGAATAGATTGCTTTGAGTTTGGAGTTCAACAAAATGGGAAGGCTCAAGTTTTAAAGTGAATTCTTGACTAATTGAGGCAAGTGAATTTCTAAACTCTTGTTAAGTGTATGAAATGCGTGTATTTCCTTGTGGTATATGTGTGGAAGTAATGGGATTTGGTGATGGGTTGACTTGTCAACATTGAATAATTCTAATGATGAAAACAAAGGGTAATAAAAGGCAATGTGAATACTTGCTTGTGTGTGATGTGTTGATAATAAAGAATGGTTTGAAAAGTTTTTTGAATCATTGTTGATGTTGTTGTGAATTGTGCAGTGTTATGAAAATGTTCGTATCCTCTTTATTTGTGTGAACAGGTCATTTGCATTATTTTAAGACATGGTTGTGACAAGTGTTATGTGCATTGAGAAAGAATGAGAACTTAAAGAGGATGTCATTTCGAGGGACGTATCGCGCGCCGGCGATGGATACTGTATTTCGAGGGACGTATCGCACGCCGCGATGGTTACTGATATCGAGGGTCGTGTCGTGCGCCGCGACAGATGCATGGACAGATATGTCCCCCATGGGTCCCGGACTGAGAGATAGCGGGTGTGTATCACTAGGTCAGACATGCATCATTATACTTGACATTGTATTCCATTGCATTGCACATATTTATCATTAGTGAACTTGATATCGTGTTTTGTTGATCTTCTGATTACCTTTCTGTGGAACTTGTGATTGATCAATATTGAGCTTGTTATTGCGGATATGTAATTTGTTGAAGTATTGTTGTTGAGGATATGTAATTTGTTGAAGTGTTGTTGAGGATATGTAATTTGTCTAAGTGTTGTTGTTGAGCTACGTGCTATGTAAACTGTGAGTTGTTAGGTTGGGTTGATTTTTAATGCAGGTTGTAGTTGTGGAGGTTCGGTTGGGGGTGGTAGGAGTACCCGTATTTCATCCCCTTAGCTTGTGTTTAGAGGTTTACTTGCTGAGTACCGTGTGGTTTGGTACTCACCCCTTGCTTCTACAAATTTTTGTAGGTTATGAGCCTGGATTTTTGTTGTACTTGTCATTCTCTTCTTTTCCGAGGCTTCTTGGAGATTTGTCAGGTAGTTGTTTCCATTGCAGCAGACTTTCTTCTCCTTAATTATGATCTTGTTCTATTCTAGAAACAAGTTCATTTGAGACTTGTTTTTCTTTTGAATCAATTGTTATACTTTAGAGGCTTGTACACGTGACAACCAGGTTTTGGGGTATAATGTAAGTTGATAGTAAATTTTCTGCATTTTAGTGTAATAGTTGAGTTTTAGGCTGACTTGTCTTGGTGGGATAAGACGAGTGCCATCACGTCCATTTTTGGGTCGTGACAAAATGGTATCAGAGTCCCAGGTTCATAGGTCTCACGTGTGAGTCGGGTCTAAGTAGAGTCTCGAGGATCGGTACGGAGACGTCTGTACTTATCTTCGAGAGGCTATAGTAACTTTTAGGAAAAATCTTCACTTCTTGGATCTCTATCGTGCGTACTTAGTCCGATTTTAATTTTTATCGCTTCACTCCATCGACTCTCATTTATGTGATGCCTCCTGTGTAGTTCCTCTGGTGAGTAGTTGGTGTGTCGTGTATTGGTTAAATTTTTCATTTGGTATTAAAGTGGAAGTGATATACTTATGGAAAGGATTTGTGGTTATATTTCGAATAATATAAAAAAAATAAAAAATTAAGGGGCTATGTAAATTTAGTTATCCTAGTAATATGATTAGTACTTGTGTGGTATATACGATATTTAGAGTGGTTAACAATTGGAAGTGGGATGATTAAAGGGATGACTAGATAATTGAGTTGTAACTTTGGAAACTATAATCAGTAAAGTTATCATAACATGAATGGAATTCTTAGAAAATGATGCACCAATTAAGGTTAGAATTTCTACTATAGTAGTATCGATGCTTACTTGGTTGGGGTTATGGAGTGTGATACATTTGATATTGACCTGCCCTATGAAAGAACGCATATAGCTTGGGCTAGATACGAAACTAATTTAGTAGTATTTTACCGCTATTTAATGCGTAAAAATGTGTGACCTGTTTGAATATGATCTTCTCGGTAGGTATGATATGTCCTAGTGGTGGATCTTAAATTTTTCTTACGGTGTAATATTAGTGGTATATTGAAACAAATATGTCGATTGTAAAGTGTGAATATTAACTAGTTAAAGAGTTATCAATTGTATCACATGCTCGTATAATGAGATTCAATGTTGCATTCACATTTGAGAAACCAAATAGGTTGTTATTGCAAATATTTGAGATAAAGCAGCGTGTATAAGAGAGATATTAGTGGTGGATTGTGAATATGGTATTAATGTTTTAAGTTAAGAGGTGTATCCCGAGGGTTCTAAATGAGGACCAGTGATTTCATCTTAAGGTCCAAGGGAATGGATAGATACCCCAAATGACAAGTTTAGGGTAAAGAAAGTCCCAAAGAGTATATTTGTGTGAAGGTAATTGAAGATTTTAGGGGAAAAAATGCATATAAGATTGAGTTAGTACTTTTATTTTGGTTGATATAGTGGGGTTCGAGGTGTCATGTCGATAATAAGGTTAACTTCGTGTAATGACAAGAGGTAACTGAGCATGATGGTAATAAGAGTTCGTAATGGATTGTGATTGAGATGGAACTATATAGTAAGAATTGATGGTTGAACGATTTTTTTGTATTGCAAAGAAGACTTGTGAGTACCTAAGGTTGTGGTTTGCTACTATTTGATGATTAACTTTGCGGCATAGAAAGTTATAGGAGGTGTTGAAACACTCCTTGAATAGAATTGAAGGAGTTGGAATCATAAATGGAAAGAATTAGTAGGATATAGTTTAGCCTTCGAAAGGAGGCGAGAACATGAATATTTACTCTAATTGTAAGGGACAAATTGGATGTATCTTCAGAAAAACTGTATAATCGGATTTAGAGACATGTGATTTCATCTATCTTGCCTAGATTATTGTGATAGTTTTACGGAGCATCATATTGGTTAAAAATTTATGAATAAAACTTGAGAAATGAGTATTTAGATGTTCAACTAGAGTGTGATTAATTTATTTTTTTTTGTGTGTGTGGTTTTCATTTTGGTAATTAGTACGAATTGAATTTTTAGCAAAAGATATGATAAGGTCAATGAAGAGGCGATCAATGATAAGCTAAGATACGTGAATTCATAAAAACTTCAAGTTATAAGCTAATGTTGATAGATAAAGGAATTGTGTTACATAGTTTCAAAATTCAAGTTTTTCAATGTGAGTTTGGGTTTGTAGTAGTGTGTTTTATCAAGGTATGAATCGGTAAGGTAAGAAATTATTTGTATCGGATATTGAGCATTTGGAAGGACTTGTGCATGATTTAAGTCGTAAAGTTGATTCCTTTTGATTGAAAAAAAATCTAAGGGAAGGTTTCAGATAAGGTTTTGATTTAGAGTATAAGGTTAAATTTTATGGATTATTGGTCAATTATTAAGTGAGTTAGCGAAAGAAATACTATTTTGGTGTATTAAAGAGTTTAAGATATTTAAAAAATTTCATTATGGAAAGAATTTAAGAGATGTAAAGGAATAAGACCTCTTATATAGATTTTTGGTTTGAAAAGAAGGTTGTATGAATTTTCATATATAAGTTCTATGACTATGAATGTGACTTGGTATAACATAGACTTATTAAGGTTCTATCAATGATTTTTATAAAGATGGAGTTTTAGTTTGGGTGAAAAGTAATGAAGTGTGAAAGATTTTATGTGAATATGTCGAGCTAGATTATTCAAAATATGATAGGTAACTTATGAATGCTCAATGGTGTGGACCTATCGTTCTACATGGTTAATGAGAAATTTAAGGGAATTGAAACTACTTTGTTGATGGGACTATACAGAGTGTTATGAGTTGTTACATAGATATTTAATGGTAAATAGAAGTTATGTGCTCATAGTATATAAAATTAATAAGGTGACCAAGAATTTCTCTAAATTATTACATAAGGTACATGATGGTTCTAATGGTAGTTGAAACTTGATTGGTAAAAGATTTTGTACAATTGATATTTGACGTAATTCAATAGTTTGATCTCAATGGATAGTACACTCAGATTTGCGTGAGACCTGCATCTGTCATGAAATGACTACATAAAAAGATAAGGAGTCATATTTTGAAATTTTTAGAGACGACAATGTGCTTTGTATAAAGACTTTGATATTAATAGCGGGTTGAGAGTGAAGAAATGATCAGTATGGTTAGATTGTTTTGTTAGTATTAAGAATTGTCTCTTTTTGTTACCGTACTATGATAGTATGTAGAGTTTTATAAATGGAATATGTATAAAAATTGTAATGGAGATCAGACTGGTTGATTTTGGGTGGCTAAAAAAAATAAGGGATAGAGTCAGATGAATGAAATTTTATTTATATAGGACCAATGGAAGGAGTATCTAGTGTTATTTGACTTTGGTTCTGTATATTCTTATGTGACCAGCTACTTCATGTTGGATATGATTTGGAGTGTGATTAATTGTCTATGACCATACATATTTTCACTTCTATGGGTGCATACCTAGTGGTGGATCGGGTGTACCGATCATGTGACGTCCTTTCAATAGGAAAAGATACTTGGACAGATTTAATTACTTTAGGTATGACATATGTGGTGTTTTCTTGGGATAATTGAAGTATACAAGTCGTTATGTACGACTTCGCTTATGAGAACTTATAGAAGAGTTTCCGTGAATATTTACAGTTATCTGATAGTGTTGTTAAAGGTTCTGCATCCTAGAGTGTATGGCTTGTTGGGTGTTTACTTGATCTTGTTCTTCTTTGGGTTAGATAAGTTTGATTCTCGCTTGATTAGTACTTTATGCCTAAATATCATATTTTCATAACTTAAGTCATGGAAAGATTGTGTTGTAAAAAAAGAAATCTTGATAAGATGTGTGATGGTGTGTGCATTATAAGTGTCTGCTGGTTGATTCAGGCTCACTTCTGGTTGTAGTCAGTATTGATTCTGATGGTTATGTGAAAAAAAAAATATTCGTAATGATGGTTGTGTTAAGGTCCAATGAGTTATAGTTTAGATTGAGTTAATGTGTCAGTCTAAGACTTAATAATCACTTCTGATTTGTAAATCTTTCAAATTTTATTCAAAAATTTAGGTCTTGATAGTTGATCTTGATGGAATGGTTTTAAGAATGAGCTTACTTGGAGGGATGAACACCTACTAGTAGGTCATAACATAAGATTTTGGTAATATGGTTATATTTCCTTCTTCTTTATGTTCGAGGACGAACATAGTTTTTAGTGGTGGATAATGTAATGACCCGAAAAATCAGCTTTTTTGAAAATTCTTAACTATTCTTTTAACTTTAGTTAATTTGTTGATGGGTAATTATAGATAATTAAATTAATTGAAAGTTAATGGACTAAAGTGATAATTTATTTAAGACCATGTACTATTTAACTCTTATATATTAAAATAAGAAGTAGGATTGGTCAGTTTAGTACAAAATTTAGAAAAAAGGATGGAGGAAAAGAACACCGCAAGATCGATGATGGATAACATAGGTACTAACCCTTTTGTAACTACCAATTATTAGCAATGATTAGGCAATCATGATATAGTTTATTTTTAACAATTGAAACTTTACCTTTTGATTATTATTTTTCTTTAGAAATGGTTGCTCTTGTTATTGATGATTCTAAACATTTCCAGTGATTTGCTTTTGTGATTTGATGGTAATCATTGGCTAATAATTTCAGCCAATCATTAGATAATGAATGTGTATGGCACCATTTCAAAAGGTTTTAATTCTGCCTATAGGTTTTATAGTTACGGATTTTATATCTATTAGTTAGTTATATATGTTAATCTCATGGTTCAAATGTTGGTATATTAAGATAGGCTACTATGTTATTTGGAGAAATTATAACATAATTCTACTTCGAAAAAAAAAAAGATATGATAATTGAAATGTTAATTGGCATCAAAATTGAGAGTTGGATTATAAATTCGGATAGATTTTAGGTCTAAGCTAGACCTATGGTAATATGAGTGTTGTTATTTCAAAATATTATTGTGATTATTAATGTGAATAGATTGCTTTGAGTTTGGAGTTCAATAAAATGGGAAGGCTCAAGTTTTAAAGTGAATTCTTGACTAATTGAGGCAAGTGGATTTCTAAACTCTTGTTAAGTGTATGAAATGCGTGTATTTCCTTGTGGTATATGTGTGGAAGTAATGGTATTTGGTGATGGGTTGACTTGTCCACATTGAATAATTCTAATGATGAAAACAAAGGGTAATAAAAGGCAATGTGAATAGTTGCTTGTGTGTGATGTGTTGATAATAAAGAATGGTTTGAAAAGTTTTTTGAATCATTGTTGATGTTGTTGTGAATTGTGCAGTGTTATGAAAATGTTCATATCCTCTTTATTTGTGTGAATAGGTCATTTGCATTATTTTAAGACATGGTTGTGACAAGTGTTATGTGCATTGAGAAAGAATGAGAACTTAAAGAGGATGTATCATTTCAAGGGACGTATCGCGCTCCACGATGGATACTATATTTCGAGGGACTTATCGTGCGCCACGATGGTTACTAATATCGAGGGTCGTGTCGTGCGCCGCGACAGATGCATGGACAGATATGTCCCCCATGGGTCCCGGACTGAGAGACAGCGGGTGTGTATCACTAGGTCAGACATGCATCATTATACTTGACATTGTATTCCATTGCATTGCACATATTTATCATTAGTGAACTTGATATCGTGTTTTGTTGATCTTCTGATTACCTTTCTGTGGAACTTGTGATTGATCAATATTGAGCTTGTTATTGCGGATATGTAATTTGTTGATGTATTTTTGTTGAGGATATGTAATTTGTTGAAGTGTTGTTGAGGATATGTAATTTGTCTAAGTGTTATTGTTGAGCTACGTGCTATGTAAACTGTGAGTTGTTAGGTTGGGTTGATTTTTAATGCAGGTTGTAATTGTGGAGGTTCGGTTGGGGGTGGTAGGAGTACCCGTATTTCATCCCCTTAGCTTTTGTTTAGAGGTTTACTTGCTGAGTACAGTGTGGTTTGGTACTCACCCCTTGCTTCTACAAATTTTTGTAGGTTATGAGCCTGGATTTTTGTTGTACTTGTCATTCTCTTCTTTTCCGAGGCTTCTTGGAGATTTGTCAGGTAATTGTTTCCATCGCATCAGACTTTCTTCTCCTTAATTATGATCTTGTTCTATTTAGAAACAAGTTCATTTGAGACTTGAGTTTTTCTTTTGAATCAATTGTAATACTTTAGAGGCTTGTACACGTGACAACCAGGTTTTGGGGTATAATGTAAGTTGATAGTAAATTTTCTGCATTTTATTGTAATAGTTGAGTTTTAGGCTGACTTGTCTTGGTGGGATAAGACGAGTGTCATCACGTCCATTTTTGGGTCGTGACAAGAATTTGGCCCATGGATTGCAATTTTGGCCAAATAAATTTTAAAAATTTAACCAAATTGAGTTGATTAGCAAATTCGGCTAAAATTTAAATAAGTTGAATTGACGTTAATTAATTAACAAGCTTCTTAATTTTAACAAGATAAAATAATTAATTTAATTATAAACTAAGGATTAAATATATAAACTGCTAATTTGGACAAAATTAATTTAATAACGCGTTAAATAAGAGTAAAGTCTTTTTGAGACGATTTTCGAATATTTTATAAAATAAAGTAATTATATAAAAATATATATCAGTTAAATTATAAAAATCGACTAAAGCTACTTTAAAATTACATTAAAAATATTTTGAATTTTATAAAATCAATTATTTCAACTCGTTTGGAATTTAGGAAGCGCGATGATTAATTTGCATTGTGTAGGTCCAAAATTGGGTGTCAACAGTGATCTCAAAAATATTTTTTAAGTATTTGAAAATAGTTTTTCCACATATTTTCCCAGACTATCAAAATGTCATTGGCAGTATGAAACCTCTTTTGAAAATATTATTCTACAAAAGAATTATAGAGTTTCAATTTTCTTTGACAATCTTTACATAGTGTCAAAGTACATTCCACAAACTCACCAACTCTATGTTACTGGTCTTTTTCCTCTATCACAAATAGACATACCACTTAGTATTTAGAGTGTTTCTATATAATAGTGAAATTTATAGAAAATCAAAAGTACAGCAGAGACTTAGTAGGTGAAGTTTTCATATTCTTCAAATCAATTGCATAGTCTAATTTATTCAGAGTAGAAAAACTACAAAAGTTTTTAATACACAAGGAGTACAAAAATACAAAAGTTTATTAGTCTCCAAACGGAATTAAACATATTCTTTTATCACATAAAAATATTTTTCTTTTCAAATAGCCTTCCAACTATAACATTTTGACATACTAATTTATCAAACAAAATTGTGCATCTCTCATTTTGTAAGCTAAAGAATTTTAAAGGAAAACTATTTGTCAAGCAAAATTAATTCCACAACATATAGTTTGCAGATCTTTTTCCAAAGATACACATGATAAAAAATCAAAATTGTTAACTCTTAGAAACTATTTTCCTCCTTAGACAAATAATAAGAAGGTTATCTGGTGTAATTTATAACCAGAATACCACAAACTTTTTCTGTTACATTCTCACTTCGACCCTGCTAAATAAAGCATCGAATTATGAAAAAATAATGCATTTATCTTCTACTTCCATGATCAAATTCTCATATCTGTAGAATACAAAAAATGCTAACAGTATAAAAATTTTCTTAAGATTGTTGTTCATAGTATTCCTAAAATACTTTGAACCAAAACTTTGAAGAACTTGGTATGACACAACAATGTTAAAGAACATTTTCAGAACTAGAAAATTAAAACTAGTAATGAAACTAAATCAAAAACAATTAAAAAAATTATACAAAATATTTCTTAAAGAAGAATTGTTGTCAATCTGTGTTTAAAGAAAGAATCTTACTGATTCCAACAAATTTTGTAGAAACACGAAGTTACCAAAGTTCAATGAACCAGTAAAGAACAGAAGAACATAAATTAATCCAAAAATCTAAAATCTGTAACAAATACCAAAATCTGGAAAATAGATAGAAGATCAAGCCCATTGAATGCACATTGTCCCATTAAGGAAATTATTTCCCTCTAGTATCCGAGGTTTGATTTGGAATATATCCTTCCAGGACAGAATGATCTCAATCACCAGTATATTGATACCCAAAATTCTGGTGTCAGCGAGCCACTCAACGGCAGTAAAGTACACTTAAAATGCTAGATTTAGTAGTAGTAGAAGAAGTCCAAAAAATTCTATTTTCAAAATGAGAGAAAATCCCTTAATTTATATAAAACAAAGGATAGTGAGAAAAGATTCTTATTGTTCCTTACCGAAAAAGCCACAATCTTTTAGAAAGGTCGTCGCCTTTCATAAAAGTCACAACTTTTCATAAAAGTCATAATTTTTCATAAAAGTTGCAACCTTTATAAAAATAGTAATTCTTCATAAAAGTTGTGACTCTTCATTCTTCATTCAAACCTTTTTCACAAATATTTCATATGATTCCCTTATTGCATCCCATAGGAAATTAATATGGGATAACGATCAGAGCTCACTCTTGGAAGATGGAAAACATCAATAATGGGAAACAAATTACTCTAGTTTTCATTAACTACCACCATATCAAGCGTCTTCGATATAATTTTATCATGTTTTCTCTCATCACTAACTATCTGCCAATTAGGCATGTGAAGAGGTAAAGAGTACCCAAACTGGAGATATAGGAAGATCTTCCTCTGCTTAAAATCCGGAGTCCATCTTTGTTGCAATCCCTCAATTTTTTACAAAATCAGATTGTCAAGAAGGATTTTGTTTTCAGAGGATCCTCTCCCTCCGGCTGCCTCATAACCTAGCCTCCCACTGGGGGCCGCTATGCCAAAAGCGAGAGAAACCCCATCCCTCTCTTTCCTTTTTTCGCCCCCATGTCGCCACACGGGGGGAACATGGGGACGATTTCTCTAACGAAAATGGAACATTCAGTGGCGGGGAGAGAGTTTTTTTAATGTTAGTATGACATAGCAACAAAGCTAGAGATATTTAAAACTGCATGCAAGAGCCAATTGAGCTGCTTCTTCTCTTTCTTTGGCATTCAGAAATTTGAAAAAAGCGAAAAACTCATGTTCAATGACAAAAGTTTCCTAATATTTTTTTATCCTAAGGTACCATGCTTACCTTCTTCCACTCCCAATCAAAGAAGAGAAAAGGAGCATAAAACAGGACAAAAGGAAGGCTTGGCTAAATCAAATTTGAAACAAAGAGCACGATGATGAACACAAAAATCAAATGATAAAGTCACAATCATAGTGGATAGACCAAGTCTTTAGTTCTCCATATTCATCAAATTAAAAACAAAGCAACTAAAAGAGTTTTGGGACTATGTATTACTTGATGTTGCATCATACCAATATGATTTAGCATAGAACTTTCTCTCGGATGGCGGCGAAGAAGCAAAAGAATGGGCAAACAAACATGTTTTATAGCGACATACTACTTATATACTTCCAAACATGTACATCAATAGATAACACAACTGAACAAGGGTACCAGTAAATGGTACGAATATCAACCACATCGCCAATCATATTGTCTGCATTTTATAGGTTGATTTTTAATCGATGACAGCTTCAAAATCAAGCAAAAATACAACTATATAAAAATGTTTTTTCCATTCAAACAAAAATACAATATGACATAATTGCTAGGTACTAATGTTTTTCCCTTATTCTAATACTGACAAAATTCACTTTGATCTCCACCACCTGCACCCCCAAATAAAAAGTTATAGTCCCAGTAGCCATCCTTTGCATTATAATGATTGCCTTCGTAAAAACACCTTGATTCACGAGGTTCAACCTTAGATTCATCTGGTGAAACTTGTTGTTTGTGGCCATCTACTTCTATTTCATACAAGACTTTGCGCATATAACTAGTGAGCAGCCAATGTCCTCCTCTAAATTGACCATTTCCCATAGGAGGCGTAATATATTGACCTCCTGGTGTGTACACTTTCCCTCCGTATTGCACTAAGTCCCCTGCATTTTCAGTCAATTTGTTGAACACTTCATAGGGCCACATTCCTATCTCCTCATTCATCACCGGCATAGTAAGATGATAATCAAAATATTTTGTCTAACAAAATGATAAAAGTATGATTATTTACATAAAAGACAAGTAAGAAAATTATTGAAAGTGTGTAGCATAACATACCTGATACAACCTGAGAAGCACTTCCTCTTTGTAATAACTTTCTATTTCTGAGGTCCTTGGAAAAGCATAATCTATAGGTATTGTACGACTTAATTGGATAAATCCCGGACACTTTGTGTTGTAACATCCTGTTTTCTGATAGCTATCCACCTATCCCAAAGTATTTCTCGATTATTTCATATATTTTTTTTCAAAAGGAACTTGTCATTCAATCAAAGTTACACTTACTGTCCACTTGGTATACAAATGAGTTCGTGTGTCACCATTCAAACTTGGATGCACCTGGAAAATGAATATGTACTGATCGTAATCTTTTGAAATTGAATAGATGCAATAAGAAATGACAACTTACAATCCATCCGACTTGTATCTCCTCGACGTTTTGCCCTTTCCCATTAGAAAGAAAAATGGTTGCAGCACTGTATGAACCATTTCCATCTACTTTAGGATTATATATACTAAGAAATGCAGAGACACCATAAAATCTTTCTATTGGTGGAGTCGCTTGTATCCTAATTCCTGCAAACTAAATACAATGTTTTTCAATTTTTCTTTCGATATAATTAAGAAATTTCATTAAATTTATATAATTTCTCACTTATATTAGTTAAGCTAATACTTATGCTTACAATTCAATGATATTTTATAGTCGTGATTTTGCTTAGCGATATCTCCTCCAAATGAGCTTCTAACATTGTTGCAATGAAGAAAACTATTTTGTTATTATGTGTAAACTTGGATCTATGAAGGATTGACATTTGATTTTTCATCTCTTCTTTTTTGTATATGAGTTTTCCTACTTTCTTCTTTTTTGGATTGTTGTTGATTCTTCAGTGTAATTGTTGCAAGAGTTGTGAAACTTATGATATTTTATGTTAGAGATAGACATTTACTTTTGTATTATTTTTAGTTGTGATCAGCGTTTTAAAAGCGAGGGTGTGAGCCGAGGCGTAAGCCTCATAAATTTTTAATTTACAATATAGTATAATAACATAATAACACAAAATTATAAGAATACATCAATAGTTTTAGATAATTACAAACATAATTAAGGAAACTCATAGAAATAAATCATGTTTAACATGATTATACTAGTATAAATGATCTAATGTCTTAACTTTCTAATAATAAAATAATCATTATTTCTAGAAAAAAATATTATTATTACACTATACAATTTAGCCCCCTAAAAGAAAATAATAAATAAAACTTACTACTATTATAATAAAAAGGGAAAATGTACAAGTATCCTCTCCACCTACACCAGAAATCACAGAGACACACTTATACTATACTAAGGTCCTATTACCCCCTTGAACTTATTTTATAAGTAATTTTCTACCCCTTTTCGGCCTATGTGGCACTGGCTTAAAAAAAAGTCAACTAGCGTTGGGCCCACAAAGAAAGTGCCACGTAGGCCAAAAAGGGGAAGAAAATTATTAATAAAATAAGTTCAGGGGGTAATAGGACCTTAGTATAGTATAAGTGCGTCTTTGAGATTTCGGATATAGGTTGAGGGGGTACTTGTGCATTATTCCTAATAAAAACATCAATTTATCATGAATAAAAATTAAATTACTTTCAAATACCTAAATAAAATGTGATAATTTTGAGACATATGACAAAACCATGATGACCAATGATAAGTGAACAAGTAAAATTTCACTATATAATTTTAAAAGCAATGTTACGTACTAAATAATTATCTTCACAATGTTACCAAATAGTAAAGATACGATACTTTGACTTGTTGTTTGAGTTACTCTCAATCTTCTTATCTCTATAGATAAAAAAAATATTAAATATGTCAACAATGTTAACTAAAGATTTTAACTCATAATTTGTATAAGATCTATTAGGCGAGCCTCGAGCATTGAGCGTTGGGCGTGCTTAGGGCGTACAATCGGGTGCTTAGGGCGTACAATCAGACGCTCAGGACGTAAGTCTTAAAGAACTAAGTCCTGCAGTTGAGTCTTGAAGGGTTTTGCTAGAGTCTCGCCCCAGGGAGAACCCCCGAGGTGAGTCCCAAAAAAGTCTTTTAAAACATTGATTGTGATTGGTTTCTTGGTGCGGAGAGGAAGTGTGATTGGAGGATGAAGTTGTGGTTTTTTATCAATGCTGAACAAATGAATTTATGAATTTTTTTAAGAGGTTATAATTTTCTTGCATACTTGTTGACTGAAATGGAAATGTTTTGAGCTTATAATGGTGATCATTATTTTCCTCTCTATTTTTTTTAATGAAATAAGGACTAACAACGGTGATCATAATTAAATAATATTTATAAATGAATACTTGAAAAATATATTGTGTTAACATTATTATGCTTATGTGAGTATTAAAAATTTATTTTGAAAATATTGGAGAGAAAACAAAGGTATTGGAGAGTAGTGATGCGGTGGATAGAAAGAGTGACATTTTTGGAAAAGATATAGAAATTTTGGATATTTGATATGGGCCAACTGGAGGGAAGTCACATATGGTCTCACTAATTTAAGAGCTAATTATTTAGATAAATTTAGCTTGTAATATAATGAATTTATAATATTTTTATGCATTCAGATACGTTTAGACCCATGTATCTCGAGATACATGAATTAAAATTATGTGTAATTTAGTCTAGATACACGGTATCCAAGGTGAATTTGCATAGATATGGGATACAAACAAATCTAGCTTGTCTCTTTCCATCTCACTCGCCACTCTCCTATAATTTATTTGATTACAGATACATGCAAACTACACTAGATATATACATGTACATGTACATTTGTATCTAGGATACATGACTATCTCGCTCGCGTCCCTCCCATCTCGTTTGTCACTCTCCTATGTATTTTTTATCTGAGGTAAATGTGAATTACACTAGATACATACAGATTCACATATGTAGTATGTATCTAGTGTGATTCACATGTATATCGGATACATGATTATATATCGCGCTCGCCTCTCTCTCCATCTCGCTCGTCTCTCTCCCTGTCTCTCTCACATCTCTCCCTATTTTAGTATATCTAATAGCAAAAATATATGTATCTAAATATATATATTCCTCAATATATGATAGAAAACTCTTTATTAATGATAAGATGCATTATTATTTAAAAGTATAGATATAATTAGTATATATAATATAAATGTATATCTAATAAGGTAATTTTCCCTAAATTGAAATGGAATTACACGGATCGTAAACTATTAATATTAGATGGTATATATGTGTAACTTTCCCCAAAAGACTAAACATACATAAAGTTGTTAAAAATAAAATTACCTAACTAGACATACTTTACTATTATATATACTTATTTTATGATAAGTTTTTAAAAATTACACATAATACCATTTTTAATATTTATATTATATATTTTAAAAAGATTTAATTAGATACACAAATCTCTTAAATATGATATTAAATAATTATCTTAAACTTTAAACTCCTTAATTAATGCTACATTTGCAATTCAAATTATTTTTTCACTACCCTAATGTTCACCTCGACCCCACACGTACTTTATATCTATGCATCTCTCTATCTTCCTTAACTAAATCGTGATGTTCACCATCATACAAACTTATATTCATTATCGTCATCATATATCTTTTCTATAAATTAGTCATTAATTGTCTTTTTTCAAGATGACCAATATTATCCAGAAGAAGTTCAAGGTTTCTTCAACACAACTGTTATATATATCAATGGGGTAAATTATTATTATTATTTATTATTCTCATGTATCTTGATTTACATTCCGTGTACCAATGGGGTAAATTATTATTATTATTCATTATTCTCATGTATCTCGATTTACATTCCATTCAAGTATCTGAGATAGAGTTTATATTGGTGTTAAATCTTATTGTATAAACTTTTACAAATTAGGTTTTTGTCGTTGCTGGGTTTTCATCTGCCAACATTCAAGTCAAAAATTTAAGACACAAAGGAAGGAATGGGTAAAGAAGATCATGTGTACAATTACAAAATTAGTATGATTTATACTTTTGTTATTTTAGGAACACTTGTTAGAGTTGACACGCAAGGATCGTGTAAATCTGTTTAGTTTGCTATTATTCATCAACTAATAAAATAAGTTACACCCTTGAATTCAAGGTAATAAATCATGTATCTCGACTTTTAAAACCGATGAATATATATATCTCAAGAAAAATGATAAGTGTATCTCAAGGCCGAAATATTCAAAAATTTAAGATACAAAACAAAAAATTAATGAAGAAATGAAGTTTACAAATACAGAATTACTAAGATTTTATTATTTCATTATTTTAGGGGAACTTGTTAAAGTTGATAAGTAAGGATCCTGTAAATCGGTTTTGATTGTTAATTATTCATCCATTAATCCTTTAATTAAGGAAAATAAGTTATACTCATTAATTCAAAGTTATAAATAGTGTATTTTGATTTTTATAATCAATGAATACATGTATCTCGCGTGTATGATACATGTATCACAATTAAACATCTAATTAAGAAAATCAATTATAACTAATTAATTTAAATAAATGAAATATGTATCTCGATTTTAAAGTCAGGAGATACATGTATCAAACATATTCAGACTCATCCATCTTAAGCACAAAATATGATAGAGAAAGTAATATTTGAATTTTATTTAAAATCTTAATTAGTAAGACCTAAATAGTGGAATTTATGTAGTTTAACCTTGTTAAAATGGAATTGGCTCATGAAGTCGCTCCAACCCAATTTTTTATTTAAGAAGTATTGGGTTGAATTTTTATCCCATTTATGAGGTTATTCGCCCAAATGTTGACACACACATATATATATGTATATATTTAATTCTATTTATATTTCTAAATATTTATATATTTTGCAATTTGTAAGTATTTATTTTATCATATATTGAAAAAAAATATAGTTAGATATTTATATTTTTGCTACAGATACACTAAAATAGAGCAAAAGACGAATGCACTAGTCATGTATCACACATACATTCGAATCACACTATATTATATGTATCTGGTGTGGTTCACATGTATCTAGGATATCAAATACATAGGAGGGTGACGAGAGAGACGAAAGGGAGGCGAATCCACTTGGATACAATATATTTTGAATAAATTACACCTAATTTTGACTTCGTGTATTTCAAGATACATCTAAATGTATCTCGACGCACCGTAATCTGGTAAGAATTGTAATATTGCAAACTAGAGTATATCTAAGTAAGAGAGATTTAGAGATAAAATTTGAGAAAAGTTGATTGAATAGAATTTCTAAAGAGAGAGAGAATATTAAATTTTAAAAGAAGATATTTTCAATGATGAGATAATATTTTTCTGAACTTAAATTATTTTATACTATCTTTTGGCATCTAACTTGCCATACACATTTAGAGATATTTTTCACCCTTTTCTATATCAAATTAAACTATATAAATGCCAATTTAGAATTAGAGGCCCTTATTTCTTTCATTTATTATGTTTCAATTTATCACCAAAATTATTGAAGGGGTAGTTTGTCCTAGCCTGGGATTAGATTAAAGTAAATTAATAAGGATCTTCATTATAAAAAAGAACAAAAAGAGAGATTTGTAATCGAAGACTTACATCAATCCAATTATATCCAAAGTACTGATTACCCAAGCTCATGGAGGCATCTAGATCCCTTTGGAGTTGTTTCTTTGTTATTTTACGTATCGGCACAGTTCCAACTGGACATCCTTCTTTATTCAACCAATATTCCTCCGCCTTGAAACCATCCAATTCGTTTCCCCTTTTTGGCTCCATAGCTTTTAACTTTTGTCTTTCAAGCTTCTTCGTGATCGTCATCTATTTTTGCATTCCACATTAAATAAAATGAATATACCTTAATTCAAAGCTTATATATACTTCAGAAGTAAGAATATATCTATAACAAAATATTACCTTAATTCTTTCTGAGCCCAATGTTAAATGCAGAAGAGTTGGTTGCTTGTAGATGTCCACACAGTCATATAAGTCTCCATGAATAGTCTAAAAAACAATATGTTGGACAAAGACCTTCAAATAGAAATGAAAGAATTTTTTGTACGAAGAAGAAAAGTTCATAGTTGACTACATTTACATTTTTTGTAAATTTAAAATGTCCAAACATATGTAAATCATACCTCAATCGTAAAATTCGATCTTGCGACATACTTATAGCTCTCAACCACATTTGAAAAAATTATAATTGAAACTAAAAGAGAGAGGTAAATTGCCATTGGAAACAATGATATATTGTTTCTTGAAAAAATATTCTAAATAATCTTGACTTTACATTATGAGTACAAGATTTTGACTAATTAATCGTAGTAAGTGGTTAATAAATAGTCTAAATGATCTAATATTTAAATTATAAGTACAAAGATTTTGACTAATCTTAGTAAGTGTTTCAACAAAATATTTTAATTGATCCTATCATTAATTAATTAAGGTGGATATGCAAATCATTTCAATATGATATGGTCAAAACTCTTCCTATTTGAACGTTGCATTTTTTAATGAGTTTAAACTTTGTTTACTGAATGTTTTTTTCTACACTATCAGGTTACTTTAGGGAAAAACACAATAATTTCAAAAATATGATTGACTGAAAATGTTTACATCTTGCATCCGTTAATGTGGAAAGAGCATTGACTCGTGTATCTACTAATACATCGTATATTTCATTTAATTAGTAAAATATCTTCTTAAAGTTCGTTAAATTAATATTGTATGGAATTTTAGATTTATTGTCTTAACATACAATTCCAATTGCTAATTACTTTGTCAAGTTAGCAAACTTTGATTAAAATTCATCATTTTCGAGGAATTTACACTGTTTTATTAATTTTATTTGATAATTCAAACATATCCTTTTAATTTGATTTTAAAAAATTATTTAATACTGTTGTTTATGCAAGTTTTATCATTTGGTATGACTCTAAAGTCTAAAGCATAGGGAAGAAAATGCTAAATGTGTTTGAATAGTAATGAAAAAGAGATAGGCTGATCATTATATGGCCTTAGGCCATCCTTTGTTTCGATTTAATTTTTGAGTTCAAAATTCATTTCTTTACGTGCGGAAAATGAAATTTTCAAAAAAAAATAAAAAATTAAAAGCAATATTAAATAAGTTACAAACGCAAAGCTTGTACACACATTCTTTCAATATTCCTATAGAGATGACAGTTAAATGCATGTTGTGATCATGAGTAGAAGCTAGAAAGACGATAACAACAATTTTTTTCACTTTTTCTATAGGAACAAAATCTCTTTGATGAAACGCAAATGTGTCGTTGTGACATAACCAAAATCAAGCACTTAGTTGTGACTTTCAAAGTCTTCGTCATTAAAAAAAACTTACATAAATCTCATTAATTTAGGAGTTGATAAGTTAATTACACTCTAGTTTGTAATATTACGTAATTTATAAACTTTTGGTGCATCAGATACGTCTAGCTACATGTATCTTAGAATATTTGAGGATAAAAAAATTAGATGTAATTTATTCTAGATATATTGTATCAAAGTGAATTTGGATATATCTGAGATATATAGCAAATCTCGCTCACCTCTCTTTCGTAACGCTTGTCACTCTCCTATATATCTAGTATCTCACATACATGTGAATCACTAGATACATACATATAAATGTATCTAGTGTGTATCTAGTGATTCACATATGTAATTGAGATGCATAACAAATCTCGTTCACCTCCTTTCCTGTCTCGCTTGCCTCTCTCCTAATTTTAATGTATCTGGTAGCAAAAATACATATATCTAAGTATATCTTTCTCAATATATAATAGAAAACTCTTATTTGGTGATAGAATTCATATAATTTTAAAAGTATGTAATAATAGTATATATGGTACTGAAATATATGTCTAATTACGTAAATTTTCCAAAAAATAATGCTATGATCCACTCTAAAAAGAGGAACGATGGGAGAAGTTTTATATGGAAGAGACAAGCAAGAAAAATATAACTAGCACAATGAGAGAACATTAGCTTAAAAATGAACAAGGCAGAATAAAGAGAATCCTCTCACCTAAACCCTCATTCTAAAAATAAAATAAAAAAATTATTCATCAAGTTGATCTTTTTAATGGAGGCATCTCTAGGATTTTGAGATGAGATGATGGTGCATTATTATAAAAATGTTGATTTAAAATATAAGTTTGATATATATATATATATATATATATATATATATTAACGGGCTCAATATTACAGTCTTAAGTTGTATTTATATGTTATTTAATCATATTCTTAAATAATAAACTAATTTTGAATATTTTTACGTAAATAAATTAAAGAGTATAATGAGCATTAGACTTTGAAGTACTCTTTTTATTTCTATCGAATTAAAAAAATAACTTATTATTTATAAGTTATCATGACTAATATTAAAAGAATATGTAATCTAATGTTCATTTTAAGATCATGTTAGACATTAACATTAACATTAAATTACAATATATGTTGAATATAAAATATGTCATCTTCTTTAATTTTATATATTCGACTCATATAAAACAAGGGTAAACCTCAAACACGTTCTAATTTGGTGGATGTAGATATAATTAACTGAGATGACATGTTTATGTGGTTATTATAACTATCTAATAACCATTTATAATCACGCACACAAAGTTTTTTTTTCCTCAAAATTTGAACAAAAAATGTGTGAAGTGTTTAGGTATTCCATCGAAACAAGTTGTAGTTTGTATATCAAAATAAAATTTAGTGACAAGTTTAATGGACTATAAATAGATAAAGCCAAGTCATAAATTTATTTTACTAAAAAATATTAAAAACTCTATATCCAACTTGCACAACTACAATTCCATTCAATTAATTATATTATAGTAAAATAACAAAAAATCAAATAAAATTACATTTATTTTGTCTATCTTAGGGATAAAAATATTTTTTGTAATAGTAATTTTTACCTTTTTAGTATGATAAAAATTTCTTTTAATTTTTTTTAATCATGGTGATATGATTCATACTTAAAATATTTGTGTCATTTTTGTCTCTAGTGAAAGATATTACATTTAGTTTTAAAGCATAAGTTATGTTTATATGTTTTCTGTCATATTCAATTGATAAATCTTTTAATAATCTTCTTCTTTTTATGATTTACAACTACATATAATATAATTTTGAAATTTAAAGTTGTCATATAGCATGTTCATGAAATTTAATAATATTTCAAAAACAAGATAATTTACTTACAAAGAAATAAATCCCCCTTCTTATTTGAGACAAGAAGATAGTAATATTTAGAATTAATTGATAATTTATCAAATTTGTATTCTAATGTTTAAATTTCTTTTTTATTTTAAAATTTGAGTTCTAAAATTGCCAAAAAGCTGAATTCTATAGTTAAAAACATTTTTAAAATTGTACTATTGTAAAAGCTAACTTGATTTTATATTTTGAAGACTAAATATAGGGCATGTAAATAAATATATTGAAGATTGAAAAATAAATGGGGTGCACAATATATGAATGAGGTTAATAATTGTTGAGAATTTAAAATTTATAATAGATAGTAAATTTGTAATGATATAAAGAGAATGAACCAACATTACTACACGTGTTTAAAGACTATTTGTGAGGGAGTAAGACAAGGGCAAGTACATAGTATAATTGGTTTTTCTCATTGTACAACTCTGCATAGCCATGACCGTCCGACCATGGCTCTTCTATATAACTAGATATCAGGTACCTGCGCTAGCGCAAGCCAAACGTATGTCAGTTTTTTTCTTCCAATTTATGTGACATAAACGAAATTTAAAAAAGTGAACTAAATTTTTTATATGTTTTTTTTTAAAAAATATTTAAATTATTAATTTATGTACCTTTTGTGTCATTTTTTAAATAATATATGTTATTGAATATGTTTTATTTTATGTGATACAAGTGATTTTAGGAAAGTCATCTAAATTTCTTACATGATTCTAACATATTTTTAGTTGTCACTTTACTGTGATTCATAGTATTTTTTAGTTCTTACGTTTTTTTCAAACAATATATGCAACTTTTTTTTGTTTAGATAAAAATAATGGAGTCAACCGAATTTCATTATATTTTTTAACTATGTTTTTCTAAAAATATCTTAAATTGTTACACGTTTTTAAGTTTTTTTTTTTAAATTTAATTTTCTAATATGTAACAAATTAGAAATTAAAACGAAAAATTAACGGTAAGGTTTCAAATCATTATATTTATATATTAGAATGTTCAAATCTTTAAAACTCCATACATATGCATAAATTAATATAAAGAAGCCAAACGACTTTTTTTTAAAAAATATGTGAAAAAGTTCATTTTAATAATAACACATAGGGGTGTTAAAAATGAACACAAACATAGGTAACCACAATCCGCCCAGAATTTTAAGGGTTGAGCTCAAGATAATTTGGATTGAGTTCAATCTCAACCCAATCAAGCTTAACCCATTTGAAGAAATTCTCAATTGAGCCAATTCAATCTCCAATTTCAACCCACTTTAAAACTTTTTATTAAGATATGTTCCTATATTGAAGGTATGAATTATTATTAATTTAAAATCTTTTAGGATTTATCTATACATTTGTTACTTTTTTAACAAAAAAATTTAGAGCGGATATTCAAATTGTGATTATAAAAGTTAAATATCAATATGTTAAATTGTTGAGATTAATCGGGTCGAATTGGACGGGTCAAGATCCAACCCATTTTTAGCCTGTTTGAGCCCAACCATTTGAGCTCAAAGTAAACTTGGGCGGGTCAAGACCTAACCCGATTTCTTTTGAACCAATTTTCATATTTCCAATTTCAACCTAACCCGCCCATTTGACACCCCTAATAAAACATATATATTTCATTTTTAATATATGAATCCCTCTTTTTCGATTTATATGAACTTATTTTTTTATTTTATTTCAAAAAGAAAATAACTTCTGAATTTTAATTTTTTTTATAAGATCACAAAATTTAAAAATGTTTCAATACATAAAATTTAAATATACATATAAACTTTAATTTTAATTTTGATTGATCCCACCTAATATCACACTTGATATATAATTATTAAGAGCTAAGTATAATCATTATTTGTTCACTTTCATATGATAAATAAATATCACAATCACTCTTACAAAAATGAAGAAATAACAAAAATGAGGTAATACTAATAATAATAACTAAAGATGTTTCTAGAACTATTTAATTTTCTTGTTATTGTTCGTGGTAGATTTTTACTTGCATGAAATTAAATTTTTTCCTTTGATCATCATTCACTTCATATCTAGAAAGATGTTTCTAGAATTACTTATTCTTGATAGATTTCTGTTAGAATGAAATTACATTTTATTCTTAGTCGTCTTTAATACAAATATATCACCCTATTCATTTTTATTTGTGGAGTTACTTTTTTACATTTTTTTCTTTAAATTCAATCTAATATATATTATTAATTTTATCACACTTATTTATTTTCAAATATATTATTAGAGCCAAAATAAATATGGAAATAATTAATTCATGATAAATTTTTATATAAAAAGTAGACATTTTTTGTTAGCATGATAAATAGAAAAAAATATTAAGAAGTAAATTAAAATAATAGTAAATAAAGTAATGATAAAATACATAGCACAATAACTTACAAAAGAAAAGAAAGTGAAGTAATAACAAAATAAGTTAATAGTAAGAAAATAACTTAAGATGTTTCTAGAACTATTTAATTTTTTTTGTTATCATTCTTGATAGATTTTTGTTAGCGTGAAATTACATTTTTACCCTTGATCATTTTTCACTTCATATATAGAAAGATGTTTCTAGAATTATTAATTATCTTTCTAAATAGATTTTTGTTAGAGTGAAATTATATTTTGCCCTTGATCGTCCTCCCACTTCACTCTTCTATATAATATATAAAATACTAGATAGGAAAGGGCCTGTTAACAGGCCCAATATTTCAATCTTAAATTTATTATTTAGTGATTAAATATTAAAATGTATATCTGTGTCGTGGACTTACTCCCATACAGTGTTTTCTTGACCTTGAATTCATAATTCAAATTCAAGGTAGAGCTAAGAGTTAAGTCTTGAGAGTTCTTTCAAGTCTTTTTTAGAAAGTCCCTTTGAGTCTTCTCTAATTTCTAATAACTTGTTTCAAGACTTGAGTAAGTGAGTATGAGAATGATGAAAATGTATTCATGAGTCTACATTATCATCGAGATCCTTCATATTATGAATCATAAATCTTTAATTCATAATTCAAATTCAAGAAAGAGCTAAGAGTAGAGTTCAAGAAAATTTTTGAGTTCAATTGTGAATCATTTGAGATCAACTATTGATTTAGGCTAAGTTTTGATGAAGTAAGTATGAAAATGAGAAAAATCATATACATGAATTCCATATTGTTATTTAGATCCTCAAGTCGAGTCGTTCATGCCCATAAACTTGACATGAACTTCATTAGTTGAGTATCTTTAAGAGGAGTAGTATCTTCGAGGTCTATGTCTTGAGTATTGAGTTCCTAATCATTTAGGGATTATATTCCTAATCATGGTGCTACTACATGTTACCCACGAAGGTCCTTGAGTTGAGAAATTCATGTCTATACACTACAACAAATTCGATTATCAGGAACAAATAATTTCTTAATTTATAAATCATATTTCGTCACTAAAAATCTTGTGAGACGAAAAATAATTCGTCACTAGAAGTATACAAAGACAATTTAGTGCTTCGTCGTTGAAAATATTATATTAACTACAAAAAGAAAAATCGTACCCAAATTCTCAAACAACTATGACAAATTTATTAGTCGTAAAAAGTACGTATATTTTTTTTGTAGTTAATAGTATGTTTTATCTCTAAAAAGGTTATTACTACCGACAAAATTATATTGTAGCTAGTTATTTTACTTCAACCAGTGACAAAATCAATTGTCTCTATAATTAAATATATTTCGTAGTTGAAGAAAATCTAATTTCGCCACTAATGACTATATTTTATATAAAAAAAATTATTCTGTTTTTTAACGTATTAGGGATAAACCTATATCTTGATTTTGAGTTTTGGATATAAAAAATTCTTAATATGGAGCGCTATATCTGGATAGGCCTTATTTCGACGCAAAGAATAATTAATCGAATTTCCATATGAATATTGCATAATTATTAAAATTACTAATATAAATTTGTTATTTTTGTCATCTCTTTCTAAATAGTAACCAACTTAAATTTATTTTCTCTAACCAATGTATTGATTTCATGTGTTTCGATTCTTAACTTCTTATTTGAGACAAAAGAATAGTAATATTAAGTAAATAAAGTAAATAATCTACTATAATAAAATAATTTTGATTTGGTTAATTTTAAAATATAAAACATTTATTCATCAAAATATTCTTATTATCAATGTACGTAAATTGAACAGAAAAATTATTACTATTTCTCTTCAATATTTGATTCACAAAATTTTAAAAATCTAACCAAAAGAACTATTATTATAAATTTAGTAAGACTCTTAGTTTGCTTTAATTTCATTTAGTTTATTTATCTATTTATTTTTATTTATTATATTTTATTTTAATGCTCCCTAATTAAAATATTTTTACCGTCATTTGATACATTTTAAATCATATTTATTGTATTGCAAAAAGAAAAGGTGTTAATAAAACTGTAATGACCCAAACCCGAAAGGTCATTTTTGACAATTTTGATGTTGTGGCCGATGCTTTGAGTAGGAAGACTCCTAGCATGGGGAGTCTTGCATATCTTAGTATTAAGGAGAGATCATTGGCTAGAGATGTCCAGATGTTAGCTAACAGTCTTGTCCAATTGCATATTTCAGAGGAGAGTGATGGGGCGATTGGTTTTATTGAGGCTCAATCTTCTTTAGTCGAGCAGATCCGTGCGCACCAGTTTGATGATGAGAAGTTATGTCTCATTCGAGACAAGGTATTGAGAGGGGAACCAAGGAGGCTGTCCTTGATTCTGATAGAATCTTGAGGATCGGAAGCAGGATTTGTGTGCCTAAAACGGGCGATTTGATTAGATTAATTCTTGAGGAGGCCCATTGTTCTCAATATTCCATCCATCCGGGGGCGGCGAAGATGTATCACGATCTGAGTCAGCATTACTGGTGGTGTGGGATGAAGAGAGATATTTCAGACTTTGTTTCGAGGTGTTTGACTTGCCAGCAGGTTAAGTGTGAGCACCAGCAGCCCGGGGGTGTATCTCAACGGATGCCTATTCCTACTTGGAAGTGGGAGCGGATTACTATGGACATTGTTGTGGGTTTGCCTACCACAGTGGGTGGTTATGACTCTATTTGGGTTGTTGTTGATAGGCTGACCAAGTCTGCCCACTTCATTCCGGTTCGGGTGAAGTATATGACAGAAAAGTTAGCCGAGCTATATATCAGTCAAATTGTGCGACTACATGGAGTTCCTATTTTCATCATATCATATTGAGGTTCAATATTTACTTTTCACTTCTGGAAGGCATTATAACATGGTCTCGGTACTCAGTTAGATATGAGTACGACATTTCACCCTCAGACAGATGGTCAATCTGCGCGGACCATTCAGGTATTGAAAGATATGCTTCGAGCGTGTGTGATCGATTTTGTTGCTAGATGGGATCGACATTTACCCTTAGCAGAGTTTGCCTACAATAACAGTTATCACTCTAGTATCCAGCCCCATTTGAGGCGTTGTATGGCAGAAGGTGTAGATCTCCGACTGGTTGGTTCGATTCGGCGGAGATGGACTCTTTGGATACATATTTGCTTAGAGGTGCTATGGAGCAAGTCCGTATGATTCAGTATAGACTGTTGACAGCCCAGAGTCGACAGAAGAGTTATGCAGACGGAGAGTTAGACCCTTAGTTTTTATGGAGGGTGATCATGTTTGGCTCCGAGTATCACCCATGAAGGGTATGATGAGGTTTGGAAAGAAGGGCAAGCTTAGCCCTAGGTTCATTGGACCTTTTGAGATTTTGAGCCAAGTGGGAGAGGTGGCTTATAAGTTGGCGTTGCCACCTAGTTTGTCAGCAGTTCATCCTGTTTTTCATGTCTGTATGCTTCGAAAGTATATTCAAGATGAATCTCATGTGCTTTCACTTGATTATGTGGAGTTGAGTCCAGACTTGACATTTGAGGAGGAGCCTATAGCTATATTAGATAGGCAGGTTCGAAAGCTTAGGACCAAAGAGATTGCTTCAGTGAAGGTGCAATGGAAGCACCGATCAATGGGAGAGGATACTTGGGAGACTGAGTCTGACATGCATGCCAGATATCCTCAACTTTTGGAAGCTTCAGGTACTTTCTTTTACTTTATGTTCGAGGACGAACATGATTTTTAATGGTGGATTATGTAATGACCCGGATCCGAAAGGTCATTGTTGATAATTTTGGATTGTCATTTAACAATATTTAATTAATTTGTGGGTAATTTAAATATCATTAATAATAATGGGCAAAATCTGAAATATTAAAATAAGTTAGTAGGGTTTATTACTTTTAACATATATTATTTTATTTAGTAAAAAGAATATGAAAGGAGTCTGGAAAGAATTGACCTATGACCTCAACATAGAGGCAGTTTGTCACCCAAAAAAATTAGTTTATGCTTAAGGTAAGTCTCAAGTTTAACTTTTATTTATTGTAGTAATTCTAGGATTGATAGTATAATTATTTATCTTTGAGAGAAAGTCTAAATTTTAGTCATCGTTGTTGAAAAATTCGGCCAGAAATAATGATAAGTGTTTTATAATTAAGAATTATGTAATGGGGATATCATTTTATGAAGCTAATGATCTAATGATGGGTTAATCACTTGAGAAGATTTTTGATAAATTTTTGAATAATATAGGCAAGTTTGTGCATACTGACTCATTACTGTTATCATTATTATATTATTATTATAATTAAATGTGAAACGAGTTGAAAGTATGATCGTGTAAATTAAATTCTGTCACTTTATGTACATATGTTTGGAATTGGAAAAGAATATATCAGTGGCCAATCATTATGTAATGATGGCCACGTGATTGCTAATTAATTATGATAATCAATTGATGGTTTGGGGTTGTGAATTTTATGTCGTATGATGTAGTAAAGGTTAGTGTTTATAACATTAATTTTTGGTTTCACAATTTTCTTATAGTATATGCTAACCATAGGGTTGTAGTGTTTGGAGACATTATGACTTAACCCTACACTTGAAATTAAGGAAATATGAGATTTGACCTATTGGTTAGAATCAATATTTAGGAACTTTAATATACATTTGAGTGAGTTTTGGGTCTAAGCTAGACATATGAGCGTTGTTAGTTACGAAATTTTATTGTGATTATTAATGTGAATAGATTGCTTTGAGTTGGAAGTACAACGAAAAGGAAAGGCTCAAGTTTCAGAGTAATTGTTCGACTATTTGAGGCAAATGAATTTCTAAACTCTTGTTAAGTGTATGAAATACGTGTATTTCCTTGTGTGGTGTTGAGAATGATTTGGAGACTTGTTGCTTATTTGTTGGTGTTGTATTCCTTGTTGTAAATTGTGTTTTGATATCAAAATGGTTATCTCCTCATTTTCATTTGAGCATGTCATTGCATTGCATCTGAGACATGGTTGTAATAAGAGTTATGTGATAAGAAGATGTACCATTTCGAGGGTCGTATCGTGCGCCGTGATGGATATTATATTTCGAGGGACGTATCGCGCGCCGCGATGTTTACTATTATCGATGGTCGTGTCGTGCGCCGCGGCAGATGCATGAACAGATATGTCCCCCATGGGTCCCAGACTGAGAGACAACGAGTGTGTATCGTTAGGGAAGACATGCATCACTGTACTTGACATTGCATTCCATTACATTGCGCATACTTATCATTAATAACTTGATATTGTGTTTTGATGATCTTGTGAGTGTTCCTTTGTGAAACTTGTGAGTGTTGAATATTGAGAATATGTAAAATGATAGAGTGTGGTTATTGAGTTGTGTGTTTCGTAAACTGTGAACTGTTAGGCTGTAGCGTGGAGGTTTAGATAGGTTGTAAGGAGTACCCGTATTTTTGTTCACTTAACTTGTGTTTAGAGGTTGACTTGTTGGGTACCATGTGGTTTGGCACTCACCCCTTGCTTCTATAATTTTTGTAGGTTACGAGCCCGGATCTTCGTGATACCTCTCATTCTCTTCGTTTCCGAGGCATCTTGTGGAGGATTGTGAGGTAGCTGCTTGTCATCTCAGCGAACTTTTCTACTCCAGTTTATGACTTCGTTTTTACTTGAAAGACAACTTCATCTTAGACTCGTATTTTATTTCAATTCTAATATTTACATTAGAGGCTTGTGCACGTGACAACCTGGTTTTGGGGATTGAATTAAGTTAACTTGTTTTCATAATAGAAATTGTTGTTGGATTGTTGTTTATTTCCGTACTTTGTTAGATATTGGGTCTTAGGCTAACTTGTCTTGGTGGGATAAGACGAGTACCATCACATCCGTTTTTGGGTTGTGATAGAAACATAATAAAATAATAAGCACTCTTCTAAAAAACGGGTGTCACAATTTTAGATAGACACATGGTCATCATAATTACAATTTTATATTGCCCTCGAAAATTAGATTATTTACAAATTACAACTTTGCCCTTGGTCGTCCTCAATTTGACTCTTCTATATAATAGAAATAATAATTTAATTTTCTTGTTATCATTCGTGGTATATTTTTTCTTGCATGAATTACATTTTTATCTTTGATCATCATTCATTTCATATATAGAAAGATGTTTCTAGAATTATTCATTCTTGATAGATTTTTGTTAGAATGAAATTACATTTTATTTTTAGTTGTCTTTAATACAAATATATCATCCTATTCATTTTTATTAATAAAGTTACTTTTTAACATCTTTTTCTTTAATTTCAATCTAATATATATTATTAATTTTATCACACTTATTTATTTTCAAGTATATTCTTAGAGCCAAAATAAAGATGAAAATAATTAATTCATGATAAATTTTTATATAAAAAGTAGACATTTTTTATAATCATAATGAATAAAAGAATATTAAGAATTAAATTGCAATAGTAGTAAAATAGAGCAACAATATAATAGATATCACAATAACTCATAAAAGAAAAGAAAGTGAAGTAATAACAAAATAAGTTAATGGTAATAACAATAACTTAAGATGTTTTTAGAACTATTTAATTTTTTGTTATAATTCTTGATATATTTTTGTTAGCGTGAAATTACATTTTCGCCCTTGATCATTATTCACTTCATATATAGATTGATGTTTCTAGAATTTTTATTTATCTTTCTTGATAGATTTTTGTTAGCGTGAAATTATATTTTTGCTCTTGGTCGTCCTCCCACTTCACTCTTCTATATAATAGAAAAATAAATATTTTTTTCATATATAGAAAGATATTTCTAGAATTATTAATTATCTTTCTTAATAGATTTTTGTTAGCGTGAAATTACATTTTTGACCTTGGTCGTCCTCCCACTTCACTCTTCTATATAATAGAAAAATACTAGATCTTTTAAGGCCCGTGATAGTGGCCCAATACAATTTCACATATTTTGTTGAAAAAATTACATAAATTCACAACTTAAGATATTATAATACTCTCTCGGTACATCTCTATTTCCTCTCGGATACATCTATTTCCTCTCGAATACATATCTATCCTCTCTAGAATACATCCTTCCCCGAAGTAATGTCATTTACAATGTATTGGACAACCAGGGAATGTACTCGAGAGGAATGAAAAATTCGAGATTCTTGTTATTGAAAAAACTTCTCAGATATAATGTAATTAGCCTCCAAATTTATGAGATTTTTATACTTTATACTATTTTTTTCTTTAGTAAACAACTTCAATATATTACTTTATAATGATAAAATCTTTCTTTTGGGGATCAATATCAGCAATTCAAATGGTCATACGGCATAAATGTGTCGTTTACAACGTAAATTGAGAAAGTGAAATTCTAAAAAATTCTATGCATCAAGGGAATAGAGAATTGTATTAGATTATGAGTTAAAACATTTCGTGTTCAAGGAATATATGAAATGTCGATATCTTTAAAAAAGTTCATCGATCTTCATATATATTCGCAACTGGTATCTATTATTCACAATGTTATTATCTCTGTTTTGTGATATTTGCACCATAAGCTTTGAATATGATAAAATACTAATCATTGATCAATCAATTCTAAAGATCGATTTGAAGTCTTTCAAATCTCTAGTGCTTCAACTTAAGTATAATGTGTTTGTATTTGACTTTGTCAATGAATTTTGTGATACATTTTATTATTATCTTCGATAAATAGAAATACGTAAAAAATTGATTTATAACTTCACAACAATAAAAACAATCGAGAAAGCAACTTTATTACTATATAAAATAACAATTATCGTAATGTGATATTCTAAATATTGAAAGTTTATTATAATTTTTTTTTGACTCCACAAAAATAAAGGCAATCATGAACGAAACTTTATTTCTATATACAAATAACAATTATCGTAATGTTATATTCTAAATTACATTAATTAATTTTTTTATACTACACTTAATATCATGCCGTGAAGAAAACTCTAAAGCTTACCCCAAAAAAATAACCAATATATTTTTTTAGGTAGGTTTTTCCTAATTCAATTATTTTTAAATTTTTTTCTTCCTCTATATTTCTAAACAAAGTTTTTTTTTTCTATCTTTCTTCTTTATTTTTTAATTACTCATTTTCTTTAGTTTGAATTTTAATATTCATTATAATTTGAATGTTAAACGTTCTACCGTGTTTGTATTTGACTTTGTCGATGAATTGTCACAATCCAAACGAGTCGTGAGTGACACCCATACTTAACCCCCTAGGTGGGAGAACCAACGAATTTAACCCCAACTTACAAACTACAAGCATAATGCGGAAGCTCAAAAACTTACTAAATATCTTTTCCCAAAACCTGAAAATCATCACAATAAGGACATCTAATCTCCAATTACTAAGTCTAAGAGTATCAAAGACACCAAAATAAATGAAATAAAGTAATTTGTGTCTGAAAACTACGGACATCAGGTAATGACTGAGAGAATCCAACTCAATCTCGAATGAATAGCTTACCCTTGAACCTGATATGCCGAGACTTGATATAGCTTAGGGCGATTCAAATTTGTTGGTAAACATGCTACACTCCATATAAGGAAAACTAGTAGGGCTCAGTACAAGGCAACATGTACTGAGTAAGTATCATCGGCCAATCCAAAATAGTAACTAATATATAAAGAATAATAGTATAAAATCAACTATAGTACTTAATAGGTGATAAGCAACAAACAACAGGAACAAGTGACAACTGAAGCAAGTACGTAATCAATCACAATATCAAGCACACACAAGGACTCATGCCTCCACACCACGGTCGTTGGAAAATGAGTTCTTTGAGATTGAGTACATTAAATTAATTCAATATCCTTTTTTCTTTAATGTTAATGTATCGGAACGTGACACTTTGATCCAATTATATCTTGTCGGAACGTGACACTCCGATCTAATTATACCGTGTCGAAACGTGATACTTCGATCAAATTATACCGTGTCGAAATGTGACACTCCGATCCAATAATATTGTGTCAGAACGTGACACTCGGATCCAAGAATACCGTGTCGGAACGTGACATTCCGATCCAAAAATACCGATAATTTATCATTTATTATCACCAATTTTGATTCATTGTTATATTATTTCATCAATCCTTCTTTATTGAAGGCATTACTTCGGTAAAGAGGGTTCAAGAATATAAATTCCACGGTCTCAGGATTCCAGACCAATCACAAAACACATAACCAAAGCCACACAACCATAAAATCAAGTACAAAGAAAACTTCATAATATCATTCAATGCATATCAATAACTATTAAGAGTTTAATATCAAATAGCATAAACCATAACCTACCTCCACCGAAGAACCGAAGTCAAACAAACTATTCCTTCATTGGTTTTTCTTTCCTTGATGCTTCCAAAACTTTTCAATCTATCAAGTATATGCACAATTTTTATAAGTTAACGAGTCTATAAGCGCTCATATTATTTTATGTCTAACCTAGACCAAAAACTCACCTAATTCTCTAAACAATTTGCTAAAGTTCAAGCCTAAGGGTAAATGTTAATTCCTTCAATCAGCCTAACTTTAATAAAATTTAAATAATTTGATACACCTAATATTTAATATCCATGTGGGCCCATAACAAAAATTAAGACATGTATGAATTCTTCTAGATTTTTATTTTAACCATTAATTATACAATTATTATTTTACCCTTAAGTGATATTAAAATTACTACAACGTCATTGGTCATCCTTATCATGCTGCTTTTATATAATAGAAAAATATAATAATAATTAGACAATGAAAGGCCCATTTACACGCCCAATATTACAATCTTACGATAAAAATTTGATTAGTTTTTTTTTAAAATAAAATATTATGATATATTCAAATAAACATGATAGGAAATAACAATAAAACATAATCGGTTCTTAACAAACAAAATAATGACCTACTTGATGAAATTTATAATGAATCAACTCATTCTTTACAAAGTAATAAAAGGATGAAAAAAAGTTATTACTTTATGTCTTAATATTTATTAAAATTAGGAGAATAATTTTGTATAGTAAATGTAACGACCTGTTTATTCGTTTTGAGCAGCAGATTGTATTTCTGGAAAAACTGGCTGAGTCGACGGATCCCACGACGGACCGTCATGGGCACGACGGACCGTCGAGGGGGTCTCGTTCCAAAACACTTAGAATTCTGAAAATTGGATGCTGAGATCGACTCTCTGAACTTCGTGACGAAATGGCAAGACGGACCGTCGCAGGCATGACGGGCCGTCACAGACCTTTTATTGAAATCGAGTCTCTGAGCTTTGTGACGGACCTGCAGGATGGACCGTCACAGTCGTGACGGACCGTCACAGTCTCCGTCAGCTCACTCGGGTCGGAA
>NC_028640.1:60803643-60807632 GCF_001406875.1 Solanum pennellii
ATTTGTGGAGTGCAGCAAACGTGCCATCGTCTTCAACTCAACCGCAACTCTAGCCAGTCTTCATCAAGCCAGATTTCAGGGTGAGCTATTGCTTCTAGCTTGGACTGGATCTTCCTCTTCATGTCTTGATGCCTTGAGATTCCGGCATGGACTAGATTTTTACTTATTTTAGCTTCTTAGATACTCTTAGATTAGTAATTTGAGGATAGATGTTCTTGTGGTGATGACTTCCAGGTTTTGGGAATAATAAGTATTGACAAATTTTTGAAGTTATTTAATTGATTTCGTTAATGAGTTTTAAGTCTTCCGCATCGTATTTTGTTCATTATGGTTAAAATGTTGGGGTTTAGATTGGTTGGTTCGCTCACATAGTAGGATAAGTGTGGGTGCTACTCACGGCCCGTTATGGGTCGTGACAGTAAAGAAAAAAATTCTAATGTAATTAATAAACATAATGAATTAATATTTTATCTCAAATAAAGATGATTTAAAAATATCAAAAAAAGTTGATAAAAAATATACTGCAATAATTTAACATGAGGTAATTAGTATAATAAATATATAATAATTTATATAACTTGCTTAAAATGATTTTAACTATGATAAAACAATAGTAATAAAAAAATATGTATTTTTCAATAAATTATATAATGACATATATATTACGTGAAGTTTTGAGATTATACATAAATAGAGAAATCAAGTAAATTACATACTTTATAATTATCTCCACAATTAAAAAAAAAAGGCCATGAAATTGAAAAGTCTAAAGAGAACCAAAGGAAAAGACATAACATGCTTTGAAATTGTTTGAAATTTTGTTCTTGAAGAGCTTGCTCACTGGTTGCATTCCTTTTGAATTAAACATTTTAAGAAAAGTAATTGTGATTAATATAGAATTTAACATGTTAACTGATTCATTAGGGTGTTTGGAAAGTGTGGAGCGGTGATTGATATAGAATTTAACATGTTAACTGATTCATTAGGGTGTTTGGAAAGTGTGGAGCAGTGATTTATATAGAATTTAACATGTTTAACTGATTCATTAGGGTGTTTGAAAAGTGTGAAGCAGATGAATTTTGCTGAAAATTGGCTATATGGACAAGTCTCACAATTGATGTGTCTACTAAGAAATAGTAAATTTTACTTTTGCCTTATAATTATTTTACAAAAGTATGATCACTATATAGAAAATTTATTGAAATGTAGTTCTTGAAAAAAAACTGCATTATTGGTTTTCCTAGTAAGAATCTGTACCAAAGTGTATATTATTTAAGAAGCAAATAAAAAAATGAAGGGCAGAAAATTTATTGGTTTAAGACATGAGATGAGAGAGAATTGAAGAGTCAATGAAATGAAGAATGAGTTAATGTCTATTTATTTGTGTCATAGAGATAGTTGTAGAAGAATCTTATAATTTATAGTTTTAGAAAAGTTATGTAACTTGTGTAGGAATTTACCACTTGAAAAGAAATATTTTAATGAAGTTTAAAAATACAACTTATAGTTTTTAAAATGAAATATATATGAAATGATCATATTACCCTAGATCGTCCTCAACTTTTTAAATCAAACTTACATGAGTTCACATGTTTAGATTAATTTGTTTGAAATCAAGTAAAAGTACAAACTTGATTATATATTTTAATGAAGAACCAATTTTATAATTTAGTAAAACATTTTTAGTTTACTTTAAATACAAATGTATTATCTTATTCATTTTATTAAAGTTACTTTTTAACATTTTTTAGAATATATATTTTTAAAAATATTAAAAAATAATTTTATTTATTCTTCAATTTCAATCTAATATATATTATTAATTTTATCATACTTTTTCTTTCAGGCATATTCAATTTAAGTCAAAATAAAGGTGTAAATAATTAACTATTTTTTTAAGTAATGTATTTTTAAGTTAAAGTAGGCATTATACTAAGCACAATGAATACAAAAATATTAGCAATTAATTAAAATAATAGTTAAATAGAGTAATGAATAGATATCACAATAACTCATAAAAAATGTGAAGTGATAACAAAATGAGTAGACAGAAATAGCAATAACCAAAGATGTTTCTAGAACTATTTAGTTTCTTGTTATTATTCTTGGTAGAATTTTGTTCGTATGAAATTATATTTTTACCCTTGATCATCATTCACTTCATATAAAAAGTGATGTTTCTAGAATTATTTGTTTCTTTTGATATCTTTTTTAATAGATTTTTATTAGTATAAAATTACATTTTTACTCTTGGTCGTCCTAAGCTTAACTCTTCTATATAATAGAAAATACTAGATATTTTAAGGCCCGTAATACGGGCCCAATATAATTTCACATATTTTGTTGAAAAAATTATATAAATTCACAACTTACGATATTATAATCTTCTCTCGGATACATCTATTTCCTCTCGGATACATATATATCTCCTGTCGAAACATCCCTTCCCCGAAGTAATATGTCATTTGTAATGTATTAGACAACCAAGGAATGTATTCGAGAGGAATGAAAAATTCGAGATTTTTGTAATTGAGAAAACCTTCTCGGATATGATGTAATTAGCCTCTAAAGATGTGAAATTTATGTATTTTATACTATTTTTTTCTTTAGTAAACAACTTCCATATATTATTTATAATCTATTTCAAATGGTCAAATGACATAATGTGTCGTTTACAACCTAAATAGAGAAAGTTTAATTCTAAAAAAATCTTTGCAGCAAGAAAATAGAGAATCGTGTTTGATTAAGACTTAAAACATTTTGTGTTAAAGGAATATATAAAATGTTAATATCTTTGAAAAAGTTTATTGGTCTTCATATATATTCGCAAGTGGTATCTATTTTTCACGATGTTATTATTTTCGTTTATATTAGCACTATAAACTTTGCATCTGACAAAATACTAATCATTGATCAATCAATTCGTAATGATCGATTTAAAGTCTTTCAAATCTCTATTGCTTCAACCTAAGTATAATGTGTTTGTATTTGTCTTTGTCGATGTATTTTGTGATACATTTTATTATTGTCTTCGATAATAGAAATATTTAAAAAATTGATTTCTAATTTCACAACATTAAAAAAAATTAAGAAAGCAACTTTATTTCTTTATACAATAACAATTATCGTAATGTTATATTCTAAATATTAAAAGTATTTTTAAAAAAATTAATTTTTGCCTCCACAACAATAAAAATAATCATTAAAGAAACTTTATTTCTATATACAATAACAATTATCGTAATGTTAATTATATTCTAAATTACATTAATTAATTTTTTTTATACTTCACTTAATATAATGCCATAAGGAAAACTCTAAAGCTTATCTCCACAAAATGACAAATATACTTTTTTTTTCGGGTTGTTTTCTTTCTAATTTGTTTATTTTTTTAGTTTTTTCTTCCTTTATATCTCTAAACAAAGTCTTTTTCTATTGACATTTTCTTTTGTTGTTCTTCTTTATTTTTTAACTACTCATTGTTTTAGTTTGAATTTTAATATTCATTAGGATTTGAATACTAAACGTTCACCTTGTCAAATTATCTCTATTAAATAGTTTATCATATTTGATATTAAAAAAAATATAAAATAAAATTTTTATACTTTTTAATATTTCGATAAATACATTATATTGATTTATCGATAGTCAAAAATTGCTCATTCTTTTAGTCACGAAATTTGATATTTTCTTCAAATTAATTAAAAACTATTGATACATTATCAAATTATTGATTTTTTGATAGTCAAACATTGTTCATTATTTTAGTCACGAAATTTGATATTTTCTTGAAATTAATTAAAAACTACTGATACGTCATTTTAAAGACTATTTTAATAATCAAAATACAAATTTAGTGATCGTATTATGTAACATAATATTAAAAATATGTTTACACAATATTCCTTTAAAGTATTTTTAGGAACAAAATATTAACTATTCAAACACATTTTATTTTAATTAGTTCAAAATTTTCTTTCTAAAATATG
>NC_028640.1:60817632-60826672 GCF_001406875.1 Solanum pennellii
AATTATACAATGTTCTATTGGATTTACAAATTTTGATTTATGTGCATTCGTTATTGTGGTGTCGTAATTATTTTTTTTTGAAAACTGGTTTCAAAATACGATTATTTTAAGCAGAAATTTCGTACTATACAATTATATACTTTTTGTTGATGTAGTATTTGTATATTAAAAAGAATATCAGTGTAAAATCAATTCAGTAATTTGATTGTATAATAGTGTTGTATTAATTGTATATATGATCTCTTTGAATGATTTAAAATATTATTTTTTTTATAATTGTATAGATAATGGCTTCATTGGCTATTTTGGTTACGCATTCTGGTCAATATGTTTACATGAATATAGTAGTTAAACATGACAATATATACAACTGTCTAAATGACTTTGTATATACTCCAATAATATATAAACTTAATATATACTAACTTCAATAATTTGTATATAACTACTAAAATATACAAATTACAATCATATATGAAATTTTTCCATCTGTATAACTAAATTCAATTACTTTGTGTATATATGTATACAAAAATAATAATAATAATGAGCCTTTAATAAACAATCCGCTACTACCACTATTAAAACTTAGTATATATGTATACAAAAACAGTCAATTTTGAAAACAGTCATGGACAGATCAATTTTTGTATATGTATATAAACTTAATATATACTAACTTCAATAATTTGTATATAACTAATAAAATATACATTTTATAATCATATATGAAATTTCCCATCTGTATAACTAAGTCCAATCACTTTTTGTATATATATACAAAAACAAAAATAATAATGAGCCTTAATATACAATCTGCTACTACCACTATTAAGACTTAGTATATTACTCATTATACATAACTTAAAGTATGTATAAAGTAATCAAATCCTCAGACACATATACAAATATATAACTAAAACTTGTGTGTACTAAACATGCAATATACTATATACAATTACGTGAATACAAAATTTACTTAAACAATAATTTTTTGTATATTGACATTTAAGTAACAAAAAAATTGTATCTAAATTTGTGTTTTAAGCCACTACCTCATAATTATGATGTTCTTCAGATCCGTCAACTTCACATGCATTTTCCTCTGAATCAATGTTTACTGCTTTCTTCTTTCTTCCTCCTTGTACAATTTTAATGCCTCTAGCTTTAGAATTGTTAATAACTTCTTGAACTGCCGTAAGGTCATATTTTTTCTTTGATCTCAATTCTTCCATTGTTTGTTCATGTTGAACTTGTTTTGATTTTACCATAGACCCTACATCAACCCCAAAATCTTGAGTTAAACCCATTGAAAACGATGGTAAATTGTCAACAAAATTGACATGCAATGGAATACCTTTGATAATCCTCATAGATGAAGATGATTCATTCATTCTGTGACTAATTTGAGATCTAATAAGAACAAACAATCGATTAATTCATCAAAAAAATATGAAAAAACATAAGAAACACAATACATATACAATTGTTGAATAAGGAAAAAAAAAAGAAAACGACTAAAATTTAGGAGTACCTACGAAAATTGAATTCAACTTCGGAAGGGAGTAATTGAATTTTGGACAATTTGAAATTCAAATCGGATAGAAGAATTAATTGTAGGAGAAAAAGGTGGAATATGAATATGAGAGATAATATTGTTTTGTGTAAAATTATATACAAAATTAAAAAAAAAAGGTTTTTATACTATTGGTTTAGGAATAGGTGGTGGACCCCATTAATTATAGCAAAAAAAAAAAAACTATAATTATAGAATGTAAATAAATTAAACTATACCCCTATTATATAATTACTTAGGAATGTTTGCCATTCCATATAATTTTCCCTATTGTTAAATTATGAAAGTGTTTTGATTTTTAAAATTGTTTATTCTATTACTTTAATTTTTTTTTATCACCGTTATGAATTCAGGAATTATGTATACTGTTAGTTGGACATTAATGTCATTATTGTATCAAAACTATAATAATAATTACACTAATGTAATTATTGTCAGAAAAAAACACTTATTATATATACGTAAATATATTGTATGATACAAAAAAAAGAAAATTATATACGTAATTAAATTATGTATATGATACATGAAATATCAAAATATATAATATCACAAACAGTGATACTAGTTATTACACTTGATACACGCCAATTTTTTTTTTTAAAAAAAAATTAATATCTTTTGTACAAATAAGATATATTCAGTACCATGATTTATATATATTACGAACAATTATTTTCCCTTCAAAATATGAATTTTTTTTAAGTATCTACACACATGATACTATATTACTAAATTAAATTAAATTAGAACTGAAAATAATTTTGGGTGAAATTTCCGCAATTAATATTGATTAAAGTAAGTTTGAATAAGGATTATAAAATAAAGTATTTGATACATAAATATAATGTCAAATTTAAATAGAGTTTAACAAAAAATAAAGAATTGTATGATACAAAAAAAGAAAATTATATACGTAATTATATTATGTATATGATACATGAAATATCAAAATATATAATATCACAAACAGTGATACTAGTTATTACACTTGATACACGCCAGTTTTTTTTTTTAAAAAAATTAATATCTTTTGTACAAATAAGATATATTCATTACTATGATTTATATATATTACGAACAATTATTTGCCCTTCAAAATATGAATTTTTTTTAAGTATCTACACACATGATACTATATTACTAAATTAAATTAAATTAGAACTGAAAATAATTTGGGTGAAATTTCCGCAATTAATATTGATTAAAGTAAGTTTGAGTAAGGATTATAAAATAAAGTATTTGATACATAAATATAATGTCAAATTTAAATAGAGTTTAACAAAAAATAAAGAATTGTATGATACAAAAAAAGAAAATTATATACGTAACTATATTATGTATATGATACATGAAATATCAAAATATATAATATCACAAACAGTGATACTAGTTATTACACTTGATACACGCCAGTTTTTTTTTTTAAAAAAATTAATATCTTTTGTACAAATAAGATATATTCAGTACTATGATTTATATATATTACGAACTATTATTTGCCCTTCAAAAATATGAATTTTTTTTAAGTATCTACACACATGATACTATATTACTAAATTAAATTAAATTAGAACTGAAAATAATCTGGGTGAAATTTCCGCAATTAATATTGATTAAAGTAAGTTTGAGTAAGGATTATAAAATAAAGTATTTGATACATAAATATAATGTCAAATTTAAATAGAGTTTAACAAAAAATAAAGAATTAGAGAACACATTGCCAAATGATCAAAGAAATTTATTGAATGTGTAACAGTGGAACCAAATGCTACACTATTACATTTATTAAAGGAACTCCTGAAACATAATCATTATGAATCTTTTGGAAAGAAAGTACATGTTCTTCTATTGTGACCTTTTTGTCCACATCGTCCACAACAATTTGTGTTTCCGCTTAGCTTTTCATCTGCATTTTTCTTTCTTTTTTTTCTTGGTCTACCAGGCATTCTTTTGTATCTTGGTGGCAATACAACTTCTTCCAAAACACTTTCCGGAACTGTCCAATCACTTTTGTCCGGCATTGGTTCCATTGGAACTGCATAGGTGTTGGCTAATGCATCAGGTTTATAGTAATCAGAACAGTATGGGTGTACATCTTTGATATTCTTCTTCTTCAGAACAGCCATTGCATGCGCACAAGGTATTTCATCATGCTGAAATCTACGACAAGAACAATTCTTTCTCTCAAGGCAAATGATGTATCTTATACCACCTTCATAAACTGAAAAAATGAATTCTGAAGATGCAACAACCTGCAATAGTTTTTAAAAAGTTACTGTTATATTTTTTGATACAAAAAAAAATCTTAAAATATTTAAGCAAGATACATAATATTTGATATATGAATAAATACCTTCATTTTCGAACATTTGGACGCGTTTACAATCAATATCTCTTCAAATTTCCTCCCTAATGTTTCCTTTGTATAAGATGCTATTTCTCTATTTTTTCAGTTCCAAGAACCAAATAGAATTCTGGCTTCTTCCAAAAAGTCCAAAACAGGTAATTGCTGTGCATCGACAAGACAACCATTGATACATTCCGCAATGTTAGATGTCATCATTCTACCCCTATTCACGGTTGCATGTAGACCACCTTTCATAGCCAGCCTCTTCAAGATACTTTTTAACTCTGCCATCTACTTTTTCCACTTTAGCCATCAATTTTTCAAAATCCTTTTTTCGATAAGCCTTAGCCATCGAATAAAACAGATCACTTAGAGTGTTTTTACTTCTCTTGTAGTATGTACAAACATTTTTCCACAAGTGCCATATGCATGCAAAATGTGGAACATTTGGATAAACTATACTAACACTCTTAATTATGCTTTCGTTTCTATCAGAAACAACACACATTTTTTCTCTCTCACCAAATGCATTTTTGAACTGTGTGAAGAACCATGTCCATGAACAATCATTTTCCGTATCGACGATCCCGTAAGCTAATGGTAATATGCAACCTTAACATAGTCAACACACAATATTAATGTACTTGATACATAATGTTGAAACAATGTTATTATTATCATTTTAAAAAAATTATAATTATGCAGCAACATGACATACCTGCCCCATCAAGAGTACTTGCGGATACAAACGTCCCTTTGTAAGCTCCACTAAGATGTGAACCATCAACAACAACAACAGGCCTACAGAACTCAAACCCTCTCATCAAAGGCCTTAAAGCAATGAATAGATACATAAATTCATTTTTCTCTGATTTGTGCATCCGTATATAAGAATTTGGATACACCGTTCCCAACATATGTATGTATCTTGGCATATTTTTATATGCATCTGCAGGATTGCCCCTTATCAACTCTAGTGCACGTTCTTTAGCACGCCATGCTTGCTGGTAAGAAATCTCAACACCATACATTTCCCTAACATCATCAATTATATCATTTGGAGTATGTTTTCTTTTATGATTTACCAATTTTGGAGCTGTAAAAGCACCAATAAATCCAACAGTAGCTTGTACTTTACTTAATACCCTATCCCTTAATGGACATGTATGCTCACTGTTGAAGTATCTTACTTTGAATATATCAGTGTTTTTCCTAACAGACGCCTTTAATTTCCAACAACAATTCTCCGAATAACACTCTAAAACATAGTTGCAATTATACCAATATAAATTAGTTAGTTATTAGTAAAAATGCATACTTGAAACTTTAAGATTTGATACAAAATTTTGATAATTACAGTCAATATATGTAAAGGTATGTAACATTTACAATAACACCTCATATTATATTCATGTCAAACAAACTATTTTAACATTTATATAAATGTCCACTGTGTTTTACCTCCTACACACGTTCACAGACACGTCAACATAATAATACAAAATAAATTAAATTGTCACAATTATAATTCCATCTTTGACTTATACAAAATAAATTTTTAATTATCCAACACCAAGTGATATACTAACCATGTAAATAATCCAAATTTATCCAAAAATATCATTATATAAAGTGTGTAAACAAAAATCAAATATGAAATACTTGCATACCTTTTTGTATCTGACCGTTTAATTCTAAAATTGAAGCTAGTTTTAATTTTGTAATTCATCATTACAGCCACAAGAGTTGTTTTATCCTTGTACAATTGTTTCGTCTCCACATTTGATATATTTGTATCTGATATATAATTTTCTTTCTCCATCTCGGGTATGTAACAAGAATCACCAATGTTTGATTCAACAACGTTTAGAGCATTAGCGTCTCCTTGTCCACCTTCAATACACATAATTGCACCACTGCTTGAATCAAAAATTTGTAACTCCTCTGTACTTTTATCATTTGTATCGATGCAAAGCGGATACATACTGAATCCAACCTCTTGCTTCTTTATTTCTATAAACAACTTCACACCCATATCATTCCTAATTATCATCGGAGAAGAATTGCCCTCTACAATATATCGAATAATAATATTTTTTTTCAATTCATCAATATTTAATTCAGTAGCAATTGCTGAGATTAGATTTATATATGAAATATTTTCCCCAACCACTATCCCATCACTTTTGTATTGATTGTATTTAACCTCACTCTCCCATATTCCTGAATGCCTTAGCAATATCGTAATATTCATTACGAAACCGGATACAAAATTACCTTCAAGGAAATTTTGAATATCGTTTCTGCCAAAAAAAAATGAAAGATCACTAATCAAAATCAAAATATCGTTTCTGCCTAAAAGAAGGAAAGATCACTAATGACAAAATTTAAGGGAATAAAACTGATTTTGAAACATACAAGTTAATGCCTTTATTTAAGGGCATAATAACCGTGGCATATTAAAAGTAGGAATTAATTCAAATTTCAGTTTTTAATCCCCCTAATTACTCAACAAACGGATAAAAATCCCCCAAATTGCTCAACAAACGGATAAAATGGAATCCTATATAATGTATTCGACTGTTTTATTATGTATCAGAAACTTATTAAAAATAAGAGATTTTTTATAAGTTGAAAAAGAGTAGGGATAAGAGGTAATTTATGTTTTACACTAACTATGTGATTTACATAATTTTTATATATTTTTTAGGTTTAGGACTTCTCTTCAATCCGAATTTTTTTTTCATCCGCCACCATCCAACGACCTATCTTCCTTTTTCTTCTAGGCAGTCCACAAATGCTAGTGAACTGACTCGAAACAATCAATAACGCAGCAAGCCAGACACCGTTCCCCTCCCTTTTCGCTACTATCAAACCCAAACCCATTAGTTTTCACGACCAAACAATACCCATAGAAACAACAAGAAAACGCCATCTCCGGCGAACCATGAAAACTCCATCTCCAGAGAGCAAATCTGGCTTGAAGATCAAGCATTCCACCAGTGACCATTGCTTGAAGCCATTAATGGCGAAGTTATCACACTCAATATCGTAGTAGTGAGCCACCATTCATATTCTCCGGCGAAACATGCTAGCTCCTGCAAAGCTCAGATCCAAAATCGACCACCGCAAGCTCGAAGCTCAAGCGACAAAGCGTAGAACCCTACCTTCGTTTCTCCATTCTCCAACATCTCCATCGATTCTCCGGCGAAACCCACAAAATTCGACAAGACCCAGTGGCCTCTCTATCGTTCTCTATTTCTTATGATAACTACTCCCCAATCTTCTTCTCCCCCTCCATCTCCAGCAGCCGCCCCCTCTCGTCTCTTCCTCTCTTCCCCCCGTTTCTCCCCCTTTCTCCTTCCCCTGTTCTCTTCTTCTTTTGCAGGGACAGCGACGGTGAGTTGCAACAACCAACAGCAGTGGCCAGCTTCCAGGCAGCCTGCAACAGCAAACAACAGCCAACAATCAACGTTGAGGTCCGCCAATAGCTCACCCATACACATCAACGAACCAGGTCCTCTGTTCCTTTCTCTCCGTTGAAATAGACTCCATTTTTGACCCTTTGCTCTGTTTACTGACATTGTCATTTATTAAGTCTTTTTATTATTACTAGTTTATTTTATTTGTTATAAAATATGCATAGAATTTTGTGTGTTTAGATGTCTTCTCTGTTAATGGATTTTTATTCTTCTCGTTAGCCATGTTAGATTTATTATTGTTTAACTTTGTTCTCATTGTTAGTTTTCTATGCTATTATTTCTTTTGTCATCAAATATGTATACGCCTTAATTTTATATTATTCTTATTGTTGTTGCTATTTTATTGTTATCATGTGGTTACTGTTGCTATCTTATTTTATTATCTTTTGGAGGTAGTATGTTGCTTTGCCACTTGTTTTGTTACTTTGATAGGATTATGTTAAAATATTTAATTGTTAAATGGCCAATGAAAAATTCTCCGTCGGTTTTGGAAGCCTCCCCAATATTAGAAGACGGAAATTTTTAGTTTATATTCATATAATTTGTTTGTTGAAATTGTTAAAATAGTTAATGAAAAAATTCTCCGTCGGTTTTGGAGGCCTCCCCAATATTAAAAGACGGAAATTTTTAGTTTATATTCATATAATTTGTTTGTTGAAATTGTTAAAATGACCAATGAAAAAACTCTCCGTCGGTTTTGGAGGCCTCCCCAATATTAAAAGACGGAAATTTTTAGTTTATATTTATATAATTTGTTTGTTGAAATTGTTAAAATGGCCAATGAAGAAACTCTCTGTCGGTTTTGGAAGTCTCCCCATTATTAAAACGGAAATTTTTAGTTTTTATTCATATAATTTGTTTGTCGAAATTGTTAAAATAGACATTGAAAAAACTCTCCGTCGATTTTGGAGGCATCCCCAATATTAAAAGACGGAAATGTTTAGTTTATATTCATATAATTTGTTTGTTGAAATTGTTAAAATGGCTAATGAAAAAACTCTCTGTCGGTTTTGGAGGTCTCCCCAATATTAAAAGACGGAAATTTTTAGTTTATATTCATATAATTTGTTTGTTGAAATTGTTAAAATGGACATTGAAAAAACTCTTCGTCGATTTTGGAGGCATCCCCAATATTAAAAGACGGAAATTTTTAGTTTATATTCATATAATTTGTTTGTTGAAATTGTTAAAATGACCAATGAAAAAACTCTCCGTCGGTTATGGAGGCCTCCCCAATATTAAAAGACGGAAATTTTTAGTTTATATTCATATAATTTGTTTGTTGAAATTGTTAAAATGGCCAATGAAAAATCTATCCGTTGGGTTTAGAGGTTTTTTTTTTCATTTTAAATGACGAAAATCTAATTTAAGTTCATATATGTTCATTTGTTAAATTGGCCGACGAAGAAATTACCGTCGATTTTCAAGGCCTCCCATGTTAATAAGTGTAACGACCTGTTTAGTCGTTTTGAGCAGCAGATTTATTTCTGGAAAAACTGGCTAAGATTACGGACATCACGACGGACCGTCATAGGCACGACGGCCCGTCACAGATGTCTCGTTTCAGCATACTTAGAAATTCTGAAATTGGGTACTGAAAATCGACTCTCTGTAATCGGTGACGGACCTGCA
>NC_028640.1:60834663-60836782 GCF_001406875.1 Solanum pennellii
AATTTGAGATAGATGTTCTTGTGATGATGACTTCCAGATTTTGGGGAATTAATAGATGTTGATTTGTTTTATTTAATGAGTTTAAGTCTTCCGCATTATTTTCTGTTGATATATGTTAAAATGATAAGGGTTAGATTGATTGGTTCGCTCACATAGGAGGGAAATTGTGGGTGCCAGTCGCGGCCCCGGTTTTGGGTCGTGACAATAAGACGGATTTTTATTTTTAAGTTATTATTTGAGTTATTAATTTTTATTTTTATTTATTTGGTACTAACTCTTTTACTAAGTGTCTTTACAGGTACCCGGAGGTGCTTCTCCTTGAAATTATTCGAATGTAGTTCGAATCATACTTTTATTTCATTATTTTGTAAATATTGACGTTAGACAAACTTTAGGCCGATAATTATTATTTTATTTTATTGTGTATATTGCATGTTTATTATATTTGTACATTATTTTATTCTCCTCAATTTGGAAAAAATGAATTCAGTCGGGAACCACAATTGTGGATTTCGAAGGGTGCCTAACCCCTTCCCTTCGGAATAACTTGAACCCCTTACCTAGAATCAAATTGGTTTCATAGATTTTTCTTTCATGTTAATTAATAATTGGTTTCCTAGTTTTCCTAAAAAATTAGGTGGCGACTCCATTTAATCCCTTTGAACTCCCTTTCCCCTTTTAATATCCTTCTACTCGTTTTAAAATTATTTTAACTTAAAGTTTTATTTATTTTGAATCACCGCGATGTTTCGCCCTATTTTGACAGAGTAGGGATGTAAACATGGGTTCCATGAGAGAACCAATTGTGATGATTATGTTCATATCTAATTGACATGGAAATTGAGAAATTGTAGGTTTACCTAAAATGATAATTGAATTGTGCATATTTTATATCTATGTTTACCATATGGTAATTAAATGATTTATATCTAGTTAATTGAAATTGATTGTAAATGAGCGGTCCCACAAATATGTGATTTGGTTAGTAGAGATCGAGGATTCATGTATTATTACAGAATATGGTTAAAGGGGTTGTAAGTGTTCTTGAATAATAAGAAGCAGGGTAGTGTTCATGGTCTAAATAGTAGTTAGATTTTACCTTGGATAGGAGGTTCATATTTGAAACAGTTAGAAAACCTGGATAGGGTATAATGTGCAGTCAAGGGTTAATTTATGGTGCAAAAAAAGTGAGGGTGTGTTGTGACTGATTGGCCGGGTTGATAGTGATTGTATTCGAGAACTCATCCACGAGTTAGAACTATTAGACTATGATTAAGAGCGAAGCGACTTAGGGGGTTAGAGTCAAGTGTTATGATACGCTTAAGGTATATGCTAATGATAAATGTGGGAGGATAAAGGTTGAGATTGTACTTTTTCTATTACATGTTTTCTGCTGGTTGATTTCTTTATATTATGTGATGCACATCGAGTTGACCGATGATGACTACCAGTACCTGTGGTTTGTACTGATACTGCTCTTACTATGTCTTCTGACATAATCTGATTGTAAGGTCAACAATATTTCAAAGGTGAAGACAGAGACAATCACCAACAGCTTCTACTTTTCCTTTCATGTGGTGGAAGTTGTGTCGTTAGTCACCTAATTATATATTGTAATCGTAGAAGCTCTTGTACCTATTTAAATTAGGAGTTTCTTTGGTATGAAGGAAAACATTTCTCGAAAAATATTTTTCAATTTTCTCATGTTTGGTTGGGCTAAAAGTTTTGGAAATTTTATCTAAATCAACTCATTTTCCTCAAGATTAAGGAAAATGATTTTCCCTTTAACAATTAAGGAAAACATTTTTCAAAACTTCCTTCAACTTCAAATTACATTTTTTTGTTGAAAAATATATTTTTAAAAAATATTTGCAACTTCAAATTTTTATTTTTTTCACCTCACCCGCCCCTACCCACGACCCACCCCCCTCCAAAAAATATTAAGTTGTTTTTAAAAAATATTTTCAATTTCAAATTTTTATATTTTCACCGCCCATGTCTAAAAAAAACTAAGTTTGTTTTTAAAAATATTTTCCACTTCAAGTTTTATCCCCCTCGGCCAGCCCTCATAATATCATTTTTTCACCCCTACCCTCCCCCCACCCCCACCCCCCAAAAA
>NC_028640.1:60836950-60924626 GCF_001406875.1 Solanum pennellii
CCACCCCCACCCCCCAAAAAAAAATTGCTTTAAAAAGAAATTTTCAACTTCAAATTTTATTTTTTCACCCCTACTCTTGACCCTTCCCCCCTACCCCTAACCAACCCCCTCTTACCTCCCAAACAAATTTTAATTTTGTTTTAAAAATATTTTCAAATTAAAAATAAAAATAAAAATTCACCCCTAACTCATGCCACCACCACCCTCCCAAAAAAAGTTAAATTTATTTTTTAAAAATATTTTCAATTTCAAAAATTATTTCTACTTTAATAAAAATAAAAGATATTTCTCAAAAATATTTTTCGTTCATAAATCAAACACAAAATCTTTTTCGAAAAATATTTTCCACTTACCAAACAAACATAAGAAAATAAGTCAAAATTCTACTTGTTTATCATAAAAATATTTTCCTTCATACAAAACTTACCCTAGATCTTTGGGGTGTTATTTATTCTGTAAATTTGAACTTGGTCCGTTTAAACTCTTTATTTTATAAAAATCTAGTGAAATTCCTTTTATATCCAGTTTTCTTAATATTTTGCATGTTGTTAACCATTTGGCAATCAACGGTTCTCCTACTTAGGTGTTAGAGTGGGTTCCCGTACGAGTAGATGATAGGGTCGTGATAGATTTCCTATTTTTATTTTTGGTTGTCTGTACTCTTGATTATTCTACAATATAAAAGTATTTGCTTTTGAGCAAGATGTAACTTATGAACTCATGTCCGCGGTTCATTTGGTTTGTCACCTCGTTTTTAAGTGATTTTCAATAATTTTTCTTGTCAAATCTTAACGGTTAAATCGATAATTGAACTGATAATATCAATAACCGATAAGTCAATATCTTAATGGTTTTATAAAGGTTTAACATCTCTATAAATCGATAACCACAAGGACATGCATGAGAAAGAATAGATCTTTTCGAACAACATGATTTATGGAAAGTCAATAGACCTGCCGAATTTGGATTAGGAAAGTCAATTGACCTGCAAAATTTGGATTTGGAAAGTCATGCCATGAGTGTAGCATGCATCATCAAACTTATCATTTTGCAAACATCACATAACATATTTCACATATCATATCATGTAGTTCATATCATTTTTTAATATGCCACGAGACCTTTGTATCATGGACTAGACGTTAGGACTTCCCAAAATGAGGGCTCAACATCTGGGACCTCAACTAGGGAGCCTTCTTTAGCAAACACAGAGTCTGCTTCATTTATTCATACGTACTTCATTTTTCATTCTTTCACATACTAGTGCAATCACCAATCATACCTAGGATGTAGTTTAAAACACTCATCGGATTTGCTGTGCAATAATCAAGAATAACCTAGCGTCATTACTTAAATCTGGCTCACCTCTTGATTATCCTATCCTTACACCTTTGGTATTGTTCATTTGTGCATCATTTGAGGCTCGCCTCATTCATTCTTTGGGAACTTTAACTTTAATCGACATATATCATGTGAGCATCATGAAATCCAATGTCTCCCCCACACCAAAAAGAGGTGAAATCACTAGCCAAAGTGACCTAAAACATGTTAGCGTACATGAGAATTGAACCCCGCTAGATCCCTATATTGACAGTATAGGTTCGAAGACTAGGAGATATAAGGAGACCCATACCCGGCATGCTGGACAGTCTCATCTCATAAGAGTTACGTGAACCTTCGCCCTTTCCGAAAGAAGGCATCACCGCTTATAGCTAGCTTATCGGTGCTCAGTATAAAGTTCCATTACATTCAACTCATACATCATGGAAGATGACTTCTAGCATGAGGACATCATAGATCATTAGATGATTTCTCATCTCATAATAAGTATTAAGTATGCATTGACTTCAATACTTTCATTAGAGTTTTTTCATAGAGACTGGCCTCTTCATTAACTTTACACTCTCATAGGCGAGTACGTTTTGGTAACATTTACTTAGGCTCATTTGAGATTGCTCTCATCTTTCACATTAGCCTCCTATCATGTTGTCACCACATTAATTAACTTTAGCACATTTGCTCTTCATAATTACTCACCCCTTTACATGAATGTTCATTTCATCATATGCCAAATGCACTTGGTCATTTAGTGTGTTCCACACTCTTACTTAACTCCTTCTAGGTTTTACATCATTTCATCACATACATCTTAAGTTCACTTACTTTTAAACTTATGCTAGACTTATGAGTCAATACATACAAGCCATGAGGCTTCATTCATAATTTGTCTAAGTAATTCATGTTTACCCAAAATTATGTGGGTCAAGAGGTGATGGGTTCGAATCCCACTCCTCCCATTATTTTTATTAATTTAAAATTTCCCTTTTACTCTTTTGTTTGACCGAGAGGTTGTGGGTTCGAATGCCACACCTTTTTTTTAGCTTTCATGTAGAGAGGTCTTGGGTTCAATCCCCATTGACCTCACATGTTTTAAATTTATTTTTAAACTTCTCAAACTTCAAGAATTTTGGCCGAAAACTCCATCACCAAGTGCTGGAAATTTTATTAAATTTTCTAGCTTTTATTTAACAACATTTATATGTTCGTTTTATGGTATTTCCACAATTCGTTTAACGCGTTTTTAGGTGTAGATTCGTTGTTGTTTTAGCTTAGATTTTTCCAATTAAGATCAGCCCCCTTACACTTCATTTAAACTTACACAACTTATGCACAATAATTCCAATCATCAAACAAGCCATTTTAAGACTTCAAAATGGAGAACAACAACAAACATTTTACACATTGCACCACATCATTTTCGGTTGACATTATTGAACATGCTTGCTATTTCCAAAAACAAAATCACAAAGAACATCATATTTCACACTTAGCTAGCATAAACCATACCAACAACGTGATTTCTAACCTAATTCAGATCGAAATCGGAAGGAGACTAGGGACAAGAAATTCGACAATAAAGGGGACAGCCCTAGTTTCATACGTTGAATTTTGTAGAAAGAAATTTCTCTTGGAGAAAGTATTCCAAGAGAGAAAACCCATAACTGGTTGTTTCTTTCCACACCTTCAAAGTTCTACCCAAATCCTCCACTAAACCTTCAACACTACCCCATCGAGAAGATGATGTAAAATTTTTGTTTCTTAAGATAGCTTGCTTGTTTGTATATTTTTTTTTGTAAGTTCTTTGAGTGTAGAGAACTTCTGATTGTTTTCTAATTTTTTTCTGTTTTTGCAGCAAAGAAATCAAAATGGACGAGAGAGAGAGAGAGAGGTTTAGGTGTGTGAGAGAGTTTGTGTGAGATAGTGCCCCTTAAAACTAGGATAGTTGGAAAGACTTAGTCAATTTAATTTAATAATAAATAATTAATAACTAAAAATCTGATTTCTTTTTTTTTTTCAGCCATTAATTAAATAATATTAATTAATTACATTAATTTACCCACTTGAACAAAAACAATTTAATTCATTGCTTCCACCTAGGTTCGAACCCGGGTGGAGCAAGACTTTACTCTTGAGCCCATTTTCGGCACTCTCTCCATAAAATACCCCTCCACCTTATTAATTAAATAATTAAATATATATTTAGGGTAATTACGATATTACCCTTGGTCTTGTAAAAGACCATTTCACCCCTAGACCCTCCAAACTTAAGATTTTCCCCCTTTTAAGTCCGAAAAAGACTCATCCGGGTAAATCTTCATATTCGGGAGCCCTACATGGCTGGACCCAACCTTTCCTAGATCAACTAATCCCCATGTTAGTTGGCTTGGCTGTTGCAAGGGCTCAGAGGCCTGGTTCTAAGTGCATCAATCTGTGTGAACCCGGTCTAATCGTAGGCATTCTAGACACATTAAGCATTACTTATCTTATTCATTTTTAGGGTTGTTACAGAGAACTCCCAAGAGAGGAAGCTTGTGAACATCCTTCACTATCTCCTTTCTTTTGTTCCTCAACATAGACTACACTACCCATAGATAATGTACTAAAAGCATCTTCTACTACATTCCCCTTACCAGGATGGTAATGCACACTCATGTCATAATCCTTAAGGAACTCAAGCCATCTCCTCTGGCGAAGATTCAACTCTTTCTGGATGAATACATACTGAAGGTTCTTATGGTTAGTGAAAACATCTACATGAACACCATACAAGTAGTGTCTCTAGATCTTGAGTGCAAACACCACTGCTTCAAGCTTGAGGTCATGAGTTGGATAGTTTTTCTCATGGACCTTAAGTTGTCTAGAAGCATAAGCTCTAACATTAACTCGCTGCATCAACAAACAACTTAGGCCAACTCTAGATGTATCAGAATAGATCACATAACCATTTGAACCCTCTGGTAGAGTCAAGACAGAAGTTGTAGTCATTCTAGTTTTCAATTCTGCAAAACTTTTCTCACAATCATCTGGCCATTGAAAGTTTACCATCTTCTGAGTCAACCTAGTCAATGGTGAGGCTATGGACAAAAATTCTTCCATGAACCTTCTGTAATAACCCGCTAGACCTAAGAAACTTTTGATATCTATAGTAAAGGTATGTCTAGGCCACCTTTTCACTTCTTTTATCTTTTACGAATCCACTCGAATCACCTCGTGAGATACAACAAGACCAAGGAAAGAAACAGATTGCAACTAGAACTCACATTTGCTAAACTTAGCGAATAACTAGCAATTTTTGAGTGTCTGTAGAACAACTCTCAAATGACTCGCATGTTCTTCCTCATTCCAAGAGTAAATGAGGAATATTAACGATAAAGACGATAACGAACAAGTCCAAGTATTGTTTGAACACTCTGTACATCAAATCCATGAAAGCTGAAGGAGCATTGGTTAGTCCAAATGACATAACAACAAATTCATTATGACCATACCGAGTTCTGAAGGTTGTCTTTGGAATGTCACTATCTCTTACTCTAAACTAATGATAAACCGATCTGAGGTATATCTTTGAGAAATGGCTAGCACCCTGAAGTTGGTCAAAGAAGTCATCAATCCTTGGGATAGGATACTTATTCTTGATTGCGAATTTGTTCAATTGTCTATAGTCAAAGTACATTCTGAGAGAACCATCTTTCTTCTTTAAGAGCAACATTGGTGCACCCCATGGTGAAATACTAGGTCTGATGAAGCTCTTATCTAGAAGGTATTTCCACTGCTCTTTCAATTCTTTAAGCTCTGCTAGAGCCATTCTGTAAGGAGAAATATAAATAGGCTGGGTATGTGGAAGGAGATCAATTCCAAAGTCGATTTCCCTTTCGGGAGGAACCCCACGAAGATCTTCTTGAAACACTTCGGGAAACTCACTCACCACTGGAATTGACTCAAGAGTTGGGATTTCAGAGCTAGAATCCTTACACGAACTAGATGATAAAGATAACCCTTAAATCTTCTTTCTATCCTTAAGATAAGAAATGAATCGACCCATAGGTGTTAAGCTACTACCCTTTCATTCTAAGAGTGGTTCATCGCAAAACTGAAAACGAACGATTCTAGTTCTACAATCGAGTGAGGCATAACAGGAATGTAACCAATTCATGCCTAGAATGACATCAGAGTCTATCATTTCTAACTTTACTAGATCTGCTGAGGTGACGTTATGAGATACTATGATAGGGCGATTTCTATATACCCGTCTAGTTATAACTGGGTCACCGACTGAAGTAGAGACTAAAAAAGGTTCTGACAGAGTTTCTGATTGACACTGAATTGGACTTCTATGTAAGTAGTTACTAAATAAAGAGTAGCCCTTGGATCTAACAATGCATAAACTTCAAGGTCAAAGACTCGTAATGTACCAGTGACTAGATCAGGAGAACCTTTTCGATCCTGGCGAGCTTGAAGAGCATGCAGCCTATTATGGCGCTGACCGCTACCTGTACCAGATGAGTTACCCTGCTGAGTCGGGCGCCTTGCTAGTGCTGCTAAAGTTGTAGACTGAGCTATACCATTACCACCTCCTTGACCATGTTTAGAAGGACAATCCCTCAACCTGTGACCAGACTGACCGCACCCAAAACATCATTCCTTTCCTGTGAGGCACTCGCTTGGATGGTTGTTACTACACTTAGGGCAAGTGGCGTAAGTCTTGGTGTCTGAAACACTTCCCTGAGACTTAGAGCCTGGTGCTCTAACCTTCTGATCATACATGTTCTTGAAGGATGGAACACTAGCTAACGAAGGGGCTGGGGCTGAAAACTTCTGCTAACTATGCGAGTGATTTCCACCACCCGATTTCTGTTGAGAATAGTCATAGTTCCCATTCCTAGCTTTCTTATTCTCCTTGTCTTGTTCCCTAGGCTTATCTCCCTCAACCTACTAAGCATGAGTCATAAGCCTAAAGATATTCATATCTCCGAGTAACACAACATTTTTGCACTCAGTTTTCACGAAATCTAACACTCCATACAAGAACCTATTCATTTGAGCCCTGAAGTCAGCAACCATGTGAGGAGCATACCTGGAGAGTTGGTTAAACTTGAGCCCATACTCTTGGACAGTCATGTTTCCCTGCCTTAAATTCATGATCCGAGCCTTTGCTTCTCTCAACTTTTTTGGGAAAACCTGTCCAAAAGTTCTCACTAAAGCACTCCCAAGTAACAGGAGTTGTATCTGTACCCCTATTTTTCTTACATTGAGTATACCAGATATGAGCCACATCTTTCAAATGGTATGATGCCAACTCAACCCAATCATTCCCAGTAACCTGCATCACCTCAAAGATCTTCCTGATCTCATCTAAGAAATTATGGGGATCCTCATTAGTTTGAGATCCTAAGAACTCAGGCGGATTCATCCTAACAAAGTCAGGGACCCTTGCTGCTATTGATCCACCATTTCCAGTCACATGAGCTTGAACTCGCTGATTGTTCTGGTTGGCAACACTCTGATCCAATACTTGAATTACATTCCTGAATTCAACATAGGATACTTTTTAATCTGGGACTGGAGGATCTGCATTTGCATTCCTGGCATTCGCATTCCTAGCTTTAGCTCTACAAAGAGTCATGATCTGAAACGTAGAACGTCAAGTTAGAATGAAATTAATTCATACCTTCTGCACGATGAGAGTAACAACAAAGTGAAGTTTTCCTAAAACACTTTGTTTTATTACGTTTTAGAGAAAGTATATGTTTTATGAGAGTTTCGACTTTTTGAGTCACCACTTAATTTTTAAAAAAAATTTAAGAAAACTATTGTTTTCAAAAGACTTAACAGAAAGAAAAAACGATTGAAAAAGAACTTTAATGGGGTTCAGAGATTCCTATTAACGTAATAGGAAGGTTTTAAAGCACCTAAGACGTCCGCTTACTTGCAATTGTCCGACAACTAATTTAATTTTAACTAAGAAAAACTTAACTTTATTAACTTGATTTTAAGACAACAATTGTTTGAGAGTTGTTTGAAACAAAAGTAATTGATTTGCTATCTAAGTAAGAATTGGTTTGCAAATTTATTCATTTTTTAGAATCTGTTTCAAATTAATTTTTAAGTCGACAAAACATTTACGGCGTATGCGGGGATTTGGATTCTTTAACTTTAAAACTACAGACAAATAAAAGCAGATAAATAAATGAAAATAAGCGAGCAAGAGAGAGAGAGAGTGGGTCCAAATTCGAGTTATCTGTTCGCCTGGACGTTTTTTGGACCCATTTTTCTGTTGAGGCACTAGGCCCATTTGATTTGTATTTTTCCTAAACTAGCAAAATAATTATACAACATGATAAGGGCTTAGGACCAAAAAATAACAAAATACAATATAAAAAAATTGACGTCTTGGTCCAAGATCTTCAACTCTTCCACTTCGCTTTCCTTCTTTTCGGGACATGTTCATCGGTTTTTGGCTTGATTCGAAAAGAGGAGTTTGAGCCTTTACGACTCCCCCTAGGAATGTGAAAGGATAAATAATGAAATCAGGCGATATTTCACATGCAAAACAAAGTATAAGGGGAAGGTTAACACAATCTGACCAACATAATACGATAAGCAGACAGCTTTATTAGAGAGGCTTTCCAATTCCAGTTTGAATAAGCTAATATGTAATAACCCATTCAGTGACATTTAAATACGACGACTTAGCAGGAACAATCAAGAATATCCAAATGGACATTTAATTGTTAATGATTAAAGGAGGGCCAGCTAATTAATAATATGCTGAAATGCAAAAACATACACTGGCAATGAGGAATAAAGTTAGCAGCCAGTAATAAGATTTAAAAAAAAAACTAATTAAAGTTAAGCAGCCAGTAATAAGATTTTAAAAAAAAAACTAATTACCACAGAACTATTAGGAAGAGGTGTTGCAACAAATTTGACCCTCACAAAATCCTCGACTCAATCCAAATTTAAACATAAAGAAATGGAAGTCAATCGCAAAAAAAAATTAAGGGGTAAATGAATGCTGCCGAGAGCCAATGCACAAAATCTGACGATCAATTCTTGAAACAACTAAAGATCACAACAACACCAATACATAACATTAGAAGAATAGAAGAAAAGAAAATAGAGAACATCGACAGCCAGTTAACTCGAAAACAGAATAAATCATATACTCGAACACGCTACTGGACATACATATGACTCATTTAAACAGACGCAGCTTGCACACACAGTGATTAACTTCACAAGGTTTAAAGGAAAATCATGATGAGAGAGAAAACGAGTTGCGCTAAGGTATTTTCAAATTGACAAAACAGTTGAGGCAACTCGATATTGATCCACTCATGAAATCATGCATTTCATGCTAGAAGAACGTATGTTTAATGGAAATAAGACAAGAAGGGAGCAGTGAATGACCAAACAAGCTCCAAATGCCACGAACTAAAACACAAATCATTTTTTTTTAAAAAACAAATGAAAATAAAGGCATTATTTCAAAATTAAATGCAACCATACTACTACATATGGAACAATAAAATACAGAGGCTCATACTGAAACTTCTTAGCAAAACCAGATTTCCAAAACTAAAAAAAAAAGAAAATGAGTAGGCACATGAATGAGATGACCATGGAAAATGGAGGCAAACAATGATCAGGAGAGAGAAATAAGGACCAAAGCAAGGTACCGTCCAGACGGTGATATGACTCCACATCTTACGAGTTTAATTAGAAAACAAGGTGAACACTTTTGACTAAAAAAAATTCAGACCACTGAAACATAAAACTTGATTAATGATGTATGCTGAACAATAGCACAGCCTTAGACATGAAGGCAAAGAAAACAAGCTACTACATCAATGAGCCATAGATAAAACGACATACAAGTTCAGCATTGATTAGTTAAAAACTCTACAGCCATTTTGAAACGGAAGCAACATTAACATAAAAAGATAAGAGTCGATACAAAAACAACTAAAGGTGTTTCAGCCATCACAGCCAGCGTCAAACCAAACGAGCAAACAAAGCAAAGGAGACAAAGCAAATAGACACTTTGTCACGACCGGAATCTAGACCACAGACGAGACCGGCGTCGTTGACCTCTCGGAGGTCGCAGACAAGCCTACATATGTCATTCTAACTTTACATAGGTTAATTTTAGCGGAAAATTTGAAATTTTTTATTCTTTAAATATACTTGCTAAACATTTTTTTTAATTTCGTAATTGTTCATCGTCAACCATCTAACATTTAAGAGATAAGCAACTGAAAGAAATAATTCATTAAGTATTAATTGTATATCGGCCAAAATAGCACTAATACAAAGTCTGAACCAAAACAGGAAAGAAACGCTAGTGGAACATGCTCCACTAGCTCAACTCTAAAACTATGCTAGAATGTAACACAGTAGAATCCTCGAAAGAGTGAGGACCTACCAAACTCCGGATGAATGCTGATGTCCGGATAGCTGCAACAACGAACATGTAGCTCTACCTCCACCTGTGCCTGCACCTAAAAGTAGATGTTTGTATGGAATTAGTACACACTTGTATAAAGTATGGGTATATGCAAGCACACACCAGGGACATGCATGAGAAAGAATAGCTCTTTCCTTACGACATGATTTTTGGAAGTCAAGTCAGTGGACTTGCCAAATTGAGATTGGGATAGTTATGCCATGAACAGTGACATGCATCGTTATAATTATCGTATGGCACACAACACATAATATCTTCATATAGCACATAACATATGACACATAACTTCTTTCATATTATTCATTCATATGCCATGAGACTGTGTTATCATGGACTTGACCTTAGGACTTTCCAAAATGAGGGCTCAACATATGGGACCCCAACTAGGGAGCCTTCTTTAGCAAACACAGAGTCTGCTTCATTCATTCATACGTACCTCATTCAGTTCATTCATAGGCCAGTGTGAACACCAGCTATACCTAGGATGTAGTTTAAGACTTTCATCGGGTTTGCTGTGCAATGATCAGGAATAACCTAATGTCATTACCTGAATCTAGCTCACCTCTTGATTATACTATCCTAACACCTTCGGTATCATTCATTTCTTTATATGATTCATTTGAGGCTGGCCTTATTTATTCATTGGGAACTTTAACTTTAACCGACATAGATCATGTGAGCATCATGAAATCCAGTGTCTCCCCCACACCGAAAAGAGGTGGAATCACCGGCCAAAGTGATTCAATAACATGCTAGCGTATATGGAAATTTAACCCCACCAGATCCCTATATTGGTAGTATAGGTTCAAAGACTAGGAGATGTATGGAGACCCATACCCGGCAAGCCGGACAGTCTCATCTCATGAGAGTTACGTGAACCTTCGCTCTTCCCGAAAGAAGGCATCACCGCTCATAGCTAGCCTATCGGTGCTCAGTATAAAGTTCTATTACATTCAACTCATACATCATGGAAGTTGACTTCTAGTATGAGGACATCATAGCTCAATAGAAATTTCTCATCTCATCATTAGTATTAAGTGTTTTAAACTCAATATTTTCATTAGAGTGTTCATAGTGACTGGTCTCTTCATTATCTTACATTCTCATTGGTGAGTACGTATTGGTAACATTTACTTAGGCTCATTTGAGATTGCTCTCATCATATTCATTAGCCTCACATCATTATTGTCACCACATTCTTCATTATTAGCACCTTTGTTTTTCATAGTTACTCACCTCTTATTACGTGAATGTTCATTTCTTCATTTCATAGTTCATCTCATCATATGCCAATGCACTTGGCCATTTAGTGTACCTTACACTCGTACTAACCCTCCTAAGATTCATCATTTCATTACGTATATCTTAGGTTCACTTATTTTTGAATGTGTGTTAGACTTATGTGTCTATACATACAAGCCATGAGGCTTCATTCATAGTTCGCTAAGTGATTCTTACTTTCCTAATATTATGTATTACAAGACTTATGTATCTCGTATATATGTCAAGATCTTGATTTTTTATCTAAGAAGATGGCATTATTCTTGAATATTTTACTCACGTATGATTTATATATTAATACGGACGTTTGGGCACGGGAACCCAAATCTTGAATCACTTGGATATCATTTATATTTTTCATTGATTTAATTTCTAATATTCATAACATTAGAACTCTAAATTAAATCTCAACATTTTAATGAAATAATTAATTTTCTATTTTAATTAGAATTCTGAATTAAATCTCAACATTTACATGAAGGAATTAATTTTCTATTTTTAATTATAATTCTAAATTAAATCTCAACATTTACATGAAATAAATAAATTTTCTATTTTAATTAGAATTCTAAATTAAATCTCAACATTTACATGAAATAATTAATTTTCTATTTTACTTAGAATTCTAAACTAAATCTCAATATTTACATGAAAGAATTAATTTTATATTTTAATTAGAATTCTAAATTAAATCTCAATATTTACATGAAAGAATTAATTTTCTATTTTAACTAGAATTCTAATTTAAATCTAAATATTTACATGAAGGGATAAATTTTCTATTTTAATTTTACTATTAGTTAACCGAAAGGTTGGGGGTTCGAGCCCCAACAACCCCTTTGAGTTCTAGAATTAAATTTGCTACCATAGGGAGGTTGTGGGTTCGAACTCACACAACCCCCTTATTTTCTTTTAATTTTTGCTGAAGAGGAGGAGGCTGTGAGGAGGTGGGTTCGAACCCCCACAGCCCCTCTATCTTTTTTTTTAGGGGCGAGTGGCAGTGAGGTTGTGGGATCGAATCCCCACAGCCTCACTTTATTTCCTTAATATTTTGCCCCCCTTTTAGCGCTGAGGTCGTGGGTTCGATCCCCATGCCTCACATCTCTTTTTTTTTCTTTTCGCAAACTGGAAGGTCGTGGGTTCGATCCTCGCCCCAGCCCCATTTTTTCTTTTTCGCTGAGGGGAAACTCACTGGTCAGTGCCCCAGTTAAATTTATTAGGGCTTAATTTGGTGAGGTGTGGGTTCGATCCCGGCAGACATCACCTATTTTTATTTTATTTTTTTTTTGTTCAAAATTTCCAGAATTCATCTACAACTTATCTCCAGATTCTGGAAAATTACTCCACAAATTTGTGCATCATTTTTACGGGTTAATTTAGCATTTGTTTCTTATACATTCGTTAAGGTTCTTAAGGCAAGTTAAGAGGGATGATTTGATCATTTGTTTTAACTAGAATTTCTAGCATTTTGACCATGTGAATATAACGATTTTTAAGAGCCTCTAATTGCATATAAAACACGAATAATCTCTATAATATTAACATTCTAAAGAAAAACTCAAAGTCATGATCACAATCTTATACAAATACATACATATTTACTTTCATATTCCCAAAAGACACAAAATATAAATATATAGTCATGGACACAAACTCGAAACGAGATCATCACCACAAACAAGTATCCCTAAATTCTACCAACAAGAATACCCAACTTAAGATCATAGGGAGCTAGTGACAGGGACATGCAACGGGGAACAACCTTAGTTTCGAGGTGAATAGTTTGAATCGTAAGGGGCCTCTAGGGAAAGGAGCAAAGAGAGAAGAAACCCATACCTTAATCGATGTTCAAACACTGATGTCGCTGCCCGAAAACTCCTCCAACCCACGCCCAATTTACTTCAACGTACACCTCACTCGACAAACCTCTCTTAGCCTTGACGTTTTGACTATTTTTTCTTTTACTTAAAAATTCTTGTGAGTTATTCAAGTGTGAATAAATTCTTGATGTATTTTCAGTTCTTGAAATTGTTTTTGGCAGAAACCAACGTGAGAGATAGATATGGAGAACGTGAGAGAGAGTGTGTTATTAGGATTAGGAGACTAAATTCAAGACTTAGTCAAATAGGATTTAAATTAAATTAATGAAAATCTGATTTATTTTAAATTAATACGTGAAAGGACCATCATGCCCTTAAATTTCAGATTTTTAATTAATAATTAAATCACCTTAAGTACCTATTTATTCATTTTTTTCGGATCGTTACACAGACCCATCTCGACAAACAATGGGCGAGGCATTACCAAGAGGGTCAACAAATTACCGAGGACAAAACAAAGATCAACAGGTCGAGCTCAAACAAATTAGAGAATTAACAGGCGGTATACCTTTAGAGGAGCAGCGTTTTGAGACTTGACCAACTTGGGACGACCTCACCTCTGAGAAATTCCGGTAGAGAAGAAGCAAACGAAGACACAAACGAGGCCTAAAATCTCACCATCTCCTTTTTTTTTTTAAAAAAATGTTCAGATATTTATATAGAAATGGGTATAGTCGATGGCTTACTGCCTCTCTTTGTTTTTTTTTTAAATGCAAGAATTCTTTTCCCTTCTTTTCAACCTCCCTATCTCCTAAGAGACTAAAAGAAAACTGAAAATTTTCTTCCCCTCGCAAAAGTATCTCTTCTTTTTGTCAAGAAAGTCCCAAACCACAAAATTGTGAGCTCCAAAAAAATATCCCCTCAAACTGTGAAGGAAATCGATTTAAATAGAGGAGAAGTTCTTGCTCAATTCTTGTGTGGAAAAGGGTAGAAAGGGAAAACCAAAACCAAAACAAAAAAACTTCAGTGGATGATAAAGGACGATCCTTCAGTTTTCTCCGTAAAATCGGATAAGAAGAGCGATGGAGAGGGAAGGACAACAAATCACGCGCGGTTGAATTCTTTGACCGCTGCTCTTGCTGCGTCGTCAGGAGACGAGGCTGAAAGGGGATGTTTGGAATTGTCGCGGAGCAAGAGTCCTGAGAAGGGAAAGAAAAGCGCGTGGAGTTAGGGAAAGCTTCTGAGAACTGCGTCTGTTTTAAATTCTTTAGGTGTGGAAGTAAGCTGGGTCGGGACTTGGGAGAATTAGTGTGCTGAATTGGAGGAATTGGGTTTGGGTTATCATGAATTTGATTTCAGAAAGGCATTGGGCTGAAGAAATGTTTTGATTGGTATGAAAGGGTGGGGCTGATAAATAAAAGAAGGGAAATTTTTCAAAATATCAATATTTTAACAGTTAAGAGGGCTCATTAGCAACACTTTCAATATTTAGTAGAAATGTCAAATTTTAGTTTGTTATGTATCTTATTTATGTTTTTATTATTTGTTTTTATTCAAAGAATATAAATATTTAATATCAAAAGGGAGAAAATCAAGGGAGAGAATATTTCAAAAAAAGGTAAGGAGCACTTGATTTTCTCATTAGTTACATTTTCAAATAAAATTTAAACTTTTTTTTTCTCCACAATATTTACCTTTTTAAAATTATATTCATTCCACAATATATTCTTTTTATATTCATTATAGTTTTTTATTAGTTTGTATTTATTCCAATAGGTATGTCAAATGTATCTATATAGTCATTTAAGAAATATACTTGTATTCATATATTTTTTCCCTCGTTAGTTATTTTTTTTTCAAAAATCTTGTCTGTATTCATTTCAATAGTATTTTATTTGTATTTCTATTTATTCTTATTTATTTAGAATTTTGTATAATAATATATAAAATACAAAAAATTAGTATGATGAAAAAGTGAGAATGAAATACAAAACTGAAAAGAAATAATTGAATATTTGGTGTAATCATTCTTAAATAAAATACATACCTAGTTGACATACCTTTACAATAAATACAAATTAGAAAAAAATGTCAAATTCATCAACTATGCAACATAATTTTTGAATGAATACAAATATTAATAATATACATACGATTTTTAAATACAAATTGAGAAAGTATACAAAATTCTGATTTTTTTTATATATATAAAAAGAAACTAAAATAGGATTTTGTTCTTCATGTAAATAATATACATATCTAGTTAATATACATTTGGGATGCATTCAATTAGGAACAAATACAAAATTCCTAACTATACAACATGAGATTTTGAATGAATATAAATATTAATAGCATACAAACTAATTTGAATATTAATTGAGAAAGGATATAAAATTCTAAGAAAAAATTATAAATACAAATACATAAAAATTTCATAGCATACAACACAAATTCAACAAAAGTTCATTAATTAAATCTGAAATGTCATAGTCATGTAAAATGTATTCATAAATTATTAAATATCTACAAATATGAAAAAATATAAAGGTATGGAAAAAATAATACATTATCAAAATTAAGAAAAACTGACCCAAAATACAATAATAAAATAACAACTGAATACATAATACAAACTAATAAATATTGCACAATGTACATAATAAGAAATTTTCAAATATATTCAGTACACATTGATGGACAAATTTTTATTTAACTTCAACTCAACATGAAAAAATTCAAACATGTAAAAAATATTTAAATACCTCTTCATCAACAATTTGCTCTTTGACATAATTTTCTTGTACCCTACGAGTTACGTTTTCAATCTGAATATGATGAAGACTTTATTCTTGTCGTCTCATGACTATTGTCCTCGGAGAATGAGGACTCACCACTGAATTTGTTTAACTGGAGATCGGAAATTGATCTAAGCGCAATCTGGATGCTGAGAACTTTAACCTATATCATGAGAAGATGTAGCACACGTATACGTCAGTACTTAAAGGTACTGAGCATGTAGTATAGAGTAAAGCTAAAATAAAACATAACTAAACGAGCACAAAAGCAAGTATAATCAGAACATAATACATATACTAAATTCTGAGCTAACTGGATGAAATGACCAAATTTATAACATGCTGAGACCGAATACTAAATGATCTGTAAATATGGTGAATGCAAGAGCGTTTGACTGAACTGTGCGAACTACTAATAACCGATAAGAAAACCACATGAGATAAATGTGGAGTCTGATGTATACGCCCCATCGAGATGATCCAATCTACCTTGCAACAGGCATAATGCATGCTGGCAGGATCACTAAACTAATGCCCACACAGGGGACTTACAACCTACTTGGCTAGTAGTTCTGGGACTAATTGGGTACGCTGAATCCTAGTCCAATTCAATATTATGCTACTCCCATTGAATAAAGTGATTGAGACATTATGACTGAATATCTTTAAATATTGGATAGCTCAAAACTGAACATGCAAACTTAGAATGCAACAATTAATTTGATAATGATGCAGTAATAACTGAGGGATGTTATCTGAAGTAACTGAAATATCTGTCCTAGCATGTGTAATTCAAGAACTAAAAAAATTAATAGCTAGTGTTCTAAAATTCATGCGATAAATTGAATAATAACTTTACAATCTTATTTGGAACATATATTTAATTATGATGATATGCTGTAATTCTAGAATCCCTAGGTTTAATTATGATAAGAGAATCAAGCACTGACTTAAAAATAGAGATCTAATGTGTGAAAGAAACCCACTAGTGGTGATGAAATCCACGGAGAAATATTTTGATTTTGGGGCTGGAACTGAGGGAACCTCGCTACGTTCTTGAACTAAGGTTGTTGACCTTTTTCTCCTTTCTTGCTTCTAATTTTCTATGTTTTGATTTAATGATTTGACTTAGGTAAGTTTTAGTTATGTTTCTAGGCTTAAATGACTAAAATCTGATGATTTAGGGTAAAACGACGTGTCTTAGGGTCTAAACAAAGTGGGAAAAAACCAAAAGACCTCTGTGTTAATTGCTGTCGAACCAAATGATGACCTGGACTGACGGGCCATCGTTCAATCGACGGTGTGTCATTTAGGTCCATAGGTTGGGTCTACTAGATAGGCCTTTACTAAAACGGGCATAACGTTTTTACTCGGAGGTTAGATTTTAGCAAATTCGGTGGCTGTGGAAAGACAATTCAATTATCTATCTTTGATAGGTCATAGGACACCTAATTCATTTTGTGCTAAGAGTTATGTTCATTTGAAGTTGACCCAACAACATTTTCCCCCTAACTTACTGCTAACTTTGACCTATTTTTAGGCCTACAGATAGTAGATCGAACGATGGTCCGTGCTGATCATCCGTCATTCGTGTCAGAGGCTGGGTAGTTATGGTCTCAATCCACGGACACCATCGACGGACCGTAGTGTGATCTACAGCTCGTCGGTCCGTTCTTGGGTCGAGACTTAGTTGATTTTGCTGAGCTGAATTTTGGGAGGGCTGCAGTGACAATCTACGAACTTGCAGTACAGGCCGTAGATCAGACTAAGGTCCGTCATTGGTAATCGTCTATTAGACCTGCAATTTTTTTTTTCTGAAAATCTATTTTTTGGTCTTTTTGATTGCGCGGTGTTACAATACTAACTTAATTCTAAATTGAGAAATGTTTCACTTTTTGGTTAGAGAGGGTATACTGTTGGGACACAAGGTGTCTAAATCTAATTTGGAGGTTGATAAGGCCAAGGTTTAGTTATTGAGAAATTTCCCCCTCCAATTTCTGTAAAAGGTGTGCGTAGTTTTCTTGGTAATGCAGGTTTTTACCGACAATTCATTAAGGATTTGTTCACGCCCTGAGCCTACACCCTGGGCGGGACTCGCACTCGCTGACCATTGCTGGCCTCGAGTGAACCCTTGGTCTGACTTATTTAAATCAACGAAAGACTTAACTTAACTTAATATAAAAAGTACAGAACATTTTCAAGGGAAAATACTCCAATGTAATAATCTAGCAAAAATGGAACTTGAATCTCAAAGTTCAAACATATAAAATGTAAGATAAAAGAGACATCAAACTGGACAATTTATCCGACTATCTATTTATGAAGCTTCTATTAACTGAGATGGATGTCGGGACAGACCCCATAACATCCTTATTAACTAAACTAGAAAGCAACAAATGGATCCTTCAAAAAGCAAGAAGGCTCACCACTAACTTTGAGTGCTCGATCTGGATCAACGATGCGCTGGATGCTGATCGTGGTTACCTGCTTGTGCATCATAAGAAGATGCAGGCCAACTGGCATCAGTACATTAAATGTATAAGTATGCGAGTTAGAATGCTACAAACCATACTTAGTCTTGAAAGGAGTAAGGAACAACACTTACCTTGGCTCGGCTCAACTCATGATTAACTACTCATTTCATTATAATGCAGTTTAAAAGTAAAGTGCAGTATAAATAAAAGTCTCTAAAAACATGTTGAAACTCTGATTGTATGCAAGATACAATTAAATATGACATGTATATAAAAATACAAGTAAACTGATGTATATGAAAGTACAATTAACTTCCGTGTATAAAGAATACATTAACTTCTGTGGGAGATTCTCTTAACTGACAACCATCACTATTAACCTAAGTGATGATACAATGTTTTACCTCACGTTGTCAAGGACCATCTTATACCTTGCCATTGGTATAAGACCTTAATTAACTTAGTGGATCCACGATCTTAACTTACGTGATCATCCAAAATATATGACCTGTTAACACACATTATAGATACATGGTTTACATGTGGAATTGAGTTAATTGAGGCCTGATTCAGGCGCACTGGTGGCACGCCACGACAGGTCTTGGTTGACTAAGGTCATTTTCTAGCGCACTACAGGCGTGCCGCGCCTGCCCTATCCAGGTGCGTCTAACGAACTTTTCAACTCTTTATTCATTTCCAAACCCTCCAAACCTTCCTAGTTCTTTCACTGAACGCCTGGGACTATTAGTACTCATCATAACTATCGAATTCGACTCAAGAAAACCTGGAGAGACAAGAATTCGTTCAACAATGGTAGCCAACAATCAAATCGACAAGAAATCAAACTTTTCTTCAAGAACATAACTTTTAACATGAAATCAACTCATAAATTGCTGAATTTAAACAAATTAGGGTGTGGGTGATTTATCCCAACACTAAAGATCTCACATACCTTAATAGGGATCACCCCCGATGAATTCCACGCGACGACCTTGGCGTTCTTGATGAATCCTTCAACTTTTCTCCCTTTTTCTTCTTCTCCTCTCTTTACTCCAAAGCCTTAAGTGTGAATATCTTTGTCAAACTGAACTAAGGTTTATATTTTACCCCTAATAAACCCTCAAAACATACTAGTAAATCGTAGGGTGAAAAGACCACTTTACCCTTACTAAAATCCGAATTGGACTTTCCTCAGTCCGACAACCCAATTTCCGAAAGGCATATCTCCCTCATACAAAATCAGAAATGATCAAACTCGGGGCCGTTGGAAAAATTTTCCCAAGAACTTTTCATCCTTATAAAGAAAAGCTCCTAACTACTCCTGAGATAGAAGTTATGGCCATTTGGAAAAGACCAAAAAGACCAAAACTCACTTTTTTAGCATAGGAAATTTTCCTGATTTTTCCTATTCTCTAAAAATAACTATTCTTAGTTTCTTGGTTTAATCATAGTTATTTTGAACCACGAGATGTTACAATATCTCTCGCTTGGAAACATTCGTCCTCGAATGAGAACTCTTTCACTAAGCTAAGGGTAGCAACATCATTTCAGCACTTAACAACAAAAGCAAGTAATAATTAACATGCTTACACATAGTCTTATGAAGTGCTATGAAAAGAATTTAGTACCTTGTTCTTTGTTCTCTCCGGATTCAAAGAGTTGTGGATATCTCTTCTTCATATCCTCTTCAACTTTCCAACTCGCTTCTTAAACGAACTAATTTCTCCTAAGGACATTGTCTGATGCAAATTCCTTAGTTCTCAACTTGCGAACTTGACAATATAAAATATGGATCGGGATCTCCTCATACGATAAGATATCCTTAATCCCAACATTCTCAGTTGGTACAATCAATGAAGGATCACCCAAGCATTTCTTCAGCATAGAAATATGGAATACCGGATGAACCACTGATAACTCTTTGGGTAGCTCCAACTCACAAGATACATTGCCAACTCTTTTGGAGATTCTGTAAGGACCAATATACTGGGGAAGAAGTTTCCCCTTCTTCCCAAACCTAATAATACCCTTCATGGGTGAAACCTTCAGATACACCCAATCATCCACCTCAAACTCTAACGGTCTTCTCCTAACATTTGTGTAGGACTTTTGGTAACTCTCCTCCATTTTAAATCTCTCTTGAATCACCTTCACATTCTCCATGGCTTGGTGAACTATATCTTGTCCTATCAACCCTGCTTCACCAACCTCAAACCACCCAATAAGAGATCTGCATCTTCTCCCATAAAGAGCTTCATTAGGAGCCATTTAGATGCTCGAATGATAACTGTTGCTGGAAGCAATCTCCATGAGAGGTATGTGATCATCCCAATTCCCTTTGAAGTGGATCATTCAATCTCTCAACATATCTTCTAAGGTCCGGATAGTAATCTTTACTTGTCCATTTGTGTGAGGATGAAATGTAGTGCTTAAGTTCACCTTTAAACCCAAACCTTTCTGGAAAGATTTCAAAAATTTTGCAGAAAATTGTGCACCTCTATTTGAAATAATGGAGACCAAGCTCCATGCAGTCTCACCACCTCTTTAAGGTACAACTTGGTATAATCCTCGACCGAATATGTATTTTTTACCAGCAAGAAATGGGCTGACTTTGTCATTCTATCGATAATCGCCTAAATAGAATTGTGTTGCCTGCGAGATCTTGGTAAGCCTGTGATAAAGTCCATATTAATCATCTCCGACTTCCATACCAGAAATTCTATAGTCTGAGGCAAACCTCCAGGCCTTTGGTGCTCTACTTTCACTTGTTGGCAATTCAAGCACTTGGAAACAAACTCAACAATATCTTTCTTCATGCCTTCCCACCAATATAACTATCTCAAATAGTGGTACATCTTGGTGGAACTCGGCTGAGTGAAATATTTGGAGCTATGATCCTCATCTAAGATCCTATCTTGGAGTCCATCCACCCTAGGTACATAGAATCTACCTTGGTACTTCAGCACACAATCTCCCCCTTGTTCAAAAGCTAATACTCTTTGCTTATGAACATTCGCCTTCAAATCAAGCAAAATGGGGTCTTGGTCTTTCTTTTCTTCTACCTCAGACACTAGTTATGATTCAAGATCGGAGGTCACCACTATCCATCCTTCTGTGGATTCCATAAGTCTGATTCCCACGTGTGCAAGTCTGTGTACCTCTTTAGCCAATTCCTTCCTTTCTTCCTGAACATGGGCAGTACTCCCCATGGATAACCTTTTTAAGGCATTAGCAACTACATTAGACTTACCTGGGTGGTAAAGAATACTCATGTCGTAATCCTAGAGTAATTCTAACCACCTCCTTTGTCTGAGATTTAGATCCTTCCGGTTAGAAACATATTTGAGGCTCTTGTGATCAGTGAATATGTCAACATGAACAGCATACAAGTAGTGACACCATATCTTAAAAGCAAAAACTAATGCAGCAAATTCTAAGTCATAAGTAGGATAATTCTTCTTATGAATCTTTAACTGTCCAGAGGCATAATCTATAACCTTGTCATTCTCCATCGACACACAACTCAAGCCAACTCTCAATGCATCACAGTACACCACAAAACCTTGAGTACCCTCTTGTATGTTCAAAATCGGAGCTGTAGTCAACCTCTTTTTCAACTCATAAAAGCTTTCTCACAAGCTTACGATATATGAAAACCCTTCAACAAACCTCCTGTAAGAGCCGGTCAAACCTAAGAAACTCTTTATATCTGTTGGAGACGTGCATCTGAGCCAACTCTGAACTGCTTCTATATTTTGTGTATCGACTCTAATCCCATCAATAGAAATAATGTAGCCCAAGAATGCCATTGACTTAAGACAAAACTCAGACTTGGAGAATTTGGCATATATAACTCCTTATCTTTTAAAGCCTGCAGAACAATCTTGAGATGACTAGCAGGATCTTCTTCATTCCTTGAATAAACCAGTATGTAATCAATGAAGACGATGATAAACAAGTATAAATAAAGTTTGAAGACTCTGTTCATAAGATCCATGAGTGATGCAGGCGCATTGGTCAAAACAAAAGACATAACTAAAACTCATAATGCCCATTTCTTGTTCTAAAAGTTGTCTTTGGAATATCACATTCCTGAACTTTCAACTGATGATAGCCTGATCCGAGATCATTTTTTGAGAAACAAGAAGCACCTTGAAGCTGGTCGAAAATATCATCTATCCTTGGGAGAGGATATTTATTCTTGATGGTCACCTTATTCAATTGGCGGTAGTCTATACACATCCTAAGGGAACCATCCTTCTTCCTTACAAATAAGACTGGAGCGCCCCAAGGTGAGACACTTGGTCGAATAAAGCCTTTATCTAACAAGTCTTTCAATTGTTATTTTAGCTATTTTAACTCTACTGGTTCCATTCTGTATGGCGGAATAGAGATAGGACGAGTATCTGGGATGATGTATATGCCAAAGTCTCTCTCTCTTTCAGGTCCGGGTAGATCATCGGGAAAAACTTCTGGAAACTCTTTTACTATAGGAACTGACTGAAGGGAAGGTACCTCAACACTTGAGTCACTCACTCGAACTAAGTGATAGATACACCCCCCTGAAACTAACTTTATCGCCTTAAGGTACGAAATGAAACGACCCTTAGGCACTACTGAACTACTACTCCACTCTAGGACTGGATTATTAGGAGTCTGGAACTTAACAACTCAAATTCTACAACCTACTGACACATAATAGACATGAAGTCAGTCCATACCTAGAATGAAATCTAAATCTACCATGCCTAACTCTACTATATCATCATGGTGTTCTTTTGATTGATGGAAATAGGACAATCACGATTGACTCTTTCCACTATAATAGACTTCCTTACAGGTATTAAATCACATAATGGTTCACAAAGTTTTTCAAAAAGAATCTCAAATTGATTTGCAACATAAGGAGTTACAAAAGATAAACTTGCTCCTAGGTCTACCAAAACATAAACATCAAAATGAAAAATTTTGATCACCCCGGTGACAACATCTGGAGAGTTCTCTTGCTCTTGGCGGCTAGTGATTGCATAGAGACGGTTTGACCCTCCGCCAGTTCCAGAATTGTCTCCTCTTGGTGCAGCCCTGTCTGGTGGAGCAACTAATGAAGATTGAGCTTTATTGCCCAGATTTCCACCACCTTGTTATTCTTAGGGTACTCTCTCATGAAATAACCCTCTTGACCACACTTTAAACAACCTGTCTAACCGTAGCAACATTTACCGGGGTGGATTCTACCACACCTACCATGTACAGGAGCCCAACTACCTCCTTGTGCCACACTACCTTGGGATTGGGCTGCTTTATTCTTGAAGTTTTGTGAATTTGGGCTATTATACTCATCTCAGTTTCTGGACGCAAGTGCACTAGCATATGATGGTGCATACCCTTTCTATTTATGAAATTGTGGTCGACTTGACCCACCCTTCTGTTGACCAGACTCATTCTAGTCTTTTCTTTCTTGTTCTGGTATCCTCTCTGTCCCTCAGATTCTTTTCTTCTACCTGCTAAACATAGACCATTAAACTTGAAATGTCCATGCCTCCAATCAACATTCTTTGCTTGAAGTACGACCCAAACCAGCAACAAATAAGCTCATTCTTCTCCTCATATCTTTAACCATATCCGAAGCATAACAAGACAGTTGGGCAAACTTTAACCCGTACTCATGAACGTTCATGGACTCCTGTTTCAGAGTAAGGAACTCCCGCACCTTTGGTTCCTTAACTTTCCAGGGAAAGAAACGCTCCCAGAAAACTTCTTCAAAACAAGCCAAACTCGGAGGTGGTGCATCCTCAACCCTGCCCTCCTTCCACTGATTGAACCAAGTCATAGCCACATTCTTGAGTTGATATGCATTTAGTTCAAACCTCTCAGTATCAACCACATGCATCACGTCAAACACCTTCTTCAACTCTTTCATAAAGTTTTCCGGGTCCTCAGTTGTGCTCGAACTAGTGAAGCTTGGGGGATTTATCCTCAAGAATTCCTAAATCCTCAAAGTGTCAGCCCCTTCTTGTTGAGCTCTTCTTTGTTGTCCGACTTGGTTGGTCACAGCTTGACTCAACATCCAAATAGCCTCACAGAACTCAGCATTGGTGAATTCTCCTAGAGGTTGCACATTTGGTGCGTTAGGTACCTATTTATCTTCGACATTCCTTCTAGTTGGTCGATCTCTGACTTCTCTTCTTGGAGGCATATCTGAAACACGCGCAAGCATGAATTAGAGAAAGAGTTTTAGAGATAAAATCTAATACACAATAGGAATATGGAAAAAGTGAGAAATTCCTAAATGTTGTGAACTCTTAATGATAGATATGGCGCGCTTCACACCGATGACTAACACTTTATAGACACGGATTCATAGACTCCCTAGGACTCTTGAACTCTGTTCTCTAATACAAAGTTTGCAACAACCCAAGCCTACACCCTGGGTGGGACTAGCACTTGGTGACCATTGTTGGCCTTGAGCGAACTCTTGGCTTGGCTTACTTAACTCAACGAAATACTTAAATTAACTTAATATAAATAGTACAAAAAATTTTCAAGGTAAAATAATCCAATGTAATAATCTAACAAAAATGACCTTTGAGTTTCAAAGCTAAAACATCTGAAATGTAAGATAAATGAGGTATCAAGCGGAATAATCTAACTAACTACCTGTCTATGAAGCTTCTAATAAATGAGGTGGATGCTAGGACAGACCCCTCAACATCGTAATGAACTAAAATTGAAAGAAATAAAATGGATTCTATGAAAAGCAAGGAGGCTTATCACTGATTCTGAATACTCGATATGGATCAATGATGCGCTGGATGCTGATCCTGGTTACCTGCTTCTGCATCATAAGGCGATACAGGCAAACTGACATCAATACATTGAATGTACGAGTATGCAAGTTGGAATGCTACAAACCACACTTAGGCTTGAAAGGAGTAAGGAAGAACACCTACCTTGTTTTGCTCAACTCATGATTAACTACTCATTTTATTATAATGGAGTTTAAAAGTAAAGTGCAACATAAAGAAAACTAAACACGCTAAAACTCTGATTGTATACAAGATACAATTAACTATGACATGTGTATAAAAATGCAAGTAAGCTAATGTGTATGAAAATATAATTAACTTCCGTGTATAAGAATAGATTAACTTCTATGGGAGATTCTATTAACCGACAATCATCAGTATGAGCCTAAGTTATGATACAAAATTTTACATTATGTTGACAAGGACCATCATAGACCTTGTCATCGGTATAATACCTTATTTAACTTAGTGAATCCACTAGCTTAAATTACGTGATCATCTAAAAAGTATGACCCGTTAACACCCATGATTGCTACAGGGTTTACATAGGGACTTGAGTTAATATGAACTCTTATCCTCACATCGGGTGCTCAATAGTACTTCAAAAATATACTTTAACTCATAATTTTTGAATAACTTCCTTACTTTGGGTTGAGATAATTTTCTCAACACTTTATCTTTACAAAAGCTTCTTTAGAATCGATGTTCCCCTTCTTATTCAAAAATCTTTTTTTTGGGAAGTCTTAGTTCCATGTTAAGTTAAATGTAAAACCATTAATAAACTTTCTAGGGAATATTTAGTTCCCTTATACATTTTGAGAAATGAACTCAACTCTTTCTTTAACTCGAGACTTGAGCCTTAAGACGAAGTTAAAATGTTTGAGTAAGACTCTTTGAAGCTTCCTTGACTTTGATCTTCACCTTCCTTGAATGGATTATAGATTCATGGTTTTGATTTGAGTTCTTTGATTATTTCATGGTATTTAGAAATCATTTGAAGTAATTAGAATCTCTGGAGGGTGTTAATGTACCTTAGAAAAACTTAAAAGGACTAAACTACGAAGACTGGATGAAAAATGCCAGGTCGAGCGTACAAGTGGTGCACCGCGCCGGACTCTGTTAATTAAGGGCTAGTGTTGGTGCACTGATGGCATGCCGCTCCAGGTCTTGGTTGACTAAGGCCAATTCCTGGTGCACTGCTGCCCAGGTGCGTTTGGCAAATTTTTCAACTCGTTTTTCATCTCCAAATCCTCCAACCTTCCTAATTCTTTCACTGAACTCCTGGGACCATTAGTACTCTTCATAACTATCGAATTCAACTTAAAAAAAAACCCAGATAAACAAGAATTCGTTCAACATGGAAGCCAACAATCAAATCAACAAGAAATCAAACTTTTCTTCAATAACTTAAATTGTAACATGAAATCAATCCATAAATTGAAGATTGAAAGAAATTGGGGTGTGGGTGAATTGTCCCAACATGAAAGATCCTGCATACCTCAATAGGGATCACCCCCGACGAATTTCACGCAACGACCTTGGCGCTCTTGATAAACCCTTGAACTTTTCCCCATTTTTATTCTTCACCACTCTTTTCTTCAAAACCTTAAGTGTGAATATTATTCTCAAACTGAATTAAGGTTTAGTTTTTACCCCTAATAAACCCATAAAACAAATTGGGAAATAATAGGGTGAAAAGAGCACTTTACCCTTACTAAAATTCGGATTGGACTTTCCTCAGCCCAACAACCCCATTTCCTAAAGGAATATCTCCCTCATACGACATTGGAAATGAGAAAACATGGCACCGTTGGAAAGATCTTCACAAGGGCTTTCCATCCATATAAATAATTGCCCTAACTCCTCTTGAGCTAGAAGTTATGGCTATTTGAAAATGACCAAATATCAGTTTTTAAACTTAGGAGATTTTCCAGATTTTTTCTATTCTTTCCAAAAATAACTATTCTTAGTTTCTTGGTTTAATCTTAGGTATTTCAGATTACGAGAAGTTACAGATTTTTCCAAGATTACAAGGTCTATGTGCACTCTTTTGGAGAAGGAGCTGAAGTTTGACTTTGATGAGATGTGTTTGAAAGCTTTTGAGATGTTGAAGAGGAACTTAATTAAGGGTCCCATCATGATTGCTCCTGATTAGGAATTACCATTTGAAATCATTTGTGATGTCAACAGCGTAGCAGTGGGTGCAGTTTTAGGACAACTAAAGAATAAAGTGTTTCACTCGATCTATTATGCAAGAAAGACCTTTGACTCTACACAAGCTAATTACACATTGACTGAAAAGGAGATGCTGGCTCTAGGATCCTGAGGGGTGGTTGTAGTAGGGTTCTCTTATGATCATGGATTATGTATTGTAAACTATGTATGAATATCATGAACATGGTTGGTTTCATCTTATGGCATGCTTATAATGATTGTGATGTTATGAAATATAAATGTAGTAGGTGGCTTATAGTTTACACTTATCCATTGATGGGGTTATGGGATCCTATCATTGGCATTGCACTAGTGTTGCTTAAGTTGCTTGCATGCTCGGTTGCTATTGTGGTGACTTAGCTTATGTTCCTTATTTTGTGTGCCTATTGGATTTTACTTGATAAAGAGTATGTTTTCAACTAAAATGTCCTTTTTTGCATATTTCAAAATCTTTATGTGCATGGAACCATACTTAGTACGTGTGTCATACTAACCCATATTGCTTCCCTTTTTCCCCTCATGTAGATTCCGGCTGTTGAGGTGATCCGAGGCCATTTACCAAGATACTTGGATTTGCTTTCTACAAGTTGGTGAGTCGTCAAGTCTGAGGGCACTACACCTATGATTATAGTTTTAGTTTGTTTGTCTATCGAGAGACTATGTTGTATTTCCTATTCTAGACTTCCTATTTTATGTATATGCTAAGTTCCAAACTTTGATATTCCTATGCCTAGATGGTAAGTTAAGACAAAGCTAGTTCCTATTTCGATATATAGAAGAAGTTGACTTCTAAATTGTAAAATTTTTAATAACTCCATACTTCTAGAAGACTATATGGGATGATGGATGCTAAGGGCTTGTATAAGAGCTTCGAGATGTCAAGTACGATGTGTCCGACTTGGGGGTGTTCTCGGGTCGTGGCAAAATTATATTGGGATTGTTGTTGATGTACTTGGTAAATGCGTCATAGTATTGTGCCCCTTTAATATATTATTTTCCCTAATCGTAACCGCTTGTTAAACAAAAAGCCCAACTCAGCATTCTTTGGCTTTTTTCCAAATCTCTATTTCTCTGTAAAGCAACAAACATTTGCTACTTTTGAGGTGAGTTAGCATTTATTACGTGCTTAGCCTTTTATTTTTCTTAAAATCTGGGTTCTCTTTTGTTGCTTGTTTTGTATTCCAACCTTAAGCGATTTGTTATAAGTGTGATCATTTGATGTCTTCAGGATGTTTGTCCAATGTTGTATATTTCTGTTCTTGTACATGGTTAATTTTTCAACATCAGCAAACCCCATTTCATTTTTCATGGGGGTTTGCGCTATATAGGTCCTTGGTGGTAATTCTTGAAAAAGGATCTGAGAATCATGGAGAGTTTTCTTAAATTATGGTTTGGATTTAGAAAATTTTTGTTTGTGTTTCTTTTGGGGTTGTGGTGTAATGTTGTTTTATCATTGTTTATATGGTAATCGGGAGCTAATCTTAGAAAAGAGCTCTGCTTTCGGTCTAATATTCTTAGTTACCATCATTTAGGTTTGTTCGATCGGAAAAATCACTTTGCTTCTTACTCCTTTCTCTTTTGTTTTTATTTTATGTTTTGATGTTGCGAAGATCTATTGTGTTGAATGTGTAGTATGCAGTTTAGACCTTCTTTTTATTTTATTTTCATTTTCCCGTTACGTTCCCCTTATGCATTTATATTGTGGTCCTTAATGTCATGCATGTTTGGTATCTTATTAATGTAGATCCAGTTTTCAACTTTGTCCATACATTTTGTGTTGTTATTTGATGTTCGTGTAGATGCCAATTAATTACTAGCCTAGTTTAGAACCTCTAACTATAACTCGGGATTCTTTATAGTAGTCTTTGATCTGATGTATTTGGTAGATATTTTCATAGTATTTTTTTTCATATTTTATCAATGAATTTTCTGTTCTTCTTGATTGTTATTATATGCACTTGAAGAATTTAAAGCTTATGTGCTCAACACCTGGTATATGATCTAAGCGATAGGCACCTATGGAATTGTAGTCCTTGAATGACCTTGTTTTTAGCTATATACAATCGGATATTGTAGAAAGAATGCTATAAATTATGTTTATCTTAACTAACATTTTCTTTGCATTATAGTAAATTTGGATTTCCTTATATTGTAGATACCGTGAGAAGTGAAAACAGAAGAAGTGCTTTAATGACTTGTCACATTTCTCATAAGGACTCTAAAAGTATAATCCGAGAAGATCCTTCAATGCAAAGACCTAGGGGGACTATAACTGTCATTGAGAGTGGCCATCCTGGTATAAAAAAATATAATGACTGCAATCATTTTGTAAAAACCCAACCACCAACTCAGGCGAAGTTTAAAATAAAATTTCCAAGCAAAATTCAATTGAAATTAAACTTGTTAAGCCTTAATATAGGCTGTCTCTTGAAGGTGATGACAACTTGCTGGTTCTTTTCCATGATAGTAGCATGAAAGGTTGTTGGTTCAAGTGTAAGGTTTTACAGGTATTACAAAATTATTTGAAAGTTTAATATGATGATATCTCGAATTGTGGTGCTCCTTAAAAGCTCGAGGTACCTTGACAATTGCGACTACAACTTAAGTTTGTATATCATACATATGCTACTTGCATATATTAAATTGTTCATCCTACCTTAAGCATGTTTCTTCATCACCTTTGTTTGTTTTATAGGAATGGATTCCTTACTAATGAGTGGAGGCTCTCATAAATTGGGCATCAGATGCACATGACACATCACAGTTCGCTCCCAGCTTCTGGAGGATTATTCTGACTATTCTTTAGTTTAGGAGTTGTAATTGATGCTTGGTGATCTAACGGATGATGGGAAGGTGTTGTTGTTGGATTTGATGTTTGTGGAAGTGCTGATCTTCAGGTTTGCTTCTCTAGTAATAAATAATAGTCCTTAAAAACTAAAAGACTAAAATAGAATAGAAAATAAAAAATAAAAAGGGAATTCTTACTTGTCGGTTGATGCATTGCAACTTAAGAACTCAACAACTAGTGGATGTCAAAGTAATCACTAAGAATTCCCATATCTACCTGAAATCATATGTCTAAGCTCAGTTTTTTCATATATTTGCTTTCCAACTCAGCAATAGAAAAAATTCTAAACAATAGGGCTAGCTTCTGGCTAGTTGTCCAGAATTTTAGTGTTCGATGTTGGTTATGGTATAATGCCTCAAGGTACTTTTTTCTCAATAATAAAGGAGAACATATTATTGGATATTCAATGGAAGAACGTGAGGGCGTTAAGAGATTGGTTTAGATGAAAATGGGTTGAGGTTAAGGGAAAGAAAGACATTAAGTCATTCATAAGCTCAAGTTTAACTTATCTATCCAAGTGTAGTATCAAAGAATCGAGGAACTGCAAAAATCAGATGATTTCCAATAATGTGGCATTAATGGAACTAGGTCCCTTTATAGTTATCCCTTTGGACTTGCTTAATATCTGAAGACCTAGTAAAATTAATGTTACAAGATTGTGAGCTATCTGATTTCTGCAGTTCTCTCGTTCTTTGATACTGCACTTGGATTCATGATCTAAACCCGAGTTTATGAACGACTTTAGGTCTTTCTTTCCCTTGATTTAAAACCATATTTCATCTATGCAATCTTTTGAATTCCTCAGGTTTTTCCTTTCTAACTCCAATAATATCTACTAACCTATTATTGAGAGAGAAAAATACTTTGAGGCATCAGGGTCATGACCAATATCGAACATTCAGAATTCTGGACAATAAATTAGGCAGAAGCTGGGACTACTATTTAAAACTTTTTCCACTATTAAGTTAGAAAGACCATTTATGCCAATGTTGAGATTAGATATATAACTCATGTAAGAATTTAAAATAATTTAGAGACACCTATTTTACATCCATTTGTTATTGAGCTACTCTTACGCAAAGTTTCTATGCATCAATCTATAAGCAAGAATTCTCTTTTTATTCCTTGTTTTCTATTACTACTTTAACATTTTAGTTTTATTAGGACTGTTATTTCATACTAGGGAAGTAAACTTGAATATGACCACTTCCATAGACATCAAATTCAGCAACAACACATTCCCACCACCCGTCAGACCACCAAGCAGCCAATGCAGCTCATACTTCAAAACAATAATCAAAATAATCCTCCAGAAGTTGGGGCAGAACTATGAGGTGTCATGTGCATCTAATTCCCAGCCTACCAAATCCTACAACTCTGTAGAAAGGAATCCATTCTTATTAACCAAGCAAAGGTAATGAGGAAACATGGCGAAAGGAGAGTGGTCAAGTAAATATATATAAGTAGATCATAAGTTATAGCATACAAACTTAAGTTATACTATCTCGATCTTTCAAAGACCATCACAATCCATGAGGCCATAATATTGAACTTTCATACGTTAATTTTGCTATACTTGTAAGACCTTACTCCTGAGCCAGCAACTTCTCATGCCACTATCATGGCAAAAATGCGCTCTAAGTTGTCGCCAAGTTCAAAAGACAACTTATATTGAGGCTCAACAAGATGAATTCCAACCAGTCTTATGCTTGGAAATTTTATTTTTAACTTCGGGTAAGTTAGTGGTTTGGCTTTTGCTATCTGATTACTAGGAATTGATTCTTAATACCATATAGTCCACTCTCACCAACACTGGTAACAACGATAGACTAACATATCGCCCCTCGTCCAGAATTTCATGGAAAACAACTATGATCATTCAGTGGGTAAGTTCGCTGGGTATCTAACGCAGCAACTCCTTGAGCAGTAGGAAAAGCAGTTGGAGATGTTCTCTACCTACCAGCAGAAGGAAATGAAGCAAGTTAATAATTTTAATAATCAACTACTTCCCCTTTCCCCATCAAGAGGATCTAGAAAGCAGAAAAGGATGCTTGTGTAAAATGTGGATTGCTATATAGCTTTACACTAAATCAATATAATTAGTGCCGCCAAAATGAGCACATATTTTAGTAGCCCGTCCATATTTTAATGGTTTGGATGAGTGACTTCTTATATGGATAATATATGAATTAGACAAATGGATTAAGCTTCTAAATTTTATTCACTAAAATTTCATTATATCACTAAGAAAATTGTTACTTCCTTTTTTATGTTCTTCTACAGATCTAATTATTTTTCTCTATAATTGAAAAGGGAAAGTCTTTGGCCCTCCAAAAATATATATTTTAAATGTACATTTCTTTTGTTAATTATAATTATAATTTTTATATTTATTTAATTTTATATTGTATAACAAATAATAGTGTAAAATAAGCAAATCATGTATTAGTATTGACATTGCTTAAGCCTTAAAGTGCATTAAGCATTTTTTAGTTCTAAAATGCAACTAATTTACTTTGAAATTAGAAGTATTTTCCCCTTTTTATTACATAAATTTATTTTATATTGTAAATTAGGATTTTTTTTTTTACTTTTATGAAAGCATTTTCAACATTTTTCATCTAAAAAGAGACAAATATTTTCTCCATGTTGAATTCTTAATTAGAGTACTATTTACTCATGAAAATATGGGTAAATTAGTATTTTACCAATCCATTTGTTATCAAATCCATTTTTACCCACATCAAATATGAGCGGATTGGATTATTACCCATTTTGTGCTAACCCATTTTCAATCCGCCCAAATTTGACCTAATCTGTCCAATTGCCAGCACTAAATATAATTGACTATTATTCATATTATATATTGATCAATTTTACCTTCCCTTCTTTAGTTTGGAATGATTTGTGATTTAAGTTGTGAAAGACATTATGGAATAAATGGGGTGACTAGTGTTTTATGATTGTTATAGTGAGTAGCAAACTACAATTACAAATTTTGGGAGGCCAAACAATAATTATAGAGAGCTAAAATTTGTTAAGAAAGATGGTGAACTTAAATTGTTTAATTAATTGTCTGAATGATCTTGTTAAAGATTTTGTCAAGTCTGAGTAGCAATCTTTACATAATAAAAATGTAAGTAGTCCCTTTAAGTGTGGGGATGATATTTGACTTTGTAATTTAAATTGCATTCATTTTTGACAAGTGTATACTCACCCCACCTTATTTACAATAGATATAGGGAAAAAAAACTACATTACAATCTAAATTTTTTACGTATCAAGAAATCTTCATTATAGCATTTTTTTCACAATGACAAAGAAATAATTAATATCACTTACATTTAGCAATGAGAAACAAATAGCGCAAAAAAAAGGAAGAACCGTTGGAGAAATTAGAAAGATAATAAAGTGGGAATTTTATTTAATTGATTGAGGATATAATTATCTTTTCAACATTTTTAACCACTAGTACCGAGCACGTGCATTGTGCGTGTATCACATGTTTATGTGTATATGCTCCTTTGAACAATATATATATATACATTCTATGCATTACATTTATATAGTGAGTAATTAACAATGTAGCTATGAAAATTACAAATTCATGTTGAAAAATAGTTGAGCTAGGTGTTTAAAATTGTAAATGTGCTATCTTTAATATTGTGTTGTTCTACCAAGGAGACAAAAAGAATGCTTAATGTACAGAGTTATAACAATTAAACACCAACCAAGAAATTGCTAAAAAGAATACAAATATAAGTATATAAATATGTAGATATCGTAAAAACCTTGTTAAAGTAGTTTGCTTCTATTTGACATATGCATATTAAATATTCTTAAGATAATAACTCGGAAATAGATGAGAAATCAACTTCAGGAACAATAAACTTGTAAAGAGTAAGTTTCCCTTTCAATATTCTATTGATATTTTCAAAAGTTAGTAACGGATTCTTGTTATGTCAATTATCTTTATTGTCTTTCAATTAATTTGTAATCTAAATTATAGTTGGCTAAGAGAGTCGTATCCATTTTATTAGTAAGGTAATTTATTCTAATTTTAAATATTTAACTTTACAGGGAAAAAATATTGAGGTTGTAGTAGGGAAAACAAAGATGATGAAACTCGAGGTGAGAAAGTGTCCTCCAACACCATTGGTAGGTTAATGAAATTCTATGTTCTGCAATAGGAGAGAACATGTAGTTATCAAGATTCTTCTCGAGTATTTTATGCTATGATAATTTCTTTTTTTTTCCTTGTAGAAAACAAAAAGAAAATATTTGATGTTTCATTCTTGAACTTTAATATGATCAATGACTCAAGTCATCCAACACTATCTAGAGTTCTTCATTTCCATTTCCATTATTACTGTAATGACAACAATAAAATTGTACCTTAGACTTTCGTTGATAGACTATTTACATGATTGAATAATTCAATATATTGTTAGGATCTAATCCACATACACACACTTGATGAATGAAGAACACAAGAACTTTCAAGAGAAAGAGATGAGAGATCTAGAGAGAGAAAGAGAGAAACCAATATTTCGTGGTAACACCCCGTGAGTAAACTTACATGGCGGTCGGTATATATATATTAATAATTCAGAGTATTTTAGGTTACAGAGAATAAATAGCACAACCTAAAATTTGGATCAGCGCGCTGCCCCGAACCCCCCCTTTCGGATGGGGGGCTCCCGCCCCCCATAACCCCCCGGCAACCTCACCAAAGAGGTTGAACCGCGTACACTTTAATATATGACAGTACATCAAATATTAATCAGGCTCCACAACCTAACAATTCTCCCACTTCGAGACTGATTCAGTTATCCAAAAAATACATTCTCAAAAAAAATATCTCTTCATCATCAACATCTTTACCGCACCGCAATATTTGTAGCAACAACAACAGAAGACCAACCGAGGTTTTGCATAACCCCAGTTTCCCAACATCAACACATTTCGTATCTTTGCACCTCTATCTTCTCCAAGTACATATCACCATCCTCCACTGCCCTGCGAGTGAAATGGTACCGCCTTCTGATGTGCTTTGTCTTCGAATGATAGACTGGATTTTTCACCAACTGTATGGCACTCTAGCTATCTGAGTAAAGAATCTTCTCGCTCTTCTTCTTGACCAATTCCTCCAGATAATCTGCCAGCCATATCATCTCCTTTTTAGCTTAAGCTATTGTCACATACTCAGCTTCAGTAGATGAAAGAGAAACACACTTCTGAAGCCTGGACATCCAACTCACTGCTGTTCCACCTATGGTGTAAATGTACCCGGATGTACTATTTCTCGAGTCCACATCCCCACCAAGATCAGCATCCACAAAACCCTGTAGAGTCAACTTGCCTTTGCCAAAACAAAGTGAAGTACTGGATGTACCTCTTATATATCTCAGAAGCCACTTCATAGCTTCCCAATGCTCTTTCCCTGGGTTTTCCATGTACCTGCTAACAACTCCAACTGCATGTGCTATATCAGGTCTAGTGCAGACCATAGCATACATCAAACTCCCAACTGCTGAGGCATATGGAACAAGAGCCATATGCTCATGCTCCTCGACTGTCTTGGATGACTGCTCCTTTGACAATTTAAAGTGATTTGCCAATGTAGTAGTCCTGGGTTTAGCATCATTAACACTGAATGTGCTCAACACCTTCTCAATGTACAACTCCTGAGATACTTTTGAAGTGACAGCAGATCTATCCCGAGAAATCCTCATCCCCAAAATTTGCTTCACTGGACCCAAATCTTTCATCTCAATCGCTGCAGACAACCTTGTCTTCAGATTATTAATCCCCCTCATACTAGATCCTGCAATCAACATATCATCCACATACAAGAGTAGAAAGACATATGAATCAGTGTATTTCTTTAAGTAACAACACAGATCCTTTTCAGCTTTGCAGAATCCATTCTTGGTCATGAAGGAGTCAAACTTCTTGTACCACTGCCTTGGTGCTTGCTTTAGTCCATACAAGCTCCTGGTGATCTTGCACACCATGTATTCCTTGCATGGAACCACAAATCCTTCCGGTTGCTGCATATAGATCTCTTTGTCTAGATTTCCATGTTAAAACGTTGTTTTTACATCCATTTTCTCTAGATGCAAATTCTCCGATGCAACAATACTCAACAGAATTCGAATAGAGTTTAATTTCACAACACGAGAAAATATTTTAGCATAATCAATACCTTTCCTTTGTGAATATCATTTAACCAATAAACGAGCCTTGAACCTTCTTTTGCCATATGGTTCAGTCTTGATTCTGAACACCCACTTGTTCAACAAAGATCTCTTCCCTGCAGGTAACTCAGTCAACACCCATGTGTCGTTCTTCTCAAGTGACCTCATCTCATCATCCATGGCTTGCTCCCACTTGATCGAATCCTTCACCTGTAGGGCCTCATCAAAAGACTTTGGTTCCGCCTCATCAGTCAGCAATAGATAGTGTAATGAAGGTGAATACCTGCTTAGGTGTAACTTGCTCCCCTTTAGATTATTCAGTAGGAGTTGGTTGAGTATCTGTTTCGACATCTCTGGGGTTACTCTTCTCCAACTCAACCTCAACTCCCACTTGCTTTGTAACCTCTAGAACCTTCTGCTCTCTGTCCTTGTACAGGACAGACTCATAAAATGTCACGTCACAATGTCTCAGGATCTTTCTGTTCTTGTCATCCCAAAACCTATGACCAAACAAATCAGAACCATAGCCTATGAAGTAACACTTCACAGCCTTGGCATCAAGCTTGTCTCTCTTTTCTGGATCAACCTGAACATAAGCAATGCAACCAAAAGTCCTCAAGTGTGAGTACTTGAGTTCTTTTCCTGTCCACACCTCTGTAACCTTGAACTCTAAAGGAACTGATGGTCCCCTGTTGATCAAGTATGCAACTGTGCTCACAACATCCACCCAAAATGTTTTGAGCAGCCCACAGTGTATCCTCATACTCCTTGCACGCTCTTTCAATGTTCTGTTCATCCTCTAAGCAATTCCATTCTGCCTTGCCTTACCAGGAACTTTTCTCATCAATCTGATTCCCTCAGCTGCACAGAATGCCTTGAAATCTGATTTGTCATGCTCTCCTCCATTATCAGACCTTAGGCATTTGACTTTTAAACCGGTCTGATTCTCAACTTCAGCTTTCCACTTCTTGAAAATTGCAAACACATCTGACTTATGCTTCAAGAAGTAAACCCATATCTTCATTCCTTTAGTACTCATATGTCCAAGTCTGTTGTGCCACATACATGAACCTGAAGTACCTTCAGCTACAGCGACCATGTTAATACACCCTGCAGTGGTGTACAAGGTTCCAGATTTGGTGCCACGAGCTACTACCATAACAACTTTCACAATCTTCCACGAACCTTTCCCAAACTTTGTTGCATATCCCATGCTATCCAACTGTCCATCAGAGATCAAATTTTTCTTGAGCCCAAGAATATATCTGACATTCTCCAATGTCCACTGGTTTCCCAAGGTGGTCTTTATGCAAACATCCCTCTTTCCTTCAATCTCTAAGAATTTATTGTCAGCAAGATACACCTTTCCAAAATTTCCAGATTTGAAATTTAGGACCAACTCCTTGCTTGGAGACGAATGGAAAGATGCACCTGAATCCAAAATCCATGATTCAACCAGGCTGTTCACACTTAAGGATTAGAGCATCCCCAATGTCCTCTGCTGAATTTACAGAATCATTGTCATCTCCAGATTTCTAATTCTGTTTCTTTTTTGGCTTTGTACAGCTCGTCCAAAAGTGACATTTTTCTCCACATTTCCAACAAGTCACATTTGATCTATTCAAAGATTTCCTCGATTCATTGATTTTGATAGACCATGTTGATTTTGGCCTTTCGTCTTACTTCTCCCCCTATGGTCAACGCTGAGAGCACTACCCGATGAATCTCCCACTTCTCGTTTGCGAATACTTTTTCTAAGGACAACATCACAGATTTCATCAAACTTTAGTTTCTCAGATTCACGGGAACTGCTAATTGCAGCAACAACAGTATCCCAAGACTCGGGCAGAGATGACATCAAAATCAACGCCTTAATTTCATCTTCAAAATTAATATCCACATAACTGAGTTGACTCACAATCATATTTGAACTCATTTATGTGATCATAAACAGACCCACTCTCAGACATCTGTAAATTGAACAATCTACGCATCAAATATACCTTGTTTATCACCGATGGTTTTCCATACATGTTTGACAGTGCTTTCAACAGATCGGACGTAGTATTCTCCTTCACGATGTTGAATGCCACGTTTCTTGACAAAGTCAACTGGATCAACCCTTGATCCTGGCGATCATTGATCTTCCACTTCTTCTACGTCATGGATTCTGGCTTCACCTCGATTAACGGTTCGTGAAGATCTTTCTAGTACGGATAATCTTCGATCTGCATCTTTCAAAAACTGAAATTGGATCCATCAAACTTCTCGATTCCAAGCTTAGAACTATCCATCTTTAGTGATCGTGTTGAATCTCCTTAGCTCTGATACCATTTTTTAGGATCGAATCCACACACACACACACTTGATGAATGAAGAACAGAAGAACATTCAAGAGAAAGAGATGGGAGTTCTAGAGAGAGAAAGAGAGAAACCAATATTTGGTGGTAACACCTCGTGAGTAAACTTCCACGGCGGTGGGTATATATATATATTAATATATGACAGTACATCTAATATTAATCAGGCTGCACAACCTAACATATATAGCGCAAAAATTTTGGAGGATAATAAAAGGGAAGAGAAATGACATTTCATGACAGTAATGTTGAAATTCTCAGTTTCTTAATTGTATATATATTAATATATAAGGTCATTTTGCTTACATTTCATTGTTGAATATTTATTTATTCTACCAATTGTTCATCATATCTCGAGCAACATGTTGATCTTCCATCAGTTAATGCTTCCCTATCTAGAAAATAGCATCTCTATTTCGGAGAAGTAGTGGTATGGCATGTGTACAATATATCTTATTCAGACTCCACTTTGTGAGATTTCACTAAGTATGTTATTGTTGTTGTTGGTCATTTCATCACTTTTCTCTACTACTTCCGGTTCTTTTATGGATCTGCATGGGATGCATCATTATACGATCTCCATTTGATGTAGTTCATTTCCTTTGTTACCACAACACCATCAAGTCTCCTGTCAAGGAAATAAGGTGGTAAATAAATTACATAAGCCAATGTGTGAATGTCTCTAAATTGAGTACTATAAACAAATATCAACCTATGCAACGACGCAACCTAATAACAAACACGGTTGGTCAACTATAAAGTTTTAAGTTAGATAGTATACACAGAACATCTTGCTTTATTATTTTATCATCCCATTAAATTGTAATCTTCATCCATTATCCCTCAAAATTTTGATTTATTAGATTGCATCATATTAGTTCATGCGAGATGTTTGCTTATTATGTTTGAATAAGGTTAATATGTCGATATTCAAACATATTAAGTTATATGATTCTAAAATAGAAACATATTAAGTTATTTGAGATGTTATTTTATTTGTGCATTTCAAACTTTTCTTTTTATGACTTAATTTTGAAAATTCTTGAGTATTTGGTGTAAATATGAGATTCATATGAAAGGTACTCTCTTCGATTGTATGAAAGACTCTAAGAACCGATGAGTCACCTGCTTCTTCAGTTAAGTAGAAATTATTTCATTCTATTGCATTAAACATTTTCCGGGTCTCTTATTGCTATCTAAAATAGCTAGAAAAGTATCGTTGCTCTCTTCTCTGGCCTGGAGATTATCAATATAGGCTTCACAACCCTCCATGCTTGCATTTTTATAAAAAAAATCGATTGTGGTTGTCAATCTTGACTAATAGCTATGGTTTCCCTATAAGGAGAAGTGCCTTGTGTTTCTTGGTAGAACGAATAAGATCATGTGTGCTAAGTCCTATAACTCTAGGTTGAATGTTAGTGTTCTTGAATCTCAAATATTTAATAGGTATATCATATTAGTCGTATGAATTGAAGATAACATAATTATATATAATCCTTCTGTCAAATGCTTCTGATCTTAGGAATATTTAAATCCCTAAGTTGTCAATATTTTCCCATAAAGTGCTTGAATTGAAGAATGATCTTTAGCTTATTAACTTGATTTTGTATACTTGCGATGATTACAAGTTTCACGAACTCTCAACAACATTAGACTTGAAAGGAAAGGAAAGAGTTGCAAAGGAGTGCTGGAATTGGCAAAGTGTGGAAGCACATGGGCTTGGAATACTGGTAGGAGCGCCGCACCAGCCCTGAAAGATCAGATCGATTTCTCAGGTGCACTTAGAGGTGTGCCGCACCAAAGGGAAATATGATGTTGTTTCTTTTGATGCTTTGGTAACACGCAGTGCCACAAGGGAAAGTTCTGCGGAATATTCATGGCGCTTTGCAGGCACGATGCGCCAAGGGGCAAAGAAGAAGCGCGCTGCTAGGCTTGATGAGAGACGTGACGCACCACACTTTTTACAACTTTTCAAGCTTTTAAACATTAAATAGGATTCCTAATTGAAGTAGGATTTATTCCAAACTTTTCCAACTAGTATAAATAGATCCTTAGGGCTCCATTTAAGTGTTCGATGTTTGTTTAGTGGGCAAGAGCAAGAATTCTAGTTTGTAATAGGTTTTAATTCTTTAACTCTTCTATTTTCCCAGAAATGCATGAACAATCATATTTTGCGGTTTTCTAATTGCATGAGTAGCTAAATACCCTAGTTCTAAGGCTATAGATACGAATAGAATGTTGAGTATTTAAGGCTTTTTGAATTAATTTTTGATTGTCAATACAAGTTACTTCTATATTTTTGTTTTAGTATTTTATGGTTGCGCACCATAAGATGAATTTATTGTCTAATCTTAAAATCGGGAGAGGAGAGATTAAATAGACTAGGGAATATAGAGAGCTCGGTCCACCCATAATATTGAGGTGATTAGTGTTCAGGAGTGACGTCTAGATGAGCACCTTTCTTGGTTAATAAATAGGATGAAATATAAATGCTCGTCAGTAAGTTTATTTACCCCCGCTCAACTAAGTAGTTAGATAACTAACTTCGGTTTGTGAGAGAGGCGTATAACCCAGATCATATCATTGTAACATTCCAGAAATTTTTTCGAACTAAGACTTGAGCCGTTAATCATAGTGAGTGAGATTTCACCTAGGAATTACAAATTTCTTATGTTTTAAGATCAGTTCACTAGATTTAGCACCTTGAGTTCCAAAAGTAAGAATTAAATTGGAAATAACAAAATTTGAAATTTTGCAAGTTAAGCTAAGTATGAGTTTTGAGTCAACTTTAAATGACTATAAATCCTAGCATAGGATGAGTTAGGTGTGCTACAAGATACCATAGGAAATATCTTTGAATTACTTTCCAACGCCGCAGAGTTTGCTAAGTTTCGAGTTCGAATGAGTGAGATATGACCTTTTGAAGTTAGGTTGTCCAGTTAAGGAAAGTTAGCCGAAAATATGAGGGGTATTTTGGTCTTTTTCTTACTCAATCAAATTTAATTTGTTTTTAATAATAATTTAAGGGTTTAATACTTTTAGGTTCTGTTTTATAATCCTAATATATGCCTAAGGTCTTAGTTGAGAATTCAAGAAGAGAGACAAGAAGAGAAAATAGGAGAAAAGAAGAAAGGATGAAGGCGTTCGTCGATGTTCTTGAATTTAGTTGCGAATTTTCGCCATGGGTTTAATCCTAAGATGTATGTAATCTTCCATAGTTTTGGGTTAGTTCATCCGCATGCCAATATTTATTTATTCAGTGTAATTTCGTTATTGAAATTAAGGATTTATGTGTTTGATGAGTTCTTGATAAGTGTTCTTGAAGTTTCATTATGTTTTGATGTAAGATTCTACTTGGGTCATCTTTAAATGACCATATATCTTAGAATACTAAGAGTTACGTTAGTCATAACCTATCCAATTAAAGGTAATTGAATCTACTTTCCAACACCACAAATTTCGCATCCATCCAATTTCTGAGTAAAAAATTATGACTGTTTTAGTAACTTGTACAATGTTGTTACCTCCAAGAAAACCCTAAGCAAATCTCTTGACGAATAAAAGGTTCAAAACAGTCAGATTTTCATCTTTACTAATGAAAATCATAATTCTTGGCCATAGTGATTTCAATAAACTAATACAAGAATCTCAACAAAAGGTTTTCTTGATCATTTACCTTCAAGCTTGGGTTTCAAGGTTTCTATTCAAGTTATTATCCAAGATTCTCAAGAACCTTGTTCTTACCATCTAAAATCATTCCTAACATGTTTATAATCTTGAATTCATAATTCAAATTCAAGGTAGAGTTGAGAGTTATGTTTTTGAGAATTCTTTCAAATGTTCTAAGGAAGTCCTTTTGAGGAGTCATCTACAACTTCTAGTAACTTGTTTCAAGACTCAAGCAAGTGATGTTAAGAGTGAAGAGTATGTATTCATGATTCAAAAATATAACCTATATATTTCATATTATGAACCATAATTCTTGAATTCATAAGTCACATTCAAGAGAGAGTTAAGAGTACAACTCAAGAAAGTCTTTAAGTTCAATTGTGACTTCTTTGAGATCCATCATTGATTTGAACTAAGTGATCAAGTAAATAAGAGAATGTAAAAAGTCATATACATGAATTTCATCTAGTTACTTAGGTTTTCAAGTCGAGTTGTTCATGCCCATAACTTTCGCATGAATTCCATAAATTGAGTCTCATTGAGAGGAGTAGTCTCCAAGTTCTAAGTCTTGAGTATTGAGTACCTTATTACTTTGGAGATTATATTTCTAATGATTGGTCTATTTAATGATACCCATGAAGTCCTTGAGTTGAATTTTTCATGCCCATAACTCTACATGAACCTTATAAGCCGAACAGTGTTGAGATGAGAGGTACCTTTGAGTTGTCGAGTTGAGTAGTTCATGCTCATTATTTCGCATGAACCCTCCAAGTTGAAATTCATTAAAGCATCCATAAATATTAGATCATGATCCTTGAATCCATACATAAATTCAAGGAATTTGAGAGTTAAGTTTAGAATCTAAGAAGTAAGTCAAAGCAACGTTCTTAAAGTTTTGAGAGTCTTTATTAAACATTCTAAATCCGTTTTAAGGCATAGTTTCAAGTCAAGTAAAGAGTAAAAAGAGTTTAAGATCTTCCTTCAAAGTAATATAAGGGAACTAAGTATTCCCTAAGAGTTGAGTTCATCTCTCAAAAATTATAAGGGAACTAAGTATTCCCTAAAACTTTATGAATGTTATTACAGTTAAGTTAAAAGGAAAGTAAGATTTCCAAAATTGTTTTGAACAAGAAAAGGAAACATTGATTCCAAGAGAGATTTTTAAAGCTAAATTGTTGAGCAAATTATCTCAGCCCAAAGAAAGAATGTTATTTTAAAAGATTGAGATAAAGTATATTTGGGAGTACTATTGAGCACCGATGTGGGGAGAGAGTTCATATTAACTCAAGTGTGCATGTAAACCATGTAGCCATCATGGGTATTAACAGGTTACACTTTTTTTATGATCACGTAAGTTAAGATAGTGAATAAACTAAGTTAAGGAGTTCTATTCGACGACAAAAGTATATAACAGTTCTAGCAGTGTGGGAAAGACGATGTATTACCAATTAGGATCATAGTGGTGGTTGTCTCTTAGAGAATCTTCCACATAAACTATATTACCTTCTTATATAAGTAAAGTTGAGTTTGTTATTGCATTTTCTTTAACGACTAAGTTGCTTTTATTGTTTTATAAATCTTTTTTATATTTAGCTTGTGTATTATTGCTTTATATTGAGTTTTAGTATCCATAGTTGATTATCATATCTTTGAGTCCAACATTTAATCTATGAGTTGAGTATTTTTTTTCTTGAATATGCTTAGTTCAGTAAGTTGAGTTATTGAGTATTTTGGAGTATTCCTTGAGTTTCAAGTTTGAGGAGAGGTGAGTATGTTTCCCTTTTTTTTTATCAAGTATCAAGCTTATGTCATGCTTTATAATTCCCCTTATATGCTCATACATTCCACGTACTGAGCCAATTGGCCTGCATCTTCTCATGATGCAGACACAAGTATTCAGGATCTTCAACAAGAGCTTATTTGATACATCTGAGAGTTCGATTTAGATATGGTGAGCCTCCTTTCTTATAGAGGATTCCATTTACTTTTCAATTTAGTCAAGATGTCATGGTTCTTTTTCCTGACATTCATCTTTATCAGTTAGAGGCTTCATAGATAGTCAGTATAGTTGAGAAGTCTGTATCATTCATTCATATTATTAAATATTTTGAAAACATAAGTTGCCTATTTATGAAGAGTTGATTATATTAATTTATTATTAAGAGTTTTATTTTTAGTTAAGGTTTCCATTTAACTTTCATGAGCCTTTTTTCATATTTTAAGCTTTTGCATGCTTAAGTTAGTCTTCCGCTTGTAGTCAGTCAGGATGAGAGTTCGCTTGGGGACCAACAATGGTTTTGGAATGCCGGACACGTCCAGGGTGTAGACTCGGCTCGTAAATTTATCAACCCTATAAACTAGTAACTTGACAACTGAAATTAGTTCTAAGCAAATAATATGATATATGATATTCATTATATGTTGCAGCCCTGGAATGGCTTTTAAACTTGCTTGAAACATTAAATCAAAGTCGTTCGCAGTTAGTTACTTTCATTTGGTGCATAACTACTAGTAGATAAATAAAAACTCATCAACTCCTGAGAAGGTTACTTTTTGCTTTTAGTTGTAGAATTAAGTTAATATAATTTGATCATAAGTCCGTTGGGAACGAAAACTCATTTCATAAAAAATCTATATTGCTTGCGTGACCATATACACTTTTGTGTATTTTAAGGAGAAAAACTTTTTGTCTCCGCTGCTGGGGACTTAGAAATTGATTTATATTCAATCTTATTAGGTCTAAAATTAGAATATTCAGGTATTAATTAATTGATCTTAGCTTGTTTATTGCCGGCTCTTGTTCTTAGGTCTGGCTCGTAAAGCAGATATTGTCTAACCTTACAACGAACCTGAACGAGTCTTACACCAGCGCAGGAAAATGGCTAACCTGAAATGACATAGAGAATTAGGGTTAGGTCTTGCAGGAAACAATGATAGGGATAATCAAGTCAACTTGAATAAACCAGAAAATGTGGACAATTAAAGAAATCCGAATGATGGAGGGAACTTGAATAACCAAAGAGCACCCCCTACATCAAGGCTTGTACATGATGTGGCAGTCCAACTCACAACCTATTTGGCATCTAGTATTATGAAACATCCATTAGCAATTATATATTTTAACTAAAACAGAGTATAGTACAAATCCTCTATTCTAATGGGTAGATCACTAGTCTCCCCCCATGAGGATCCTCAAATACATCTTAGGACTTTCATAGAGATAACTACATCCCAATTGGAGTCTCATCGGACTATGTGAGGCTTACCATGTTCCCTTTCTCATTATTAGGAATTGCAATGCGTTGGTTGGATTCTGAGCCACCAAAATCCATCTCAACTTGGGATGATCTAGCAAATAAATTCTTGAGTCAATTTTATCCATCCAAGAAAACCGCTAAGCTGACGGGACTATTATTTCTTAGATGGATATTCCAGTTATATCCAGACCTTGATTACCCCCGAAGATTAGGAAAAAACCACATTTACTTGTCTTTATGGCAAACATTCTTTCAAACGCATGCCTTACGGATTTTGCAATGCACTATAAATATTTAAAATGTGTTTGGTGTTCATTTCTTATAATATGGTGGAAGACTTTGTAGAGGTGTTCATGGATGATTTCTCATTCTTTAGGAATTCTTTTGAGGTATGTCTCCGGAATCTTGATAAAGTTCTTGCTAGGTGTGAAGACACTAACTTACTAAATTGGGAAAAGTTTCATCATTGGGTTAGAGAGGGTATATTGATGGGACACAAGGTGTCTAAATCTATTTTGGAGGTTGATAAGGCCAAGGTTGAAGTTATTGAGAAATTGCCCCCTCCCATTTTGTAAAAGGTGTGCATAGTTTTCTTTGTCATGCAGGTTTTTACAAGTGATTCATCAAGGATCTTTCCGAGATCGCAAGGCAAATGTGCATTCTATTGGTGAAGGAGGTGAAGTTTGACTTTGATGAGATGTGTTTGAAATCTTTTAAGATGTTGAATAAGAACTTAATTGAGGCTCTCATCTTAATTGCTCCTGACTGGGAATTACAATCAGAACTCACGTATGATGCCAGCGACGTAGCAGTGGGTGGAGTTTTGGGAAAACTAAGGAATAAAGTGTTACATTTGATCTATTATGAAAGTGAGACCTTTTTCTCTACACAAGTGAATTACATAATGATTGAGAAGGAGGTTCTAGCTCTAGGATCCTAAGGCGGTTGTTGTAGTAGGGTTACCTTATGATTATGATGATTATGGATTATGTATTGTAAGTTGTGTATGAATATAATGAACATTGTTGGTTTCATCTTATGGTATGCTTAAAATGGTTATGATGTTATGACATATGAATCTAGTAAGTGGCTTATAGTTTACACTTAGCCTTTGAGGGGGTTATGGGATCATATCCTTGGCATTGCACTAGTGTTGCTTAGGTTGCTTGCATGTTGGGTCGCTATTGCATTGATTTAGCTTATGTTCCTTATCTTGTGTGCATATTGGGTTTTACTTGATAAAGAGTATGTTTTATACTAAAATGTCATTTTGTGCATATTTCTAATGTTTTATGTGCATGACACCATACTTAGTATGTGTGTCTTACTAACCCGTATTGTTTCCCTTTTTCCCCTCATGTAGATTTGGACCGTTGAGGTGATTCGAGTCCATTTCTCAAGATACATGGATATGCTTTCCCAAATTTGGTGAGTCCTCAAGTTCGAGGACACTCCACCTATTATTGTAAGATTTAGTTCTTTTGTCTATTGAGAGACTATGTTGTATTTCCTATTATAGACGTTCTGTTTGATGTAAGGGTTAAGTCCAAACTTTGATATTCCTATGTCTAGATGGTATGTTAAGACAAAGCTAGTTCCTATATTGATATATAAAGAAGTTGACTTCTGTATTGTAAAAGTTTTATTAATTCCATATCTTTTCGAAGACTATATGCGATGACGAATGCTAAGGGCTTGTATAAGACCTCCGAGAGGTCAAGTACGCAATAACCAACTAGGGGGTGCTCTCGAGTCATTAAAAAATTACAATGGGTTGTGTTTGATGTACTTGGTAAATGTGTCATAGTATTGTTCTTTAACACTTTAATCTATTATTTTCCCTAATTGTAACCGCTTGTTAACAACCCAACTCAGCATTTTTTGGCTTTTTTCAAAAACTCTATTTCTCTGAAAAGCAACAAATGTTTGCTACTTTTGAGTTGATTTGGCATTTATTATGTGCTTAACCTTTTATTTTTCTTAAAATCCGGATTCTCTTTTGCTGCTTCTTTTGTATTCCAACCTTAATCTATTTGTTATAAGTGTGATCATTTGATGTCTTCAGGATGTTGGTCCAATGTTGTATATATTTTTTCTTGAACATGGCTAATACTTTAAAATCAGAAAACCACATTTCATTTTTCAAGGGGCTTTGCGCTTTATTAGTCCTTGGTTGGTAATTCTTAAAAAAAGATCTAAGATTTATGGAGAGTTTTCTTAAAGTAGGGTTATTTAATCTTTGGATTTAGAAAATTTTTGTCTGTGTTTCATTTGTGGTTTGTGGTTTAATGTTGTTTTTTCATTGTTTATTTGGTCATTGGGAGCTAATCTTTGCAAAAACCTTTGTTTTTGATCTAATATTCTCAGTTACAATATTTATGTTTGTTCGATTGGAAAAATAATTTGCTTCTTACACCTTTCTCTTTTATTTTTATTTTATCTTTCGATGTTGCGAAGATCTATTGTGTTAAATGTGTAGTATTCATGTTAGGTTTTCTTTTTATTTTATTTTCTTCTTCTTACATTTCCCCTTATGTAATTATATTGTGATCCTAAATATCATGTATGTTTGGTATTATTATTAATGAAGATGCAGTTTTCAAATTTGTCCATACATTTTGAGTTGTTCTTTGATGTTCGTGTAGATGCCAATTATTTACTAGCCCAGTTTAGAACCTCTAACTCTAGCTCGTGATCCTATATTTCATCAATGAATTCTCTTTTCTTCTTGTTGGTTATATGCACTTGAAGAATTTAAAGCTCACATGCTCAAAAAGATTAATATTACACCTATTAAATGATCTACCTCATAGCCACCTATGGAATTGTAGTCCTTGAACGTTCTTGTTTTTAGCTATATACAATCGGATATTGTAGAAAGAATGCTGTAAAAATTTTTTGTCTTAACTTATATTTTCTTTGCATTATAGTAATTTGGATTTCCTTATCTTGTAGATACCTCGAGAAGAGAAAAGAGAAGAAATGGTTTAATGACTGGTCACTTATCTAATGAGGACTCTAAAAATATAACCCGATAAGATCCTTTAATGCAAAGACCTAGGGGGAGTAAAACTGTCATTGAGAGTGGACATCATAATATCAATAATATAACAATTGGCAATTAGATTGCAAAAGCCAAACCACCAACTCAGGCGAAGTTCAAAATAAAATTTCCAAACACAATGCAGTTGAAATTCAACTTGTTAAGCCTTAATAAAGGCTGTCTTTCTTTGACATGATAGTGGAATGAAATATTATTGGTTCAAGTGTAAGGTTATACAGGTATCACAAATATATTTGAAAGTTCAATATGATGCCAGCTAGGATTGTGGTGGTCCTTAAAATCTCGAGGTACCTTGACAATTGTGACTATAACTTAAGTTTGTATACCATACTTATGCTACTTACATATATTAACTTGTTCTTTCTACCTTAAGAATGTTTCTTTATTACCTTTATTTGTTTTATAGTAATGGATTCGTTTCTACTGAGTGTAGGATCTCATAAATTGGGCATCAGATGCACATGACACATCACAATTCGCTCCCAGTTTCTGGAAGATTATTCTGACAATTTTTAAGAATAGGAGTTGTAATTGATGCTTGGTGATCTAACGGATGATGGGAAGGTGTTGCTGTTGGATTTGATGTTTGTGGAAGTGCTGATCTTCAGGTTTGCTTCTCTAGTAATAAATAATAGTCCCAAAAAACTAAAAGACTAAAATAGAATAGAAAATAAGAAATAAAAAGGGAATTCTTACTTGTCGGTTCATGCATTGCAACTTAAGAACTCAACAACTAGTGGATGTCAAAGTAATCACTAAGAATTCCCATTTCTACCTGAAATCATATGTGTAAGCTCAGCTTTTTCATATATTTGCTTTCCAACTCAGCAATAGAAAAATTTTTAAACAATAGGTCTAGCTTCTGGCTAGTTGTCCAGAATTTTAGTGTTCGATGTTGGTTATGGTATAATGCCTCAAGGTACTTTTTTCTCAATAATAAAAGAGAACATATTATTGTATATTCAATGGAAGAACGTGAGGGCGTTAAGAGATTGGTTTAGATGAAAATGGGTTGAGGTTAAGGGAAAGAAAGACATTAACTCATTCATAAGCTCAAGTTTAACTTATGTATCCAAGTGTAGTATCAAAGAATCGAGGAACTGCAAAAATCAGGTGATTTCCAATAATGTGGCATTAATGGAACTAGGTCCCTTTATAGTTATCCCTTAGGACTTGCTTAATATCTGAAGACCTAGTAACATTAACGTTACAAGATTGTGAGCTATCTGATTCTTGCAGTTCCCTCGTTCCTTGATACTACACATAGATTCATGAGTTAAAGTCTAGTTTATGAATGACTTGTTGGGTTTTATTTGCCCTAAATTTCTTACCATGAATAGGTTTTCCTTTTAAGAAAAGGTTTTGAATTGATTAATCCTTTTTTTGGTAGGAAAAGGTATAGGACTCTACAAATAAAGGAATGTTCCTTCTAACTTAATCAGCATTCACAATGTAGTCTTAAGGGCCTTTGAGAGTTTTGGTTAGAGGGAGAATTTGTGGGTCACAAGTTTGATACGTTATCACTTGTGTGAACCTCCCATGTATTCCGAGTGAATTGGTTGAGGTTGTTTCCCTCTGTATTTTGTACTCTCATATTTATAGTGAATTGCTCATCTCCTTTGTGGACGTAGGTCGATTGACCGAACCACGTTAAATTTTTGTGTCTTTTGATATATTTCTCGTTGTCTTCTTACTCGTGGTCTTTCAAGGTTTGATTTGCTAGCTTCCGCGTTTACACCTGCTTATTTCGGTCCTAACAAGTGGTATCAGAGCCAGATTTAATGATGGAGTCAGGTTTAGTGGTTCGATAATTGATGATTGAACCAGGATAGAAAGAGGTGTTCATCTTGACGGGTGTAGCTGTAGTCGCAACCTTTTTGACAATAATGAAGATTTTGTTGGAGAAATTGTTTCAGCTAGGTTTTCTGTATTGAGACATAAATTTTGCAAAGGAGATTATGTAGAGGAGAAGCAAGTTGTTGAAGATTAAGTGAAGAAGGTGCAAAAATTTATTTTGTCAGAAATTCAGGCCAAGGGGGAGATTCGTTGGGTTTTATTTGCCCTAAATTTCTTACCATGAATAGGTTTTCCTTTTAGGAAAAGGTTTTGAGTTGATTAATCCTTTTTTTGGTAGGAAAAGGTTTAGGACTCTATAAATAGAGGAATGCTCCTTCTAACTTAATCAGCATTCACAATGTAGTCTTAAGAGCCTTTGAGAGTTTTGGTTAGAGGGAGAATTTGTGGGTCACAAGTTTGATACGTTATCACTTGTGTCAACCTCCCATTTATTCCGAGTGAATTTGTTGAGGTTGTTTCCCTCTGTATTTTGTACTCTCATATTTATAGTGAATTGCTCATCTCCTTTGTGGACGTAGGTCGATTGACCGAACCACGTTAAATCTTTGTGTCTTTTGATATATTTCTCGTTGTCTTCTTACTCGTGGTATTTCAAGGTTTGCTTTGCTAGCTTCCACGTTTACACCAGCTTATTTCGGTCCTAACATGACTTTAGGTCTTCATTTCCCTTAACTTCAAACCATATTTCATATACCCTATCTCTTGAAGTCTTCACGTTTTTCCTTTTAAACTAACGTAGATATCTCTTGAATAATATCCACTGACCAACTATTGAGAGAGTAAATACCTTGGGACATCACGGTGATTACCGACATCGAACATTCAAATTTCTAGAAAATAAATTAGGAAGAAGCTAGGACTACTATCTAAAACTTTTTCCACTATTGATATAGAAAAAATATTTATGCCAATGCTGAGATTAGATATATAATTCATGTAAGAATTCAAAATAATGAGATAACTATTTTACATCAATTGGTTGTTGAGCTACTCTTACACAAAGTTGTTATGCATCAACTGGTAAAAGATAATTCTCTTTATTCTTTGTTTTCTATTACTATTTTTACATTTTAGTTTTCTTAGGATTGTTATTTTGTACCAGGGAAGTAGACCTGAAGATGACCGCTTCCATAGACATCAAATCCAGCTACAACACGTTCCCACCACCTGTCAGATCACCAAGTATCTACTGCAACGCATACCTCAAAAGAATAATCAAAATAATCCTCCAGAAGTTGGGGCCGAAAAGTGAGGTTTCATGTGCATCTCATGCCCATCCTATCAAAGCCTTGAACTCTGCAGAAAGGAATCCGTTCCTATTAACCAAGCAAAGGTAATGAGGAAACATGGTGAAGGGAGAGCGGTCAAGTCAATATATGCAAGTAGATCATAAGTTATAGTATATAAACATAAGTTATAGTTGCAGTGGTTAAAGTACATCGACCTTTTCAAGAACATCACAATCCACGATTTCATAATATTGAACTTTCAGACGTTAATTTTGTGAGACTAGTAAGAGCTTACACATGAACCAATAGCCTTTCATGCCACTATCATGGCAAAAAGAAGCTCTAAGTTGTTGCCAAGTTCAAAAGACAACTTATATTGAGGCTCAACAAGATGAATTCCAAACAGTTCTATGCTTAAAAAATTTATTTTTAACTTCTGGCAAGTTTGTCGTTTGGCTTTTGCTATCTGATTACTAGGAATTGATTTTCCAATACCATATTGTCCACTCTCGCCAACACTTCTGACAATGATAGACTAACATATCGCCCCTCTTCCAAAATTCCATGGAAAACAACTCTGAGTAATCAATGGGTAAGTTCGTTCGGTATCCAACAGAGCAACTCCTTGAGCAGCAGGAATTGCAGTTGGAGATGTTCGGGACCTACCAGCGAAAGGAAATGGAGTAACTTAACGATTTCAATAACAAATTACTTTTTTTTCCGCATCAAGAAGATCAGGAAAGTATACAAGGATGCCTTTGTAATCTATCTGGTATGATATGAATGTTTATGAGCACATAAGCTTAACATTCTATAACATCTTATTATCCGAAATAGCTAGGATCAAACCAAGAAACTAAGAATAGTTATTTCTTGAAAGAATAGGGAAAATCTGGAAAATTTCCTATGTTTAAAAGTGAGTTTTGGTCATTTTCAAACGGTCATAACTTCTAGCTCAAGAGAAGTTTGGGGCAATTTTTTATATGGATATAAATACTTTGGAAATAACTTTCCAACGGCACCGAGTTTACTTATTTTTGATGTTGTATGAGGGAGATGTTTCTTTCGGAAGTTGGGCTATTAGATTAAGAAAAGTGCAATCCAGATTTTAGTAAAGATAAAATAGTCTTTTCACCCTATTATTTCGTAATTTGTTATAAGGGTTTAATTGGTGTAAAACCAAGTTTTTGTTTGGATTAGAAAAGTTCTTTTTTACGCTTAGGTTTGGGAGAAAAGATAAGAGAAGAAGAAGAAGTCAGAAAGAGCAATATTTCACCAAGACCACCAAGGGATTCTAGTGGAGTTTGTCGAGGTCTATCCCTATTCAGGTATGTGAGATCATTATGTGTTGGGTTCGTTCAACCACACGACATCATGTTTAATTCAGCGAGTTTTACATAGATTAAATGATGAATATTGAAGTTATTGACAAACTATTGTTCAATTCTTGTTGGTTGAGTTGTAATATACCTTTTGTTGTTTTGATTCATATTTCTGGGCTTTTTTTACGAGTAGAAGCTATTGGGTATTGAGAATCTTAGTGATCCTATGTTTTTGGGGAAAGATCCTTGGAAGTTTAAAAGGTTTAGAGTTGAAAATCGTAGAGGAAAAGTTTGAAATCCCGTCTGACAACCCTTGGGGCACCGCGCCTGCCAAAGCCCCTCAGGGCAGGCTCTTTCTGACAGGCCCTGGCATGCTGTGCCAGCCAGAGCGCCTCAGACCAGAGTCTATCCGACAGGCTCTGGCGCTCGCGCCTTTCAGAGTGTCAAGGTCACCTGGAGCCCCCATTCTTTCCATATCTTTTTGTACTAGTTGCTAAGTGATGTACCAATGTTCCTTGGTTGATTCCAACACTCTAAGGTACATATAAACAACATTAAATAATCCATAAATATAAACCATGAACCTTGAATCCATGATCCAATTCAAGGAAAGTTATGATCAAAGTCAAGTAAATTCAGGAGTTAAGTCTAAAACTATGAAGCAAGTAAAGTAATGTTTCTTAAAGATAGAGTCTTAATTAAATGTTTTTACTTCGTTTTAAGGCTCAAGTTTTGAATTAAAGAAACAGTAAAAGTTGAAGTCTTTCCTTCAAAGAAGTATAAGGAAAGTAAGTATTCCCTAAAAGAGTTGATCAAGATCAAATATTCCAGTTAAATAAATAGTAAAGAGTTGAGTTCTTTTTCAAAAGATTAAGGGAACTGAGTATTCCCTAGAAAGTTTATAAATTTTTTTACATTTAACTTAAGAGGGAACAAAGACTTCCCAAAAGAGTTTTGGACAAGAAAGGGGAACATTGATTCCAAAGGAGAATTTGTAAAGCTAAATTGTTGAGCAAATTATCTCAACCCAAAGAAAAGGAGTTATTCTAAAAGTATGAACTAATGTATATTTTGGGAGTAAAATTGAGCACCAATGTGGGGATAAGAGTTCATATTAACTCAATTCCCCATTTAAACCATGTAGCCATCATGGGTCATACTTTTTAAATGATCACATAAGTTAAGCTAGTGAATCTACTAATTTAAGTAAGGTTCTATTCCAATTGCAAGGTATATAATGGTCCTTGGAAGCGTGAGGTAAGATGTTGTACCATCGCTTAGGCTCATAGTGATGGGTGTTGGTTAAGAGAATCTCCCACAGAAGTTAATGTATTTCTATACATAGAAGTAATTTTTATTTTCATATACATCAGTTTACTTGTATTTTTATATACATGTCATAGTTAATTGTATATTGCATACAATCACAGTTCCAACATGTTTCAGACAATTTTGTTTTATTGCACATTACTTTTAAATTGTATTATAATGAAATGAGTAGTAAATCATGAGTTGAGCAGAGCCAAGGTAAGTGTTCTTCCTTACTCTTTTCAAGCCTAAGTGTGGTTTTTAGCATTCCAACTCGCATACTTGTAAGTTCAATGTACTGATGCCAATTGGCCTGCATCGTCTTATGATGCAGACGCAGGTAACCAGGATCATTATCCAACACATCGTTGATCCAGATTGAGTACCCAGAGTTAGTGATGAGCCTCCTTGCATTCCAGAGGATCCTTTTTATATGACTTCCAGTCTTTAAATTTCATAATATTGTGGGGTATGTCTCAACATTCATCATAGTACGTTCAAAGGCTTCATAGATGGATAGTTAGATAGTTTAGTTGAGTCTCTTTTATTTCAGATATTATATTTGAGACTTAAGTGTCATTTTGGCTAACATACTTAATTAAATTATTTCTCATCAGAATGTTTCCAGCTTTGTAATTGAGTTAAGTTAAGTATTCTGCTGAGTTAATTAAGTCAGGCCAAGGGTTCACTCAAGGACAACAACGATCGTTAGGTGCCGGCCACGTCCAGGGTGTAGTCTCCGAGCGTGACAAACTTGGTATCAGAGCACAAAGTTCAAGATTCGTAAGGAGTCTATGAAGCCGTGTCTGTAGAGTCTTAATCATCGGTGTAAAGCACGCCACATCTATGATTAGAAGGCTACGACATTTCGAAATTCGTTCACTTCTTTCATATTCCTTTCGTGCGTTAGAGTTTATCTCTCAAAATTTTCCCTCTAATTCGTGCTTATGTGTATTTCATATCATCATGCCTCCATGACGAGCAGTTAGAGATCGACCAACCAGAAGGAATGTTAAGGAAACAGAGGCACCTAATGCACCGAATAAGCAACCTGAGGGAGAAGTCACCAATGCCGAGTTCCGTGAGGTTATCCTTATGTTGAGTCAAGTTATGACCAACTAAGTCGGGAAACAAAGAGGTGCTCGACAAGAAAAGGCTGACACTTCGAGGATTCGGGAATTCTTGAGGATGAATCCCTTAAGCTTTTCTTGTTCAAACACTACTGAGGATCCAGAAAACTTTGTGGAAGAGTTGAAGAAGGTTTTTGAGGTGATGTATGTGATTGATACTGAAAGGGTAGAGCTAGAGGCATACCAACTAAAGAATGTGGCTGAAACCTAGTTTGGCCAATGAAAAGGGGACACAGATGAGGATGCACCACATCCAAGCTGGGTTTGTTTGGAGGAGGCTTTCTTGGGGCGTTTCTTTCCCCGAGATCTGAAGGAGGTGAAGGTACGAGAGTTCCTTACTCTGAAACAGGACTCCTAATGTTTTCATGAGTATGGGCTAAAGTTCACCCAACTATCTCGCTATGCTATTGAGATGGTTAAGGATATGAGGAGCAGAATGAACTTGTTTTTTGCTGGCTTGGGTCGTGCATCAAGAAAAGAAGATAGGGCTACAATGTTTATTGGGGACATGGACATTTCAAGGTTAATGGTCTATGTGCAACAAGTTGGAGAGGAGAAGCTGAAAGACAGAGAGGAGTACTTGAACAAAAAATCTAAGACTGGGAATGGATATTGTAAACAAAAGGGTGGTCCAAGCCAACAATAATTTCATAAATAGAAGGGGCATGCACCATCATCTGCTAGTGAACTTGCGCCCAGAAACATAGATGAGCATAATTGCCAAAATTCGCAGAACTTCAAGGCTATACCAGTCCCAAGGTAGTGTGGCACAAAGAGGTAGTTGGGCTCCTGCATGTGGTTGGTGTAGTAGAACCCAGCTGGGTAGGTATCGTGATAGCCAGACGGGTTGCTTCTAGTGCGGTTAAGCGGGTCACTTCATGAGAGAGAGTACCCTAAGAATAAGCAAGGTGGTGGAAATTCGAGCAATAGAGCTCAATCTTCATAAGTTGCTGCACCATACAGGGCTGCACCTAGAGGAGCCACTTCTGGTACTGGCGGAGGGGCAAACCGTCGCTATGCAATCACTAGCCTCCAAGAGCAAGAGGCTCTCCAGACGTTGTATGATCAAAGTGTTTACTTTTGATGTTTATGCTTTGTTAGAACAAAGATCAAGTTAATCTTTTGTAACTCCGAATGTTGCAAATTAGTTTGAGATTAGTCCTAATAAACTTTGTGAACCCTTCTACGTTTCTACACCTATTGGGGAGTCTATTCTAGTGGAAAAAGTCTACCGTGATTTTCCTATTTCCATCAATCACAAGAGCACCATGGTCTAATACAGTTATACATAGTAGATTTTGATGTCATTCTAGGTATGGACAGGATCCATGCCTGTGATGCATCAAGAGATTGGAGGACTCGAGTTGTCAAGTTTCAGACTCCAAATGATCCAGTCATAGAGTGGAGTAGTAGTTCATCAGTGTTTTAGGGTCGTTTTATTTCGTACCTAAAGGCAAGGAAGTTAGTTTCAAAGGGGTGTATCTATCACTTAGTCTAATTTAATGACTCAAGTGCTGAGAAACTTTCCCGTCAATCAGTTCCTATAGTAAAAGAGTTCCCTAAGGTTTTTCCTAATGATCTACCCGGAGTCCCTCCTGAGAGACAAATAGACTTCGGCATAGATATCATTCCAGATACTCGTCTTATCTCTATTACACAATATAGAAGAGCACCAGCAGAGTTAGAATAGCTAAAAACAACTGAAATATTTGTTAGATAAAGGATTTATTCGACTAAGTGTCTCACCTTGGGGCACTCCAATCTTTTTTGTGAGAAAGAAAGATAGTTCCTTGAGAATTTTTATAGATTACCGTTAGTTGAATATGGTAACCATCAAGAAAAGTATCCTCTTCCAAGGATAGATGATCTTATTGACCATCTGCAGGGTGCATCCTACTTCTCGAAAGTTGATCTCAGGTCAGGCTACCATCAGTTGAAAGTTAGGGAATGTGATATTCCAAACACATCTTTTAGAACTAGATATGAGCATTATGAATTTTTGGTTAAGTCCTTTGGTTTGACAAATGCACCTACAACATTCATGGATCTCAAGAACAAAGTCTTCAAACCTTATTTATATCTGTTTGTCATCGTCTCATTGATGACATAATGGTTTATTCAATGAATGAAGAAGATCATGCTAGTCACCTCATGACTGTTCTACAGACATTGAAAGATTAGAAGCTATATGCCAAGTTCTCCAAGTGTGAGTTTTGGCTTAAGCCAACACATACAATCATAGAAGTATAACACACCATAAGACACAGTTAAGTCAAGACTAATAATACCATTAAATTAAACCATAGTCCATACTCACATATGCTATCTTTACTTCACATAGACCATTATAAGACCTTACTCACCATCCTAATCTAAGTCTACTAGTGCAGTGTACATGTGAAGCCCCATAACCTCACACATACCTAGTAAACATGAACACAAGCATCCTAACATATACTTCATACAACAACCATGATTCTACAGTTAACTACATACACTTCAAGTAGGACCTTAGTCATATAGTCATATTAGAACTTTATATCATGCATATCATCACATCATGTAGACATTAACAAAATGTCATGCAAAAGAACCATAAACATATGCATATACATTAGACCACCTCTCGAGGACTTCCCTTAAGAGTTACTTGTGAAATGTATAGGTGAGTTCATTACTTTCACCTATCCTAAGTACCTTCCCTTAGGTGATCCTAGATATATCCTTTTCTTTACTTAAAATCCATTGTCCATTTTACATTAGGGAAGTTATAGCCTTAACTGACACTAATACCATGGGTGCTAAACATGGAATTTGGTGTTGTATAACCTCACACCAAGAAGAGGTGAACCAAGGTAGAACATTAACATTATGTTAGCTTCTTAGGTGATATCACTTGCTAGACCTATCGGGCAGGCATAGTTTATGGAACTAAGAGATATGTATTTGAACCCTTTACATACCCATAAGCATTGGAGTCCTTTTCTCATGACCAACCACGAGTGAATCTTCCTCAAAGGGAAGTCAACACCTCATGTGGAACCATAGGTGAATTTTCCTCCAAGGGAAGTCAACAGCCTATGAGAACCCAATGGTGAATCTTCCTCTAAGAGAAGCCAACACCTCTCACTGTCAAGTTCACTAGGTGCTAAGCTAGGTTCCCTTTATTGAAAATCCATTATTATCATTACTTTATAAATTAGGCTTTTGGAGATTAACCCCTCATATACTTAACTCATAGGTTATAGATGAGAGTTCATCAACCTAAATCATGTAAGATGTCCTTTCACATGGACATAGCATATGTAAAGCACTATCTACTTTGGGGTACCTTTCAGGATACCTTTCAAGAGCCCCTCTATTGACTAGATCATGATACATGTGTGTGTGCACATTCATGTGAGCAAACCTTTCATAAACACCTTTAGACCACACATGTTCATACTAGACTTCATTAATGCATAAGTGTGCAAGTGTAACGACATGAGTAACCCTTTCATATAAATATATTTAGACACAATGTACATTCATAACATACTCATGCATTCATATTCATGTACAAAGATCACAAACCTAGGAACTGTCCTATCAAGGCACACATGTGCAATGCATGGAAAAGGTCCGATACCCTTTCCCATACTAGTACACCTATCAAGTCATCCTAGTTAAGGGATACAAAACATACTTTATAGACATAATCTTTACATGCGTAGTACTAGATGCAAGTGCATATGAGAATATAATTTCATTAGACACCATGAGTTTATACTAATTTTAAGCATTCATGAAGTGTGAGTGTGTTACATTGGTCAACATGATCACCTAATGGCTATTAACAGCACCTTGAGGCATCCACCCTCTTAGGACGACAATGCACATTCAAGCATAGACTACACATCACAATTTAGCATAGGAGACAAGATAACTACAACACTTGCATTCAAGACTCCTAACGATAGATAAGCACACATTTATATAGGGGTACATAGATAAGGAGTCAATAACCATTTATAATGCATCAATGGAAGCACCTAAACCAACCTTAACATAGTCATTCACATGATTATTAGATTAGCAATACTACCTAGATCACAACTAGAATAAAAACTAGTCATAAGTTTCACATAGTGTGATCATCATAACCACAAACTCACATAATCATCAAATTGCCTTCAACGCCATAATCAACATATATATAGATTGACAAGAAGTAAATACCACCAACATAAATGGACCATACCACACAATGCCATACAAGGCCACATTAACCAACAATATTATAGAAGAGTAGAGAAGTAGAGAAGTAGAGCAATTCTTACCAATTCATCAACTTTTGATCATCATTGATCAATACTCACTATCCCTCAATGTTACCAATATGGGTCAGTAGCTAAATTTATCTTAACATAAACGAAATCATGTATAAACTACAACAAGATCATGTTACTAACAAGTAAGCTATATCACCAATTCATTAGAAAATAGGGTGACTTAGATCACTTACAAATTTCCCTTGTTTTGATCTTCAATCACAATTAATTAAAAAATAAATATAGGGAAGTATATAAAGAGATCATTACTTAAACAAAATCATGTTTCATCTACCCTAGAGTTGAGATCACATCATCTACATTGCATTACCAATCTATAGGCTAGAAGAACCTATATCAATCCTTGCCAATTCGATTGTATCTATTCACATTAGATAAATTACATATAATTCATCATCAATTTACATGATAGGCAGTAGCTAAGTCAGTTTATCATAATTGAAACTCATAACAATCATTCTAGCATCAAGATCACAAGATACTACCTTAGGAATCCATAGAAGATAGAAGAACATAGCCTATTCTCATTCATACCTTCATACGTTGATCCACATGGATCACTCAAAAATTCACCATAAATATACATAATAGGTATTGGAAACAAGCAATTCAACAAGCTAAGATCATAATTCAATCAACATAAAGTCAAAATCAAAATACCCATAACATAGGCTAATTTGAGAATTGGAGGGAACATGGGTTCATCATGCAATTGGATTTACATTCATAATGAAATCATTAATTTATCATGTATTTGTAATTATAATGCTTTTTTGAAATCAATTTGAGAAAGAACCCACAGCTATATTGGAAGATTGGAGATTTGATCATGAATTTTCATTGAAAAGCTTTGAAGGAACTCGTATATGAGATGTTATCTAAAGATGAAGGATAACCATAAATTTATACATGATAAGACCACAAGAAATTTAAGAATAAACCATGAAAACCCAACCTCTATCTTGAACTCGAGTTTTGCCTCCGATGGAGGTTTGAACGAATTTTGGAAGAGAAGAGAAATTTGGGATTTTGATTTCTTAATAGGTGTTGGGGTTTTTGACTTGGGAAAAGACCTTAAACTATTTATAATTAATGTATAAACCCATTGAAATCAAACCCAATTACTAAATAACCGAATGGAATTTATTTGGAAAACCAAACTTGGCCAGCCCGCCCAGGGACCACGGCCACATTCACGGTCCATGAAGATGGTTCACGACCTTTCTCATGGTCCGTGGTCCTTGGGCAGTGTCTCTATTACCTTTACAAGCCTAAAAATGTCTAAGTAAGTTCCATTACAAACTTCACGGACCGTGGGCCACTCCACTGGCCGTGAAGTCGTCCGTGAACAAGAAGGCAGTGAGCTGCCAACTTGGGACAACTTTTGAGTACAAGTTGGGTCCTCCTCAAGGACCCTTTGGTTGGTCCTTGGGGAGTTTTCCCTGAATTTTACAACCCAAATACACTCATACTCATGTAAAGGACTTTAAATACTATTTTGATCTTCAAACAACACATGCAACATAACAAAACATGCTAGGCATAATCAAGTATATCCAACGGCTAACTTTCTAACGTCTTGGATGTTCTTGGGCGTTTAACCTCCAAACTTCATGAAACTTAACATACTACCTATATATATAATTATTACTCATATAATTACTTTATAAGCCCATGAAACACACATAAGTACATAAAAGCACCTAAGGCTCCCTTGGTGACTAATCGTCGAACGTCTTGGTCGTCCCTTGACGTTTGACTTCCAAATGAATTCAAATCAATAACCCATAATTTAAAACATTTTATTAACATAGTACAAGATTATTAGGAACATATGAGGCTCTAGACACCTTAACTCATTTTTGGGGTCTTACAAAACTATTGTTAAATTCTTGTTGGTTGAGTTGTAGCATACCTTTAGTTGTTTTGATTCATATTTTTGGGTTGTTTACGAGTATAAACTATTGGGTATTGATAATCTTAGTTATCCTAAGAGTTCGTGGAAATATCCATGGAAGTTTAGAAGGATTAGAGTTGGAAATCGGAGAAGAAAATTAGGAAATTCTGTCTAACAACCCCTGGGGCACCGCACCTGCCAGAGCCCCTCAAAGGAGGCTATGTTTGACAGGCCCTGGCGCGCCGTGGCAGCCAGAACGCCTCAGACTCGAGTCTCTCCGATAGGCTCTGGTGCTCCGTGCCTCTCAGAGCGCCAAGGTCACCGGGAGCCCCCATTCTTCCCTATCTTTTCGTACTAGTTCCTAATTGATGTACCTTGGTTGATTCCAACACTCTAAGGTACATATAAAAATCATGAAATCAACCATGCACATGAAATCATGAACCTTGAATCCATAATTCAATTCAAGTAAAGTTAGGATCAAAGTAAAGTAAATTCAGGAGTTAAATCTAAAGCTATGAACTAAGTAAAGTAAAGTTTCTTAAATCTTCCAAAAGCCTTATTTAAACATTTTAACTTCGTTTTAAGGATCATGTTTTGATTTAAAGAATGATTAAAAGTTGAATTCTTTCCTTCATAGAAATATAAGGGAAATAAGTATTCCCTAAAAGAGTTGATCAATATCAAAAGATTCAAGTTAAGTAAAGAGTAAAGAGTTGAGTTCATTTCTCAAAAGATATCAGGGAACTAAGTACCCTAGAAAATTTAAGTTAAGAGGGAACTAAGACTTCGCAAAAGAGTTTTGTACAAGAAAGGGGAACATTTATTCCAAATGAGCTTTTTTAAAGCTAAAATGTTGAGCAAATTAGCTCAACCCAAATAAAGGAAGTTATTCTAAAATTATGAACTAAAGTATATTTTGGGAGTAGTATTGAGCACCGATGTGGGGATAAGATTTCGTATTAACTCAAGTTCCCATGTAAACCATGTAGCCATCATGGGTGTTAATGAGTCATACTTTTTAGATGATCACGTAACTTAAGCTAGTGGGTCCACTAAGTTTAGTAAGGTCCTATACATATGGCAAGGTTTTAACATCTCGTATGTAGAAATATATAGGAATAGGCCAAGAAACCAAAAATAATCACTTTTGGAAATATAGGGAATATCTGGAAATTTCCTAAGTTTAAAAAGTGAGTTTTAATCATTTTCAAACAACCATAATTTCTAGCTTAGGAGGAGTTAGGGTATGTTCTTACATGGATGGAATGATCCTGGGAAGATATTTCCAACGACGTAGAGTTTTCCCATTTTGATGTCGTACGAGGGATATATGTCTTTCGGAAGTTAGGCTATTGGACTGAGAAAAAGTTCAATCCGGATTTTTGTAAGGGTAAAGTAGTCTTTTCACCTTACAATTTCCTAATTTGTTTTAAGGGTTTATTAGGGGTAAAACCATGTCTGAACTCAGTTAACAAAAGTTGAATACGCTTAGGGCTAGCGAGAAAAGAGGAGAGAAGTGGAAGACCAATATTTTTCCAAGATCGCTAAGAACGTTGAGTGGATTTCGTCGAGGGTGATCCCTTTAAGGTATGTGAGATGTTTGCGTGTTGGGTCCTTCCACCCCCACACCAATTTGATTCAATTCATCAATTTTACTATAGATTGAATGATGAACATTGAAGTTCTTGACGAACAATTATTGAATTCTTATTGGTTGTATGTTCTAGTTGATTGGATTAGTGTTTTCGGGTTGTTTTTCGGGTCTACTATATTGAGTATGGAGGTTATTAGAGATCCCAAGTGGTTGGGGTGAGACCCATGGAATATTAGAAGTTTTAGATATGAAAAAAAAAGTCAGAAATCCTGTCTGACAAGCCCTGGGGCGCTACGCCAGCCAGAGCCTCTCAGGACAGTCTCTGTCCGTCACGCTGTGGCGCCCCACGCCTCTCAGAGAGCCAGGGCCACCTGAGATCCTGTTCTTTCCCTATTTTTCCGTACTAGTTCCTAAGTAATGTATCTACAATCCCTAGTTGACTCCAACACTCAAAGGTACCTCTAAATATCATGAAATCATCCATAAACATGAATCATGAACCTTTACTCCATAATTCAATTGAAGGAAAGTTAGGATCAAAGCCAAGTAACTTAAGGAGTAAAGTCTAAAGCTATGAAGTAAGTCAAAGTAAAGTTTTTTAAAGTTCCCACGAGTCTTATTTAAATGTTTTAACTTCATTTTAAGGATCAAGCCTCGAGTTAAAGAAAGAGTAAGAGTTGAAGACTTTCCTTCAAGGAAATATAGGAGAACTAAGTATTCCCTAAAGTGTTGATCAAGATCAGAAGTTTTAAGTTAAGTAAAGAATAAAGAGTTATGTTCATTTCTCAAAACATATAAGGGAACTTAGTATTCCCTAGAAATTTATAAATGTTTTTACATTTAAGTTAAGAGGGAACTAAGACATCCCAAAAGAGTTTTGAACAAGAAAGGGGAACATTGATTCCAAGAGGGCTTTTTGAAGCTAAAAAGGTTTGAGTAAATTATCTCAAACCATAGGAAAGAGGTTATTTGAAAACATGAGCTAAAGTATATTTTGGGAGTAGTATTGAGCACCAATATGGGGATGAGAGTTCATATTAACTCAAGTCCAACGTAAACCATGTAGCCGTAATGGGTATTAACGGGTTATATCTTTTAGATGATCAGGTAAGTTTAGCCACTGGATCTACTAGGTTGATGATGTTCTATGCGACGGAAATATTAGGACAGTTCTGGCAGCGTGGGCGAGACGTTGTATCACCACTTAGGCTCATAGTGGTGATTGTCGGTTAGAGAAACTCCCAGAGAAACTATAGTAGCTTCATATACAAGTAAAGTTGAGTTTGTTGTTGTATTTCTTTAACGAACTAAGTTGTTTTATTGTTTCACAAGCATTATATATATATCACATGTATTTTAGTGCTCCTAACCTCCCTATGTGGGAAGGGACACTCCTCAATCTTGTTCACTCATTGCTAAGCTAGAGTACCTTTTTGAAATGTCTTTAAGCCTTTAATTATCGATCATAGCTTAGTTTAGGTCATAGGGTCTACCCCATATATAATCATCATCATCAATATCTCAATAAGAATTGTATGAGTATATGTATTTTCATCAGAATTCATATAAGTGAGGTTAACACGTTAGCATTTCATAGCATAATAAGGCACATTGATAGTCATCACCATCTTTATATCACATAAACCTTAATCAACCTCACAACATAGTGAACACATTTCAATTAAACATCATACCACCCTATCATCCCAATATAAGGCATACTCCAATATAATATCATGACTTAACTACAATTAATCACAAATGGAAGTAAAGATAGAGATTCTAAGACTTACCAAGTCTTCCTCATAGTTAATCATTTAGGCCTTACCATAAAACCTCAATTCAATCCAATTTAGATGTTCAACATCATAATTCAATATTCAACATGATAAAAAGACTAGAATAAACAATATAGAACAATTCAATACTAGATCATAGCTTAAAATAAGATACCTAGGTCAATTCACCTTCTAACCTAGATCATCTTCTCAAGACTAGCATGAAAGACTACAATTCCCTCCAATTTTGTAATGATTATTATAACGACATCATCTAATAGTGATTTAACCCGTAATCGAGATAATTGAATCAATCACAACCCAATTTACATCAAGATCAAACCTAGGGTTAGGGGTTAAGGATCATAATCTTCAAATTGAACAAAACTATAATAGTTGATCATAATCAAGTTAAAATACATGTTAATCTATCCATTATATCCTAAAGAAACCATAAACAACTCCGTTCACAACATCAATTTCGTAATTGGATGAAACCCACATGAAAACTCAACTTTTGAAATCCACTTTGAAGAAACCCTTTAAGAAAAGAGTCTCAAAGTTGAACTAGATCCCATACCTTAATGTTTGATGAAGATTTGGTGGTGAAATTGTCCATTTACAGCCCCCAAAACCTCCCCCTAGCTTGTCTTCAATGGTGGCTTCCAAATAGAGAGAGAAAGAAGTGAGAAGGAAGAGAGTTTATTTTGGTGAGTTGTGTTTAGATTAATGAGGGTTGGGGTCTTTACAGGGGAAGTTAATTAACTTAGTTAGACTCACTTAAACCCCTTAACTAATTAAATGAACCGACATTAAAACATGCAGGAAAACTTTGACCCTCACGGATGGAACCCTGTCGATGGGCCATCAGTAAGTCGACGATTGGTCCCCCCCCTCCGTCCTACACAATCGTCGTCTTGGTTAGAGACTGGTGCAGGCGGAGGCTTCCTCCATTTTTCTAAGTATGGATTGACGGTTGTCAATGATGCCCCGTCGATCCATACAAGGATCATTGCCTACATCTCGTCGATGCACATTGCCTAGGCAGTGTTGACATCAACTTGCAAGGGTCCTCCTCAAGGACCCTTGGTTGGTCCTTGGGGAGTCGTACCCGGATGTTTCGACCACGAATCTCCTTAAACACATGTTATTCACCCTTACTCCTAATTTCATGAATTTTCGACTCGTAAAAGCTAGTCAAATAGGCTAAGGAACGCTAGTACCCCTTAGAACTAGTTTTCTAACGTCACAAACGTTCTTGGACATTTTGGTTCTTAAACTTCCTAAATGACCTATATTCATTAGAATAGGTCTTAAAAACAGTACTTAGACCCCATGGCACCTATGTTAGGCTCTAAGACTCGTCTTTGATTTTCAAAGTGTTATAGTATGTCCCAACATTCATCATAGTATATTTAGAGTCTTCATAGATGGATAGGCAGATATTATATTTGAGACTTAAGTATAATTTTGGAAAAGAGATTAATTAAAGTATTTTTCATGAGAATGTTTACAAATTTGTGATTGAGTTAAGTCTTCGGCTGAGTTAAGTAAGTCAGGTCAAGGGTTTGCTCAAGGCCAGCAATGATCGTTGAGTGTCGGCCACGTCTAGAGTGTAGGCCTCGGGCGTGACACATTCTTCATCATATATTATTAAAAGTGGATTACTCTATAGCTTCACACTAAATCAATATAATTAGTGCCGGCAAAATGAGCCCATATTTTCGTAACTCGTCCATATTATAATGGGTTGGATGATTACTTTTTACATGGGTAATATATGGATTGATGCCATATTGAACCCATAAAAATATGGGTAAACTATGGAGAAAATATGGATTAGCCAAATGGGTTAAACTTCTAACTTTTATTCACTCAAAAACTTCATGATATCACTAAAAAAATTGTAACTTCTCTTCTTTTTTTAGTTCTTTTATAGAACTAATTATTTTTATCTATAGTTGAAAATGTGATGTTGTTGGCACTCCAAAAATATATATTTTACATGTACATTTCTTTTCTTAATTATAATTATAATTTTAATATTTATTTAATTTTATATTTTATTATAAATAATAGTTTAAAATAAGCAAATCATGTATTAGTATTGACATTGCTTAAGCCCTAAAGTGCATTAAGCATGTTTTAGTCTTAAAATGCAATTACTCAATTACTTTGAAATTAAAAATATTTTCCCCTTGTTTTACATAAATTTATTTTATATTAAAAGGTTTTTTTTTTTTTTACTTTTATGATACAATAAAACTAAATGAAGAATTTTAAACATTTTCATCTAAAAAAAAGACTAAAATATTTTCTCCACGTTGAATTCTTAATTAGAGTACTATTGACTCATGAAAATATGGGTAAAATGTGGGTGAAGTAGTATTTTACCCAATCCATTTGTTACCAAATTCATTTTTACCTATATAAAATATGGGCGGTTGAATTATTACCCATTTTATGTTGATCCATTTTTAATCCGCCCAAATTTGACCCAATTAGCCCAATTGCCACCACTAAATATAGTTAAATATTATTCATATTATATCTTGATCAATTTTACCTTCTCTTCTTTAGTTTGGAATGTATTTGTGATTTAAGTTGTGAAAGACATTATGGTGGTGATTAGTCTTTTATGATTGTTATAGTGAGTAGCAAACTACAATTATAAATTTTGGGAGGCCAAACAATAATTATAGAGTGCTATAAATTGTTAACAGAAATGGTGAACTTAAATTGTTTAATAAATTGTCTGAATGACCTTCTTAAAGATTTTGTCAATTCTTAGTACCAATATTATACATAATAAAAATGTAAGTAGTCCCTTAAGTTGGGGTTGCTATTTGATAGTGTTTGAACTTAAATTGCAGTCGTTTTTGATAAGTGCATACTCACCCCGCCTTGCTCACAATAAATATAGGCAAAAAAAACACTACATTATAATATAAATTGTTTAAAGATTAAGAAATCTTCACTATAACATTTTTTCACAATGACAAAAAAAATAATTAAATGTCACTTACATTTAGCAATGAGAAACAAATAGTGCAAAAAAAAAAAAAGGAAAATTGTTGGGAAAATTAGGAAGATAATAAAGTGGGAATTTAGTTTAATTGATTAAGGATATAATTGTCTTTTCAACATTTTTAACTGCTAGTTCCCGACGCGTGCATTACACGTGTATCTCATGTTAATTTGTAACTGCTCATTTGAACAATATATATACATTCTATGAATTACATTTCTGTAATGACTCATAGAAAATGTAACAATGAAAATTACAAATTCATATTGTACAATAGTCTAGCTAATAGAAAATGTAACTATGAAATTACAAATTCATATTGTACAAAAGTCTAGCTAGGTGTTTAAAGTTGTAAATGTGCTATCTTTAAAATTGTGTTGTTCCACCATAGAGACAGAAAAAATGATTAAATTACAGAGTTATAACAATAAAACACCAATCAAGCAATTTCCAAAATAAATAATACGAATTTAAGTATATAAATATGATATATGTTCTACCACAGAGACAGAAAAATGCTTAAATTACAGAGTTATAACAGTAAAACACCAATCAAGAAATTGGTAAAAAAAAATACAAACTTAAGTATATAAATACGTTGATATCGTAAAAACATTGTCAGAGTTGTTTCCTTCTATTTCACAGATGCAGATTAAATATTCTTAAGATAATAACTTGGAAAAAGATGAGAAAATAACTTCAGGAACATGAAACTTGTAAAAAGTAAGCTTCCCTTTCGATGTTCTATTGAAAAATCTTGGTAGCTAAATTGATAGATAAATATAGTAGCATGATAAAAATTAGAAAACAAAAGTAGCAAATGATTGCAACAACATACATACCTTACACCAATGTATTTAAAGCAGAAAGAAGGAAAATAAGATAACGAAATCACAACGAATCTTTGTGTGTGTGTGTGTATATATATATATATATATATATATATATATATATATATATATACTCATGTTTAGAAATGGAAGTTTGATGTCCCAATACACTTTTAACAAGTTGTACCAAAAGATATCTTATTTGTACAGTAACTATGGACGGCTTGGACAAACACTACAATTAGTAGTTGTACTAAGAGCTCTGTGGGTGATACCTTATACACGGACCTTCATCTTTTCCCTGTTGACACGTGTATGGATATTTAATTTGTAAGAAAACCAAGTGCACTCCTGAATATTTTGTAAGAAAACCACAAAAATTGTACTATGTACTGGAATATTTTAGTCAATTGCATAGTCCTTTAAAGGAGGAATCAAACAACCTCTCTGAGTAAAATTTTCAAAAGTTAGTAATCAATTCATGTAATTTCAATTTTGATAGTCTTTTGATTAATTTGTAATCTAAATTATAGTTGGCTAAGCGAGTCTTACCCGTTTTAGTAAGGTAATTTATTCTAATATCAAAGATTTAACTTTACAAGAAAAACAATATTGAGCTTGTAGTACGGGAACAAAGCTGATGAAACTCGAGGTGGGAAAGTGTCACCCCACACAATCGGTAAGTTAATGAAATTCTATGTTCCGCGATAGGAGAGAACATGTATTTATCAAGCTTCTTCTCGAGTATTTTATGCTATGATACGTTCTTTTTCCTTGTAGAAAACAAAAGGAAAATATTTGCTTATTGTTTCAATCTTGATCTTTAATATGATCGTTGACTTAAGTCATCCAACACTATCTAGAGTTATTCATTTTCATTTCTATTATTACCGTAATGACAACAATAAAATTGTAGTTTATACTTTTGTTGCTAGAATAATTACATGATTGAATAATTCAATATATAGTGCGAAAATTTTGGAGGACATAAAAAGGGAAGAGAAATGACACTTCATGACATTACTGTTGAAATTTTCTCAGTTTCTTTTTTGTATATTTATAAGGTCATTTGGATTACATTTCATCGTTGAATATTTATTTATTCTGCCAATTGCTCCATCAGACCTCAAGCAACATGTTGATCTTACATCAATTAATGCTTCCCTATCTCGAAAATAACATCTCTATTTCGGAGAAGTACTGGTAAGGCATGTAAACATTGTACCTTCTTTAGACTCCACTTTGTGAGATTTCACTAAATATGTTGTTGTTGTTATTAGTCACTTCATCACATTTCTCTACTACTTCCGGTTCTTTTATGTATCTACATATGGGATGCATCATTTTACGCTCTCCATTTGATGTCGTTCATTTCCTTTGATACCACAACACCATAGAGTCTTCTGTCAAGGAAATATGGTGCTAAATAAATTACATAAGCCAACGTGTGAATGTCTCTAAATTGAGTAGTATATGCAGATAGCAACCTATGCAATGACGCAACATAATAACAAACACGGTTGGTCAACTACAAAGTTTCAGGTTAGGTAGTATACACGGAACATATTACTTTATTTTCTCCCATCTCGTTAAATTGTAATATTTATCCATTATCCGTCAACATTTTGATTAATTAGATCGAGGCATATTAGTTCATGTGAGATGTTTGATTATTATGTGTGAATAAGGTTAATATGTTGATATTCAAATAAATTTAGTTATATGCTTCTCAAAAAAAAAACATATTGAGTATGGTTGCTCTCTTCTCTTCCCTGAAGATTACCAACATAGGCTTCACAACCCTCCATGCTTGCATTTATATAAAAAGATCGATTGTGGTTGTCAAGCTTGACTAATAGCTATGGTTCCCCTATAAGGAGAATGTGTGCCCTGTGTTCCTTGGTAGCACAAATAAGATCATGTGTGCTAAGTCTTATAACTCTAGGTTGAAACTTAGTGTTCTTGAATCTCACAAATCTAATAGGTATAGCATATTAGTCATATGAATCAAAGCTAACCTAATTATGTTAATAATCCTTTTTTTTCAAATGCTTCTAAGCTTAGGCATATTTACATGCCTAAGTTTTCAATATTTGCCCATAAAGTGCTTGAATTGGAGAATGATCTTTAGCATATTAACTTGATTTTGTATACTTGCGATGATTGTTCACTAAAACATGTGATAAGAAGTTTGAGGAACTCTCAAGAACATTGGACTTGAAATGAAAGGAAAGAGGTGCAAAGGAGTGCTGGAATTGGCTAAGTATGGAAGCACCTGGGCTTGGCGAACTGGCAAGCGCGCCGCACCAAGCCTAAAAGATCAGATGAATTTCTCAGGTGCACTGAGAAGCACGTCGCGCCAAAGGTAAATATGATATTGTTACTTGTGGCGCTCTAGCAGAAGCGTCGTGCCACAAGGGAAAGTTCTGCAGAATTTTCATGGTGCTTTGCAGTCGCGATGCGCCAAAGGGAATAGAAGAAGCATGCTTCTAGGCACAATTAGAGACGCGACCCGCCACACTTTTTTCAACTTTTCCAGCTTTTAAACATTAAATAAGATTCCTAATTTGAGTAGGATTTGTTCCCAACTTTTCCTACTATTATAAATAGATCCTTAGGGATCCATTAAAAGGTTCGACATTTGTTTAGTGTGAAAGAGCAAAAATTCAAGTTTGTAATAGGTTTTAATTCTTTTACTCTTCTATTTTGCAGAAAATGCGTGAACAATCATACTTTACGATTTCCTAATACTATGAGTAGATAAACACCCTAGTTCTGAGGTTGTAGCTACGAATTGAATATTGAGTATTTGAGGGTTTTTGAATTAATTTTCGGTTGTCAATACAAGTTACTTCTATATTCTCGTTTTAGTATTTTATGCTTGTGCACAATTAGATAAATTTATTGTTTAATCTTAAAATGGGGAGAGGAGAGATTAGATAGACCAGAGAATATAGAGAGCTCGGTTCACCCATAAGATTGAGGTTATTAGTGTTCAGGAGTGACGCCCAAATAAACACCTTGCTTGTTTACAAAATAGGATGAAATATAAATGCTCGCCAGTTATTCTATTTATCCCCACTCAACGATGAAATTAGATAACTAACATGGGTAGGCGACGAGAGGCGCACTCACAAAATAGGATGAAATATGAATACTTGACAGTTAGTCTATTTATCCCCGCTCAAAAATGTAGTTAGATAGCTAACTTGGGTAGGCGAGTAGAGGCGTATAATTTGAATCATATCAACGACCCTAAGACCAGTAACTTGACAACTAAAATTAGTTCTAAGCCAATAATATGATACATGATATTCATTATATTCTGCAGCCCTCGAATTGCTTTTAAACTTGCTCCAAACTATACAAAGTCGTTGGAAGTTAGTTACTTTCATTAAGTGCAAAACTATAAGTAGATAAATGAAAAATCATCAAATCTTGAGAAGGTTACTTTTTGTTTTTAGTTGTTGAATTAAGTGAATATAATTTGATCATAAGTTCCTTGGGAACGATAACTCGTTTCTTAAAGAATCTATATTACTCGCGTGACCACATACACTTGCGTGCATTTTGGGTAGCAACATGTTTTTGGCTCTGCTATGGGGGACTTAGAAATTGATTTATATTCAATCATCTTAAGTCTACAATTAGAATATTCAGGTATTAATTACTTGATCTTAGCTTGTTTATTGCAGGCGCTTGTTCTTATGTTTGACTCGAAAATTAGATCTTATCTAACCTTACAACGAACCTGAACGAGTCATATGCCAGCACAGGAAAACTACTAACCTAAAACGACATGGAGAATTAGGGTTAGGTATTGCGATAAACATTGATGAGGATAATCAAGACAACTTGAATAGCATATAAAATGTGGACAACCAAAGGAACCCGAATGATGAAGGGAACCTGAATAACCAAAGAGCATCCCCTGCAGCAAGGCCTGTACGAGATGTGTCACTCACACTCACAGCCAATTTGGCATCTAGCATTAGGAAACCTCCATCACGAGGTATATTTTAACTAAAACAGAGCGTAGTATAGATCCTTTATTCTAATGGGCATTTCACTAGTATCTCCCATGAGGATCCTTAAATACATCTTAGGACTTTTATAGACATTACTACATCCCAATTGGAGTCTCATTAGACTATGTGAGGATTGCGTTGTTCACTTACTCATTGTTAGGAACTACAATGCATTGGTTGGATTCTGAGCCACAAAACTCCATCTCTACTTGGGATGTCTAGCAAAGTATTTCTTGAGTCAATTTTTTCCATCTAAGAAAACCACTAAGCTGAGGGGACTATTATTTCTTAGATGGATATTCCGGTTACAACCAGATCTCTGATTGCCCTCAAAGATCAGGGAAAGACCAAGTTCACCTATCTTTATGGCACATATGCTTTCAAGTGCATGCCTTTCGTACTTTGCAATGCAACAGCAACATCTCAAAGGCGTATGATGACCATTTTTTATGATATGATGGAAGAATTTTTAGAGGTGTTCATGGATAATTTCTCAATCTTTGGGAATCTTTTTAGGCATGTCTCCGGAATGGTAAAGTGCTTGCTAGGTGTGAATACATTAACTTAGTTCTAAACTGGGAAACGTTTCACTTTTTGGTTAGAGAGGGTACAGTATTGGGACACAAGGTGACTAAATCTAGTTTGGAGGTTGATAAGTCCAAGGTTGAAGTTATTGAGAAATTTCCCCCTCCCATTTTGTAAAAGGTGTGCGTAGTTTTCTTGGTCATGCAAGTTTTTACAAGCGATTCATCAAGGATTTTTCCGAGATCGCAAGGCCAATGTGCATTCTATTGGTGAAGGAGGTGAAGTTTGACTTTGATGAGATGTGTTTGAAATCTTTTAAGATGTTGAATAAGAACTTAATTGAGGCTCTCATCTTAATTGCTCCTGACTGGGAATTACAATTAGAACTCACATGTGATGCCAGCGACGTAGCAGTGGGTGGAGTTTTGGGAAAAATAAAGAATAAAGTGTTCCATTCGATCTATTATGCAAGTGAGACCTTTTTCTCTACACAAGCGAATTACATAATGACTAAGAAGGTGTTAGCTCTAGGATCCTAAGGCGGTTGTTGTAGTAGGGTTACCTTATGATTATGATGATTATGGATTATGTATTGTAAGTTGTGTATGAATATAATGAACATTGTTGGTTTCATCTTATGGTATGCTTAAAATGATTATGATGTTATGACATATGAATGTAGTAAGTGCCTTATAGTTTACACTTAGCCTTTGAGGGGGTTATGGGATCCTATCCTTGGCATTACACTAGTGTTTCTTATGTTGCTTGCATGTTGGGTTGCTATAGTGTGCATATTGGATTTTACTTGATAAAGAGTATGTTTTCAACTAAAATGTCCTTTTGTGCATATTTCCAATGTTTCATGTGCATGGCACCATACTTAGTACGTGCATCGTACTAACCCATATATGTTTCCCTTTTTCCCCTCATGGAGATTTTAGGCCGTTGAGATGATTCGAGGTCATTTATCAATTTATTTGGATTTGCTTTCTCCAAGTTGGTTAGTCCTCAAGTCTGAGGACACTACACCCATAGTTCTAGCTTTAGTTTTTTTGTCTATTGAGAGACTATGTTGCATTTCCTATTCTAGACTTTATATTTGATGTAAGGGTTAAGTCACAAACTTAGCTATTCCTATGTCTAGATGGAATGCTAAGACAAAGCTAGTTCCTGTTTTGATATATAAAAGAAGTTGACTTCTAAATTGTAAAAGTTTTAATAATTCCATATTTTTTCGAAAACTATATGCGATGATAAATTTTAAGGGCTTGTATAAGACCTCCGAGAGGTCAAGTACGCTGTGTCCGACTAGGGGTGCTCTCACATCGTGAAAAAATTACATTGACCTTGTGGTTGATGTAATTGGCAAATGTGTCACAACATTGTTCTTTAACCCTTTCATCTATCATTTTACCTCATTGTAATTGCTTGTTAAACCAAAAGCCCAACTCAGCATTCTTTGGCTTTTTTCGAAATCTCCATTTCTTGATAAAGAAACAAACGTTTGCTACTTTTGAGGTGAGTTAGCATTTATACGTGCTTAGCCTTTTATTTTTCTTAAAATCCGGGTTCTCTGTTGCTGCTTGTTTTGCATTCCAACCTTAAGTTGTTTGTTATAAGTGTGATCATTTGATGTCTTAAGGATGTTGGTCCAATGTTGTATGTTTTTGTTCTTGTACATGGGTGAGATTTAAAAATTAGCAAGCCCCACTTCACTTTTCATGGGAGTTTGTGATTTATTGGCCCTTGGTTGGTAATTCTTGAAAAAAGATCTGAGAATTATGGAGAATTTTCTTAAATTAAGGTTAGATAATCTTTTGGTTTAGAAAACTTTTGTTTGTGTTTCATTTGGGGTTGCGGTTTAATGTTGTTTTATCATTGTTTATATGGTCATCGGGAGCTAATCTTTGAAAAACCTCTGCTTTCGGTCTAGTATTCTTAGTTACAATCATTTATCTTTGTTCGATCGGAAAAACCACTTTGCTTCTTACTCCTTTCTCTTTTATTTCTATCTTATTTTTCAATGTTGCAAAGATCTATTTTGTTGAATGTGTAGTATGCAGTTAAGATCTTCTTTTTATTTTATTTTATTCTTGCCTTTACATTTCCCCTTATGCATATATATTGAGATCCTTTATATCATGCATGTTTGGTATTCTTATTAACGTAGACGATACAGTTTTCAACTTTTTCCATACGTTTTGTGTTGTTATTTATTTTGATGTTCGTTTAGATACCAATTAATTACTAGCCTAGTTTAGAACCTCTAATTATAGCTCAGGATCCTTTATAGTAATTGGTTTGATGTATTTGGTAGATGTTTTCATAATATTTTTTTTTCATATTTCATCAATGAATTCTCTATTCTTCTTGATTGTTATATGCACTTGAAGAATATAAAGCTTATGTGCTCAAAATATTAAGATTACACCTGATTGATGATCTACCCCATAGCCACCTATGGAATAAAAGTCCTTGTACGCAGGGGCGGAGCCACTTTGGTACAAGGGCTTCATCCTAACCCCCTTCGACGGAAAATTATACTATTTATACATGGTTAAAATAATAATTTTTGTATGTATAGTAGATGTCGAACCCCTTCAGCTACTCTGTGTCTATTCTACAAATTTGAACCCCCTTATTGAAAATATTGGATCCGCGAACGTCCTTGTTTTTAACTATATACAATGGGATATTGTAGAAAGAATTCTATAAATTATGTTTATATTAACCTAAGTTTTCTTCGCGTTATAGTAAATTTGGATTTTATTATCTTGTAGATACCCCGAGAACTGAAAAGAGAAGAAATGTTTTAATGACTGGTCACATATCTAATGAGGACTCTAAAAATATAATCTGAGAAGATCCTTCAATGCGAAGACCTAGGGGGAGTAGAACTGGCAATCAGATTGCAAAAGCCAAACCACCAACTCAGGTGAAGTTCAAAATAAAATTTCAAAGCATAATGCAGTTGAAATTTAACTTGTTAAGCCTTAATATACGTTGTCTTTTGAAGTTGAGTGACAACTTACTGGTTCTTTGCCATGATAGTGGCATGAAAGGTTGTTGGTTCAAGTGTATGTTTATACAAGTATCACCAAAATATTTGAAAGTTCAATATGATAACATCTAGAATTGTGGTGGTTCATAAAAGCTCGAGGTACCTTAACAATTGTGGCTATAACTTAAGTTTGTAAACCATACATATGCTACTTGCAAATATTAACTTGCTCATTCTACCTTAAGCATGTTTCTTCATCGCCTTTGTTTGTTCTATAGGAATGGACTCCTTACTTCTGAGTGGAGGCTCTGATAAATTGGGCATCAGATGCACATGACACATCATAGTTCGCTCCCATCTTTTGGAGGATTATTCTGACAATTATTTAGAATAGGAGTAGTAATTGATGCTTGGTGATCTAACGGATGATGGAAAGGTGGCGTTGTTGGATTCGTTGTTTGTGGAAGTGCTCATCTTCAGGTTTACTTCTCTAGTAAGAAACAATAATCCCAAAAAACTAAAATATAATAGAAAATAAGAAATAAAAAGGGAATTCCTACTTATCAATCAATGCATTGCAACTTAAGGATAACTCAACTGCCAATGGATGTAAAAGTATTCACTATTCTTTCCCATTTCTACATGAAATAATATGTCTAAGCTCATTTTCATATATTTTCTTTCCAAATCAGCAATGGGAAATTTTTTAAACAGTATGAATAGCTTCTGACTAGTTTGTTGTCCAGAATTTTTAGTGTTCGATGTTTTTTATGGCATAATGCCTCAACGTACTTTTTTCTCAATAATAAGGGAGAACATATTATTGGAGATTTAATGGAAGAATGTGAGGGCATTAAGATATTGGTGTAGATGAAAAAAAGGTTGAAGTTTAGGGAAAGAAAGACATAAAGTCATTCATCAGCTCGAGTTTAACTTAGGTGTAAGTGCAGTATCAAAGAATTGGGGAACTACAAAAATCAAGTGATTCCCAATGATGTGGCATTAATGGAACTAGGTCCCTTTATAGTTGTCTATTTGAACTTGCTTAAGATCTGAAGACCTAGTAACATTAATGTTACAAGATTGTGAGATATGTGATTTTCCCAGTTCTCTCCTTCTTTGATATTGCACTTGGATTCATGAGTTAAACTGGAGTTTATGAAGGACTTATATTGCACTTGGATTCATGAGTTAAACTGGAGTTTATGAAGGACTTATATTGCACTTGGATTCATGAGTTAAACTGGAGTTTATGAAGGACTTTAGGTCTTTCTTTCCCTTAACTCCAACCCATTTTTCATCTATACCGATATCTTGAAATCTTCCGGTTTTTCCTTTGTAAATCCAATAATATCTACTAACCTACTATTGAAAGAGAAAAATACCTTGGGGCATCAGGGTCATGACCAACATCGAATATTCAAAAAATTGGACAATAAATTAGGCAGAAGCTAGGACTACAATTTAAAACTCTTTCCATTGTTGAGTTAGAAAGGCCATTTATGCCAATGTTGAGATTAGATATATAATTCATGTAAGAATTAAAAATAATTAAGTACACCTATTTTACATACATTAATTGTTGAGCTACTCTTACGCAAAGTTTCTATGCATCAATTGATACGCAACAATTCTCCTTTTATCCCCTATTTTCTATTACTATTTTACATTTTAGTTTTCTTAGGACTGTTATTTCATACCAAGGTAGTAAACCTGAAGTTGACCGCTCCCATAGATATCAAATTCAGCAAAAATACATTCCCACCACCCATCAGACCGCCAAGCATCAACTGCAGCTCATACTTCAAAAGAATAATCAAAATAATCCTCCAGAATTTAGGGCCGAACTATGAGGTGTCAATGCATCTCATGGCCAACCTATCAAAGCCTACAACTCTATAGAAAGGAACCCATTCCTATTAACCAAGCAAAGGTAATGAGGAAACAGGCTGAAGGGAGAGTGGTCAAGTCAATATATATAAGTAGATCGTAAGTTATAGCATATGAACTTAAGTTATAGTTGCAGTGGTTAAGGTACCTCGATCTTTCCATGACCATCACAATCCATTATGTCATAATATTGAACTTTCAGACATTAATTTTGTGAGACTAGTAAGACCTTACACCTGAACCAACAACCTTTCATGCCACTATCATGGAAAAAATAAGCTCTAAGTTGTGCCAAGTTCAAAATACAACTTATATTAAGTCTCAACAAGATGAATTCCAACCAGTCGTATGCTTGGAAAAATTATTTTTAACTCCAGGTAAGTTTGTGGTTTGGCTTTGCTATTTGCTTACTAGGAATTGATTCTCCAATACCATAGTGTCCACACTCACCAACACTTCTTACAATTATAGACTAACATATCACCCCTCGTCCAAAATTCCATGGAAAACAACTCTGACCAATCAGTGGGTAAGTTTGTTGGGTATCCAACAGAGCAACTCCTTGAGCAGGTTGAATTGCAGTTGGAGATATTTGGGACCTACCAGCGGAAGGAAATGGAGCAAGTTAATTATTTCAATAACCAACTACTTCCTTTTTTCCGCATCAAGAAGATCAAGAAAGTAGACAAGGATGCCCGTGTAATCTATCTGGTATGATCTTAATGTTTATGAGAACATAAGCTTCATCATATATTATTAAAAGTGGATTACTCTATAGCTTCACACTAAACCAATACAATTAATGCCGGTAAAATGAGCCCATATTTTGGTAACTCGTCCATATTTTAATGGGTTGAATGAGTGATTTTTTACATGGGTAAAATATGATACCCATATTAAACCCAAACAAAAATGGGTAAAATATGGGTAAACTATTGATAAAATATGGATTAGCCAAATGGGTTAAATTTCTAACTTTTATTCACTCAAACTTCATGATATCACTAAAAAATATTGTAACTTCTCTTCTTTTTTATGTTCTTACATAGAACTAATTAGTTTTCTCTATGGTTGAAAATGTGAAGTCTTTGGCCCTCCAAAAATATATATTTTAAATATACATTTATTTTGTTAGTTATAATTATAATTTTTATATTTATTTAATTTTATATTGTATAATAAATAATAGTGTAAAATAAGCAAATACTGTATTGTTATTGATATTGATTAAGCCTTAAAGTGCATTAAGCATGTTTCAGTCCTAAAAACAATCATTCATTTACTTTGAATTAAAAATATTTCCCCTTGTTTTTACATAAATTTATTTTATATCGAAAAGTTTTTCTTTTTTTTTACTTTTATGATGCAATAAAACTAAATAAAGAATCTTAGACATTTTTCATCTAAAAATGACAAAAATATTTTCTCCATGTAGAATTCTTATTCGAGTACTATTTTCTCATGAAAATATGGGCAAACTAGTATTTTACCCAATTCATTTGTTATAAAATTCATTTTTACGCAAAGCAAATAAGGGCAGATTAAATTATTACCCATTTTATGTTAACTCTTTTTCAATCCGCTCAAATTTGACCCAACCCTCCAATTGCCACCACTGAATATAATTAAATATTACGGAAAAGGGCCTAAAGTACCCTCAAAGTATTGAAAATGGTACAAAATTACCCTTCATCCACCTATTTGCTCCAAAATGCCCTTCCCACCCACCTATTGGGTCCAAAATACCCTTGTCATCCACCTTTTGGTTCAAAATTGACCACTTATTTAACGGTTTTATATTTAAACTATTTAAATATTTTTTAAAATACGTGGCGCTCAACTATTTGTTATAATTTAACTTATTAGTGTAATTTATAAATCAATCCACTACCCACCCATTACTAATTAAATCCCTCTAAATTAATGAATCCGTCACATTATTAATGCAAGCTACTGCCAATTGAGTGTTTTTAAAAAATATACAAGTAAATTATCATACATTCAAGTGGCTACATAAAAATCACCGATAAACTTAATAGTCTAACTATGTTCATCTTAATTATATTTACGTTCTCAATTATGTGATGTTACTTCATAGGTAACTTTTTTTCAAAATAATATATTAAAGGTTTTAAAATAAATCATAAATATTTATAAAATTATATTTAAAAAAAGTGCATGAATTAATTCGGGATGTATTATTTCTTTACCTTTAATCATAAATTTCTAATTCAATTTGAAAGAAAGTGTCCTCCTAAATAAGCGGCTCAACCTAAATTTAATTGGGGCTTCGATTCGGACTCGAATAATTTTGAATGTCATTTTCAGTAATCTATAATTTCATCGTGTTTTAGTAGTGTTTATGACGATTTTGATATTATAATTGAATTATTAATTGAGTGAGGTTTAGTTAGTAATGAGTGGATAGTGTATTGGTTTATAAATTATATTAATAAATTAAAATTATAATTAATAGTTGAACGCCCAGTATTTAAAAAAATATTTAAAGAGTTTAATTTTAAAACAATTAAAAAATGGTCAATTTTGAACCCAAAGGTGGATGACAAGGGTATTTTGGAGTCAATAGGTGGATGAAAATGGCATTTTGGAGCCAATAGGTGGATGAAGGGTAATTTTGTACCACTTTCAATACTTTAAGGGTATTTTAGGCCCTTGTCCGTAAATATTATTCCTATTATAGCTTGATCAATTTTACCTTCTCTTCTTTAGTTTGGAATGCACTTGTGATTTAAGTTGTGAAAGACATTATGGAATAAATGGGGTGATTAGTGTTTTATGATTGGTATAGTGAGTAACAAACTACAATTACAAATTTTGGGAGGCCAAACAATAATTATAGAGTGCTAAAAATTGCTAAGAAAAATGGTGAACTTAAATTGTTTAATAAATTGTCTGAATGATCTTGTTAAAGATTTTGTCAAGTCTGAGTAGCAACCTTATACATAATAAAAATGTAATTCGTACCTTAAGTGTGGGTTGCTTATTTGATAGTCTTTATACTTAAGCTACATTCATTTTTGACAAGTATATACTCACCCTACCTTGCTTACAATAGATTTAGGCAAAAAAAAAACTACATTATAATCTAAATTGTTTACGGATCATGAAATCTTCATTTTAGCTTTTTTTTCACAATGATAAAGAAAATAATTAAATGTCACTTACATTTAGCAATGAGAAACAAATAGTGCAAAAAAAGTTTAGAAATATAATAAAGTTGGAATTTAATTTAATTGATTAAGGATATAATTGTCTTTTCAACATTTTTAACAACTAGTTCCGGGCATGTGCATTGCGCGTGTATCCCATGTTTATTTGTATATGCTCATTTGAACAATATATATAATTTATGAATTACATTTATGTGATGAGTAATAGAAAGTGTAGCTATGAAATTACAAATTCATATTGTATAATAGTCTAGCTAGGTGTTTAAAGTGGTAAATGTGCTATCTTTAAAGTTGTGTTGTTCTACAGAGAAAGAAAAAATACTGAAATTACAGAGTTATAAAATAAAACACCAATTAAACAATTGCTAAAAAAAATACAAGTTTAAGTATATAATTACGTAGATATCGTAAAAACCTTGTTAGAGTTGTTTGCTTCTATTTGACAAATGCATATCAAATATTCTTAAGATAATAACTCGGAAAAAGATGAGAAATCAACTTCAGGAAGATTAAACATGTAAAGAGTAAGCTTCCCTTTCAATGTTCTATTGAAAAAATTGATAGCTAAATTGATAGATAACGATATAGTAGCATGATAAAAAGTAGAAATCAAAAGTAGCAAATGATTGCAGTAACATACATACCTTACAACAATGTATTTGAAGCAGAAAGAAGGCAAATAAGATAACGGAATCACAAATTCCTTAAAGCATCTTTGTTGATATATATATATATATATTATATATAAAAGGAAAAATTACATAAATTGATACATTTTAATTAATAACTACTGATTTTAGCGATACTTTTCATTTATTACCATTTATAGCAACTTCTTTAATTTTTTTTCTTTTTTCTGTCTCACTCTTTCTTTCTCCTTTTCTATGTCTCGCTCCCTTTTTTTCTTTCTTTTTCCTTTTCTCTGTCTCACTCCCTCTTTCTTTTTCTTTCTTCCTTTCTTTCTTTCATTCTTCCTACTTTCTTTCTGTTGCCCTTTTTTTCTTGCTTTTTTGCTCTGTCTCCTCTTACTATTTTTTTTTTCCTTTTTTCGTAGAATAATTAATTATTCTAGACTCTATAAAACTTATATTAATAGTTAATTAGAGAAGTAATATAATCGTAACAAATGAAGAGGCATAAAAAATTGCAAAATGAATTAAATTTAAATTAAAATTGTATTACAAACATATTAAAGTTGAATTACTAGAAGAGAAGTAGTATAATCATAACAAATGAAGAGGCATAAGAAACTGCAAATGAATTAAACTTGAATTAAAAATGTATTACAAACATATTAAAGTTGAATTATTACAAAAGAATTAAATATGAATGCAGAATGTAGAAAATAAAAGAACATTCTTTGATCTGAACGTAAATTGAATAAAACTTGTATCAATAATGAATTAAACAAGTAACTAATTGTAACAAATCAATCAATTAATTACAAAATGTATTAAACTTGTATTTAAAAATGTATTACACAAATATTAAAGTAGAGGTAGAAGAGAAAATTAAGCATGAATAAAAAATGCAACAAATGAAATATTAGACAATGATTTATAGAGTGAATTAAACTTGCATCAATAATGAATTAAACAAGTATCCAATAGGAACAAATAAATAAAAATGCAAAATGAATTAAATTTGTAAAAAATTGTAATAAACTGTGTTAAATTTGAATAAGAAGAGAGAATTAAAAATTAATGGAAAACGTAGCTAATTATTGACAAGACAATGATCTGTAGAGTGAATTAAACTTGTATCTATAATGAATTATACAAGTATCCAATAGTAACAAATAAAAAAAAGTGAAATGATTTAAATTAACATTAAAATTGCATTACACGGTATTTAAAGTTGAATTAGAAAAGAAAATTAAGAATTAATGAAAAATGTAAATAACGAAAGACATGACAATGATCTATAAACTGATAAGTTATATCAGTAATGAATTAAACAAGTATCCGATAGTAACAAATAACTCAAAAAAAACTTCAAAATGAATTAAATCTGCATTAAAATTGTATCATCTTATTCAACTTTAATACATTTGCAAGACAATTTAATGTTATATTTAATTTATTTCAATCTAATATTTCTCCTAAAATCAATTATAAACTTGACCAAACCCTCTTAAAATTGAGATATGAACTCCAAACGACATTTTCAATTATTTATAAAATTACCTATTTAAACTTATCACAAAATTGTAAAATGCAAATAATGAATTCAAAATTTGAAGCTTTATAATGACTATCAATGGTGAACTATTACTACTGTAATTTAATGATTTGAAATTTCTGCTTTAAAATGTGATTTTATACAATTTTACGATTTTTTTGTTCCTCTTTTCATCTTTTTTTTGGTATAAAAATAGTGACATGCACAATATGAAATATGAAAAATTGATTTGTTAATTAAATAAAAATTGAAATAAGAAGAAGAATTTTTAAAAAGAAAAGAAAATAAGAATACGAAGATAATAATGAAAGAGAGAGAAAGATAAGAAAGAAGATCGTTAAAAAGAAAAGAAAAAGATAAAGAGGCAAAAGGACCGAGAAAGGTAGCGACGATACATTTTCTTTTATTTCAAAAAATTGTTATATTTAGTTATAAAAATTATATTTACATAAATGGTAAATATTTTTTAAATATAACATATTTATGTGATTTACCCTATATAAAATGGAAGTTTAATGTACCAATACTGTTTTAGCAAGTTGTACCAAAAGCTATATAATTTGTACAGTAACTATAGACTTATTTCAATGAGGCTTGGACAAACACTGCAATTGGTAATTGTACTAAAAGTTCTGTGGATGGTAACGCGCGTATACACGGACTTCATCTTTTCCCTGTTGACACGGGTATGGCTGTTTAATTTGTAAGCAAACCAAGTGCACTCCTGAACACAACAACAAAAATTGTACTATGTGCTGGGATATTTTAGTCAATTGCATAGTCCTTACTATGAAAAATCGAACAAGCTCTCTGAGTAAAATTTTCGAAATTTAGTAATGGATTTATGTTATGTCAAATATTTTGATTGCCTTTCGATTAATTTGTAACCTAAATTATAGTTGCCTAAGCGAGTCTTACCCATTTTAGTAAGGTAATTTATTCTAATTTCAAAAGCTTAACTTTACAGGAAAAAAATATTGAGCTTGTAGTTGGGGAATAAAGCTGATAAAAATCGAGGTGAGAAACTGTCACCCAACACCATCGGTAAGTTAATGAAACTCTATGTTTCTCATTAGGAGAGAACATGTATTTATCAAGTTTCTTCTCAAGTATTTTATGATATGATAAGTTCTTTTTCCTTGTAGAAAACAAAAAGAAAATATTTTCTTATTATTTCATTCTTGATCTTTAATATGATCAATGACTTAAGTCATCCAACACTATCTACAATTCTTCATTTTCATTTCCATTATTACCTTAATGACAACAATAAATTTTAGCTTAGACTTTTGTTGCTAGACTAATTACATGATTGAATAATTCAATATATAGTGCAAAAATTTTGGAGGACATAAAAAGGGAAGAGAAATGTCACTTCATGACAGTAATGTTGAAATTTTCTCAGTTTCTTATTTGTATATTTATAAGGTCATTTGGCTAACATTTCATTGTTGAATATTTATTCATTCTGCCAATTTCTCAATCAGACCTCAAGCATCATATTGATTCTCCATCAGTTAATGCTTCTTTATCTCGAAAGTAGCATCTCTATTTCGGAGAAGTAGTAGTAAGGTATGTTTACATTGTACCTTTTTTAGACTCCACTTTGTGAGATTTCACTAAGTATGTTGTTGTTAGTCAGTTCATCACTTTTCTGTAATACTTCCGGTTTTTTTTATGTATCTGCATATGGGATGCATCATTTTACACTCTCCATTTGATGTAGTTCATTTCCTTTGCTACCACAACACCATACTCTTCTGCCAAGGAAATAAGGTAGTAAATTACATAGGACAACATCTGAATGTCTCTGAATTAAGTAGTATATGAAGATAGCAACCGATGGAACGACGCAACCTAATAACAAACACGGTTGGTCAACAATAAAGTTTCAGGTTAGGTAGTATACACGGAAAATCTTACTTTATTATTTTCCCATCCCGTTAAATTGTAATCTTTATCCATTGTCCCTCAACTTTTTGATTAATTAGATCAAAGCATATTAGTTCATCTGAAATGTTTGAATAAGGTTACTATGTTGATATTCAAATAAATTAAGTTATATGCTTCTCAAAAAAAAATATTTAAGTTATTTGAGATTTTATTTTGTTTGTACGTTTCAAGTTTCACTTTTTTCGGCTTAATTTTTGAAATTCATGAGTATTTGGTTTGAACGTAATATTCATATGAAGGGTATTCTCTTCTATTGTAAGAAAGACTCTAAGACTTAATGAGTCATCTACTTATTCAGTTTAGTAGAAATTCTTTCATGTTATTGCGTGAAACATTTTCCTGGTCTCTAATTGCAATCTGAACTAGCTTGAAAAGTATGGTTGCACAAATAAGATCATGTGTGCTAAGTACTATAACTCTAGGTTGAAACTTAGTGTTTTTGAATCCCACAAATTTAATAGGTATAGCATATTATTCATAAGAATTGAAGCTAACATAATTATGATAATAATTCTTCTGTTTCAAATGCTTATAATCTTAAGCATATTTGCATGCCTAAGTTGTCAATATTTGCCCATAAAGTGCTTGAATTGAAGAATGATCTTCAGTGTATTAACTTGATTTTGTATACATGCGATGATTGTGCACTAAAACATGTGATTAGAAGTTTCAAGAACTCTCGAAAACATTTGACTTGAAATGAAAGGAAAGAGTTGCAAAGGAGTGCGGGAATTGGCCATGTATGGAAGCACCTGGGCTTGGCGTACTGGCAAGCGCGCCGTACCAGGCCTAAAAGATCATATGGATTTCTCAGGTGCACTGAGAGGCACACCACGCCAAAGGGAAACATGATGTTGTTGCTTGGGCGCTCTGGCAGACGCAACGTGACACAAGGGAAAGTTTGCGGAACTTCTGTGGTGCTTTGCAGGTACAATGCACCAAAGGGAAAAGAAGAAGTGCACTGCTAGGCGTGATGAGAGACGCAACGTGCCACACTTTTTCCAACTTCTCCAGCTTTTAAACATTAAATAGATTCCTAATTTGAGTAGGATTTGTTTCCAACTTTTCCTACTATTATAAATAGATCCTTAGGGCTCCATTAAAAGGTTAGACGTTTGTTTAGTGTGAAAGAGCAAGAATTCAAGTTTGTTATAGGTTTTAATTCTTTAACTCTTCTATTTTCCAGAAATTGCATGAACAATCATATTTTGTGGTTTTCTAATAGCATGAATAGATAAACAACCTAGTTTTGAGGTTGTAGCTACGAAATGAATGTTGAGTATTTGAGGGTTTTTGAATTAATTTTCAATTGTCAATACGAGTTACTTCTATATTTTTGTTTTAGTATTTTATGTATGTGCACCATTAGATAAATCTATTGTCTAATCTTAAAATCGAGAGAGAAGAGATTAGATAGACAAGAGAATATAGAGAGATCGGTCCACCCATAAGATTGAGGTGATTAGTGTTCAGGAGTGACGCCCAAATTGTAACACTTCAAAAGTCTAAGACGTGTTCTAGAGACTAACATAGGTGTGAAAAGGTTTACACACTGTTTTAAGGTAAATTTTAATGTATATAAGTCATTTAGGATGTTTAGAAACCAAAATGTTAAAGAACGTCAATATATCATTTTTTTAGGAGAGAGTTCAATATTGAAAATAGAAATAGTCAAATAGAAAATAAAAAATGTTGAGTATAATGTAAATAATAATATAAGGTCAAATTTTACAGAGATAAATAAGAAAACACAATTTCCGCTTAAGGAAATTATTTTCATAATATATTTCATTCCCTTAAAAACAGGAAAAACTAACGGCTATTTTTTTGTATACTTCTTACATGTTTTTTTTAAAAAAAAATATTAAACATACATATAATTTTTTAAGTAATATGTATAAGTATTTTTAAAAAAATTGGAGGTTCAAAAAAATATGGAGCCTTAAGCGACGACTTTAGTGGCCTAGGGCCCTGATTACCATATATATATATATATATATA
>NC_028640.1:60924827-60959444 GCF_001406875.1 Solanum pennellii
ATATTTCACATCAAAATAAATTTGAATCAATTTAAACTTATGAAAATATTTTTGATTTCTTATTTAGTAGTAAAAAACTGAGATCACTAGATAATGAATATTTTAAAAAACTGTCTTAACCTTGAACTTTATTTAACACGTAATAGTTATCTGATGTTGATGGTTTAGATTTATATTTTGGATTAAAATTGTTAGGAGAAAAAATATAAGTAGAAGATAATGATCTAACAAAAATACTCAATCAAATAAAAATACTTGATTCTTTTTCAAATACACATATTGCTTATAAAATATTAACAGTTCATGTAATCGTTGCCTCAACCGAAAGAAGCTTTTTGAAACTAAAATGTAGTAAATGGATTTAGCTATATTATCAATTGAAAAGGAATTATTAAAATACATTAATCACAAAACAGTAATTAGTAGTTTCACATCTAAAAGCTAGGAATGTAGATTTTAAATAAAAGTATATATGACGGAAAAAATATATTAGAGTCACTCTATCAAGTTTCGCTTCAAACCCCTAATATTTTTGAGTTGTCCTTACTGTTGGGGTTGTTCCTTCCTTAACCAGAGATTTTAGGTTCGATATGTGGGTGCAGAGAAATCCTTGATAGGAGCATTCTCCCCTGAATAAGGCTTTATACGACGCCAATCCGAACCATTCGAACTCAAATATAGATACCAAACATCGAATGAAAAATTTTAAAAATCTATCATATAGACAATGAAAGGTTAATTATTATTTTTTAAAATCAAAAATAGGTTCTACGACCCTATTATTGAAAATTAGCAACAACTATTTATAAGGGTCTGGTCCAAAAGTGACACAACCCAAAATAAACAAAAATCAGCCGAGACAATGAAAGATTAAAAGAAAAATCGTATATAATAGTAAACTATTAATTCAAATTAAATGTTATAATTATAGTTTGGTTTAATTGTACCCCATTGCAAACTGTTGCTATTTTCGCCTCTCTTCCTGGTGGAATCTTGCTCGTCAATCTCCTTTTTTTTTTTTGCAGTCTCACTCGCCTCTCTCGCTTTTATACAAACACAAATGCATAAAATGTATTTGTATTTGTATAAAGCGAGAGAAAAGTATATATATATATATATATATACATATATTTTCGTTCCCTTATCTCTCCTCTCTAGATTTCGCTCGCCACTCTCACTCGCCTCTCTCGCTTTATACAAACAAAAATGTATACATTGCGTTTGTGTTTTTATAAAACGAGAGAAAATTGTATATACAAATACACTTATGATTATACAAATACGATCTTCCCCTACCCAATTTTTTTGTCTTTCTCTTTTTCTCGCTTTATACATACACAGAGTATATAATTGATTCTTTTCTATATGTATACTGAAACAAATTATACAATTGCTTCTTTTTTATATATGTATTAGCGAATAGCCACAACCTTTTGTATATATTTATAGTGAAACAGCCACTGTCTTTTGTATATATGTATAGTGAAATAGCATAGCAAAGTTTGCTATGAAACGCAATTATACAAACTATATATACAAATGATTTTTATGTTTGTTATATGTAAAAATCGCTCAAGATCAAAATCAGCCGCTCAGAAAAATAAAAATGAAACTTTAACCTTCATTAAAATTAAAAAGTAGCCCTACACTTTATATATATATTGATCTCTTAAAATTAAACTCATAGCCTTCATTGTTGGAGCTCTACACTATGCCACTACATATGTACTTTGTAGATCAATTCTAGAAAATTCAAATATTCCTCGAAATTGAAAGGGATATTGAAGACAATTTTTATTTTAAAAAAATATAGGAGAAGAAACTTTGAACAGTTGTCAACATTTTACTTCTTTCATTTTATATATTTATAAACGGAAGAGGGTCATATTTACCTTCGTACTCTTAGAAAAAGATCTATGGATCATCTTTATTTTTCGTCATACTTTTTTGATATATTTACCCTTGTTATCCAACTTTAAAGTTATATTTACCCTTTATCTCTTAAGTCTTCATATTCGCCCATAACATTATCTATGTGGTGCCTACATGGATTTTAGAAAAAAAATGAATAGATACAATTTAAAATGAAAATATTAATAGAGACTATGACTTTATGAGACAAATAAAATGAAAATATTTGTATTAAGTTATAGTAGCTCGTATATATAATCTAATCTATAGCATTATACGACTATTTGTTTTTTTAAAAAATTACTCTTTTAGAACATAGTTGATTGTATATTTCAGATACGTTAGCTAAGTTGAATGATTTGGCTGTATTTCAAATCATATTTACAAAACCATGCATTCCAATTCTTATAAATATTTTTTCTAAAAAGAAAATCATTAAACACAATTTTAATTTCAACTTTAAATTTTTAAATAATATTTTTTATTTATAACCAAATGCCCAGTAGATGTGTTGCCTATGGGAGTAGTGCAGTAGGACAATTAGGATTTAGGAGTATGAGTGGTGAACAATTTGTTTCACGAGTTAAACCTAAATAGTGTTAAAAGACATTTTAGATTTATCTGGTTAACATCAAGATCCTTTCTTTCATTTTATGTACAATTTGTTATGACATACTTTTCTTTTTAGGTTATTAAAAAAATCTATTTATTATTATTATTATTAAAAATAAAATAATTTTTAAGAAAATTATTTTGCTATTAAGAATTATTTGCTAGTATTAAAAAGTATTTTTACTCATATATTAGAAAAGGCTTGTTTCAACATGCCTGTTTCACTACCCTCAAGGGTATTTTTGTCTTTTTACCTTCATGTTGTAGCTACGTGTCTTCTTGCTGTGTTACCATTTATGTCTTTTCAGCTCCATGTTATAGCTACGTGTTCTCCTCCAGTGTTATCAGTAGACATCAAAGTTCTCTTTTCTTCAGCATTCTATCGAGGTAAGGTTCTTCCATGTTTTCATTGAGGTTTTTTTGTATCATTTTTCTTTTCATCAAAACTGAAGTCTTCCATTTGGGTCTGCTATTGCTGTTTGATTTTACTTGTGTTTTTGAAGTCTCAATTTTCAATTTGGGTTTGGTGATTATGCTTTCGCTGTTCTAATTTGGAATGTTATGAAATTGCATTTGAATTTTTGTTGTGTTTTTTCACATGCAGTAACTAATTTGGTATTTTACCTTCGGAATTAACTTTGTGTTTCCTTTATTTTAGTTTGATTTTTTTATCACAATTCTTTTGAACTTCCTTCATTCATATATGGGCTTTCTATCGAAATCAATTTTCTGGGCTCTTGTGGGTTTGTTTTGGAGTCTTTGTGGGTTTATTTTGGAGTTTTTTTGAAGCTTGTAGGCAATGACATTAAAAAAAATTCCAATAGATTCTGATACTACTCCACCGACTTATGTATATAACTAGCGTTGCCATACTGTATTGGTTTGGTTTTAGTATATCTTTTATCTCTTTATGATGTTTTAAATAAAAGAAATTGCAACAAATGAATTTTAGTTGGAATAGCCTAGCGACTGAGTAATTGTTAGGGGAAATTGAAAATCGAGGTTGGAATCCCAACAGAGAAATAACTGAAAAAGTGCAGAATTTTCTTGCATCTACCTAAGCTTAGTGGATGGAGATACTCGATAGTTGTGTTGCTAGGTTCCGACAGAGGAATTTTGAAAAAGTGCAGAAATTTCTCGCATCTACCTAAGCTGAGTGGATGAAGTTATTCGAGATTTTTGTTGTTAGGAGCTTAGTGAACGAAGTTGCTCAATATTTGTGTTGCTAGGCAACACTAAATACCCGGTGGATTGGTCGAGGTTCACACAAGGTAGCCTAGATACAACACTTATAAAGAGAAAAGTTTATATTGCTCAAGTAATGTTTATAAGAGTGATTAGCTTATTTTATCTTTACTTTGTCATATGAGGTTACTTGGTTCTGTAAATTTTCTTGCTCTGGTCTTCTTATTTCTTTTGTCACTAACTTAAAAAGGAGTTATCTTCTTAATAATCTTAAAGAAGTTTCCCCGATTAATAAATATGAAAGGATGTACGAATTGGTAAAATGAGAAACTTATAGCAGTCATGTTAGTTGATTCTTGACATTTCAGTTACAGACCTGACGTTTAATTTTTCAATGCTACAATTTCTCTTTTTTACTATTATGTTTTGATTTCTGATGGTGTGTGGCAAGTGGAGTCGTTTAGTTTATGCTTTTTGTGGGGTTTTTTTCACAATTGATTTCTAGGATGCAATTGACATTGTGCCTTCTCATATCCATAGTGAAGCAATTGGAGCAGTAGTTAAAGGTATGTCCAGCAATATTTTTTGGGTCAGTGACCCAGTTTCCATTGCCATCTTTAATATAAAAGATTATATTTCTTCATTTTCTATCATTTAACAACTAAAAGGTGAAAAAATTCGTATTTATATCTCTTTTGAAAAAGTAAGATAACACGAGTCTATAATTTCTAAAAGTCTTTCCCAATTTTAAGGGTACTATTATATTCTTTCCTTAGTCTTAATTTAAGGTTTTGGATAAAAGAACTGGTAGGTAAAAGACTAGAGTTTTGTTCTTTTCAATTAGACATTTCCTCTTGCTATATTTGGTAGTGTTAGTTGAAATATTGTTGTTTCTGAGTTTTGATGAGGAACACTTGTTGTTGATAAATAACATACAAGTGGTAGAGGCTATAAATTTAAAAAGTTCTATGCTTTCATGCAAAGAGGAAGGATTCAATGCGTTGATCTTCGCAATGATTTTTCGATATTGAGAGAAAAATTAGAGTGAGGAATGTGCACGTCACGAATTTGAACTTTGTTCCTCATCCACAGTCGAGAAAAATATTTAAACGGGATCATGATTATTATGTTTTTACAAATATACTATGTATGATTATTTTTTTTGACTTGTAGGGTTACTTTTACCATGTTGTGCTTCCTTTGTTGAACCTTATTGCGATAGCATCACATTGCAATGCACTGTGTATATACTTTTGACCAATCAAAGTTAGAAAAGTGCATTAGGAACATTCATTTGAATATATGACATTTCGATTATATTCAGACGGTTTAGCATGGTTCAACTTTTTTTACACAATCTGTAATGTTGTGTTTATTTCAATTTCACTTATATAAGTGAAATTTTGCTTTAGGTTGTACTCTTCTGATTAAAGGAGACGACAAGACATAGAAAATCCATCATTGAACAAGGAAGAAAGATAAAGAAAGATCTTATGAACAATATGAGGAACAATTACCTAAAATCTTATTCCATGTGCTTCTCCATAGCCAGAGCCCTAAGATCATTCATCGAGACATCAAGTGTGACAATGTGTTTGTTGCTAGTGATGGGAAGCAAGTTACACTTTGGAGATTTTGGGTTGGCTGTTTGTATTATGGATGGTGATTTTGTGAAAGAAAAAGAGCCTAAAGGTACCCCTGAATTCATGGATCCAGGGTGCTACAATGATGAATACAATGAGTTGATCGATGTATATTTATTTGGGATGTGTCTTCTTGAGATGGTTACCGGTGAATATCCATATATTGAGTGCAGCAATCAAATGCATATATTTAAGAAAGTGTGCACTGGTGTAAAGCCTGTCTCTCGAAAAGGTGAAGGATTACAGAGTGAAAGATATTATTGAGAAGTGTATGCTTCCTATGTCTGTTAAGCCGTCTGCAGAAGAGTTGCTGAAAGATCAATTCTTTCTAAACGGTGGATCATTTAATATGCTCTGACTGCAAGCAAATCAACAAGGATGCATCTTTAGCAAAGTCGTTCATCATGTCAATCACCGAGAAGGATATTGCTAGCAACCTGCCATTGCCAGTCACTGCACCGACTACTCTAGAAAGCAGCAAACGCAAATTGAAGAAAATCATGACAAAGAAAGACTAAAAAGTATTCTCTCTACACAACTTTCAATTTTTATCCAATAATATTACATATCCCCTTTTGAACCAACTTCTTATGTTTGATTTTCTCCTCATTCTTTCTCTTCTCACACTTTTTGGGCTTAATCTGATAAAGTTCATCACAAATTTGACTCTTTTCCTCACTAAAGTTTCTTCTTTATACTTTATGTTATGTCATATGTGATTATACTAATGTTTAAATGAAGTTTCTATCTTCAGACTTTAACTTGTTCTTCTGTTCTACTGATGTTTTTGGAAACTTTTCTTATGTGGATACTTATGTTATTCCATGACCCCTTTTGGACTTGAGGATGAATAATGTTGTTTTGGGGTTCTTGGTTGGTAAAATGCTTACAAAAATGAGTTTTTGGTGTAGTTGCATTTTTCTGAAGGATTTTGATGATCTATTAGACTAAAAAATTAAATGTGATCTTAGGAAAGTGTCTTGAGTTGATAATTTTTGAACAATTAATAAACTTGTCCATTGTCTGATTTTGATATATCGTTTTGTAATCGATCCCGTGTGAAATCAATTTAAGTAACAATTGTATGTCACCAGTACAACTTACTAGCATGCTTTGTATTCAAAAACCATTAGTTTATACCTATATTTATGTCTCAATAAATGTCTCATAGTCAAATATCCTATTGGTTCTAAATTCAATGATTGTATGTTAATATCACAACCTGCAGAATACTCATTTTCTTAGCATATATTTTTTCAACACTCTAATTCTTCAACAACTGGTGATTTCTCCTTTTGTTATCAACTTAGTATGTTGTATGTAGTGTTTTTTTTATAATATGGTTTTCACTATCCTTTTGTCTACTCAACTATTTTCCTTTTGTCTACTCAATTACTATAAATGTTGATGGCGTTCACTTATGTTGGTGATAGCATGGACTTTGCTACCTGCTTCTTGGAAATTGTCAAGGAAATTGTCAAGTACTTGCATCTTGCAGTCGCTCATAAATTCTCTGCTATACTTCACATTTACTCCTCCCTATGATTACATACTAAATTCATTTTTACTCTTATTTCACAGATATTTTTCCTCTGGCGCTGAGTAACACTCCAAAACAGTCGAAATGAAGTAGCATGTCAACATTCAATGTAAATAACACAACAATAACAACAAACAAAACAACTGCCAACCATATTTACAATATATGTGTGACTCTGTATGTTTCCATGTATGCACTATCCTTGCGAACTCACAAAAATTTTACAGCATTGGGCCCGTGCTTGCACGGGCAACTCTTACCTAGTACTAGTACAAAATGAACAGAAAAAAGGAAGAGGAGAATTGGCTTAATGTCCGTTTCTTAGGGGACTAACGGCAACATCCTTGCATGGACTTGGCTGCACACTACTTATTTCATTAATTTTTTTTAATTGCAATTTTTATGAAAGAAAAGGTCAAAAATATTCTCCAATTTTGATTTATTTTTAAATTTATCATTGTTGTTAAAATGAAACTAATTTTATCCCTCGATTACTAATTTTATCAAATTTACACTCATTAAACGAATTGACTCAAATTAATTCAAATTTATTTTTTTGAAAAAAACTAATTCCTTGTTTTAACCCCATTTAAACTTACCACCATTTAAAACGACGCCATCGGATAAATCCCATAAGCCCTAACACCCCTTTCTCTATCAACCTCAAAAGGTTCCATCAACCCAAATGCATTCACCTTAGCCAAAATAGCCGCAGAAAGTTCTTTAGAGAACCCAAATTCACCTAGATTCATCGGCGGGCCCGACACAAATGACGAATCCCCTTAAAGTTTAGCAGCACACGAAATGAAGCAACAATTCCTCTTCCTCTTCTCTAATCGAATGGATCGATTATGGATGTGCAATCTGATTAGGACAACCCTCTTCAAAATTTAGAAACAATTAAACACAAAAAAGAGCTGCGGAGGATTTAATGGAGAAGACTTGTCCGTGTGACCTGGGTTCCTGTATGATGGCTTCATGGTGATAGAGAAATGGTGGTTATTTTAAATAGGGATGAGTTATTTTAAATGGGGTTTGGTTTAAAATAAGAAATTAGGGTTTTTTCTTTTAAAAAAAAATTGAGTGAATTCATCTAATGGTGAAATTAGTAACAAGAGGATAAGATAACTTTATTTTAACATCGAAGATAAATTTAAATATTAAATTAAAATTGAGAATATTTTTGACTTTTTTCCCCTTTTATAATGAAATAAGAAATAAAATATTTTTTTTAATTAGCAGAGAAGACACAATTCTCCTGCGCAATCGTTAAAAAATTGCTCTATCAGTTCTAAAATCAATTTGTTGACTTATTGAAATTTTTGGCAATTTTTTTTTTGACTATTTCGGCTCCGGACTCATCTTTCTTCTACCTTCACATTCATCAGAATCCGTAGAGCAATTTCGGTAGAATAGATCTGTTTTTAGTTTTGCAGTTTTGTTGGACACGAACTCATTTTGTTTTGAACTAGGACTAGTTATTGACTAGTAGAATGAACTCAATAACACCAAATAGTAATTGTATTGCTAACTGTCAATTACAAAATGAAATAGTAGTGATAATGAATTGCAGGGAAATTAAAGACACAGAGAAGGAGATGAGAACAACAGAAGAATGGGGATGAGAGGAGTACAGAACTTTCACATAAAACTTGCCTACTCTAATTCTTATGCTACTGGGTATTTATAGGTAGGGTCAACTATCTTAATTTCTTGCTTCCCACTTCACGCATTCCACACTCGGATGCTAAACGAAATCTGTTAACTTTGTTGGATACTTTCTCACTCTTGTACTGCGTCTCACACTTTCTGTTACTTGGGGAATGCTGACCTGGCTGCTATCTCAGCTAGGCGTATGCGTAATTTCAATTGAGTTACTGTTCATAACATTACCTCCGACCCCAAAAGGAACCTTGTCCACAAGGTTCATTCCAGCTGCAATCGTAGATGTGTCACTGAGATTTAATGGAGTGATTTGTTGTTCAGGTATACCTATGCACTTCTTGAGCAACGAAATGTGAAAGACCGGATGAATAGACGCAGCCACTGGTAATTCTAATTTGTAAGCCACTGAACCGATGCGCCGCATTTGAAGGGTCCAAAATACTTTCTATCGAGCTTGTAGTGTTTATGTAAGCGTAAGGAATGTTGTTTGTAAGGTTGTAATTTGACATAAGCCCAATCACCAGCCTCCAAAGTAACATTTGTGCGTTTCTGATCAGCAAATTTCTTCATACGACCTTGAGCACGCAACAAGTTGGCTTTGAGAGAGTGCAAAACCTCATCGCGGTGGAGAAAGAACTGTTCTACGAGTTCATGGGAACTTCCATCAATCACATAACGAGCTAGAGTTGGTGGGGCACGACCATACAAGGCTTGAAAGGGAGACATACCAGCTGAAGTTTGAAAAGACGTATTATACCAATACTCTGCCCACGGAAGCATACTGACCCAATCGCTTGGCGAATCTGCCACATAACAACGCAAATATTGTTCAACACATTTATTGAGAGCTTCAGATTGACCATCCGTTTGAGGATGGTAAGCAGTGCTCATGGCTAAAGATGTTCCCTGGAGGCGATGAAGTTCCTGCCAAAACATATGTAAGAAACGCGGATCTCGATCAGTGACAATGGATTTAGGAGGACCATGAAGCTTGAGAATGTGGGCTATAAAAGCTTCAGCAACTGTCAAAGCTGTGAAAGTAGCAGGCAGTGGTACGAAGTGTCCATATTTGGATAATCTATCCACTACAGTCATGATAGTCGTTTTACCGCGAGACGGAGGCAAGCAAGTCACAAAATCCATTGTGATCTCCTCGAATACCTGGTCAGGAATTGGAAGTGGTTGTAATAAGCCAGCAGGGTGATGATGGTGGCCCTTCATTTGTTGGCAAACTTGACAAGAGGCTATGAATACCTTTATGTCACGACGCATATTCTTCCAATAAAAATTGGAAGACAAACGATGAAAGGTACGGGCAATGCCCGAATGGCCACCAATGGGCGAAGAGTGGAACTCTTGGAGCAGGTGGAGGCGAAGTGGTGAATCAGCAGGTAACACCAATCGTCCTTTGAAAAATAAGAGCCCTCCTCGATAACAATAACCGGGGAATGCGTAAGGATCATCACGAAGTCCTTGTTGTATAGATAGTAATTCTGTATTCTCCTTGTTGTTGAGGCGCAGAGTGTCAAATAACTGAAATGATTGACTGGAAAGAGCCATTAGTGAAGCTGTCGGTAAACGAGATAGTGCATCTGCAGCAAGGTTGTGTTTTCCTGGCCGATATACAATTTCAAAATCATATCCCATGAGTTTGCTTAACCACTTTTGTTGCTCTGGGGTCTGGATCACTTGACTAGTGAGACTCTTAAGAGCCTGTTGATCAGTGATTATAGTAAAACGTCTCCCTAATAGATATTGGCGCCACTTGCTAACAGATTGAGTGATAGCTAACATTTCGCGCACATAAGTGGAAGCTTGTTGCATTCTCGGGCATTACTTTTGCCTGAAATAGGCAACGGGATGTCCTTTTTGAGAGAGAACAGCCCCAATGCCCGTCCCAGAGGCATTAGTTTCAACCTGGAATGGTTGACTAAAGTCAGGCAACGCTAACACTGGTGTAGAGCTGAGACAACTCTTAAGTTTCTTGAAAGCAGCTTGAGCATCAGGAGTCCAAGAGTAAGAATCAGTACGTAGTAAATCAGTCAACAGACTTGCAAGCATAGCATAGTTGCGGATGAAACGTCTGTAGTATCCCGCTAACCCCAAGAAGCTACGAACTTCCTTGATATTGCGAGGGTCAGGCCACTGTTGGATAGTGTTAATCTTTGACGGATCCACTGCCAACCCATGTTGGGATAACAGATGACCCAAGTAATCCACGGTCTTTTGCCCAAACGCACATTTGGAGAGCATGGCAACCAACTGATGTTCTCGTAAAGTGGATAGGACCAACTGAAGATGATCCAAGTGAAGCTTCCAGGAAGGACTATATATCAAAATGTCATCAAAGAAAACCAATACAAAATCGTCGTAAAAAGGGACGAAACACCGAATTCATTGTGGCTTGAAAAGTGGATGGGGCATTAGAAAGCCCAAATGGCATTACCAAGAATTCATAGTGTCCTTCATGTGTGCGAAATGCAGTCTTTTCAATATCCTCGGGTCGCACTCGAATTTGATGATAGCCAGACAACAAATCAAGTTTAGAAAAATACTTTGCACCATGTAGTTCATCAAATAATTCATCAATGGTGGGAATAGGAAATCGATCCCGTATGGTGACAGCATTCAATGCCCGATAGTCAACACAAAAGCGCCATGAGCCATCTTTCTTACGAACTAGTAACACCGGGGAAGAGAATGGGCTAGTACTTGGGCGAATAATACCTTCAGAAAGCATCTCATTCACCAATTGCTCCATGACCTGTTTCTGAAAATACGGATATCGATAGGGCTTTACATTAACAGGTTCTGTGGTTGGAGCCAAATGAATAGCATGATCTTGAAGACGCTTAGGTGGCAGTCCTTGTGGCTTTGTAAAAACGTCCTTAAAGGAGTCTAATAAGACAGAAATGGCAGGTGGTTTCTCAGGAGAATTTGAAGGTACGGCCCCAATTAACTGCAAATGATAATAGGTAGCTATAGCATCAGTGGCGCACAAGCGTCGTAAACACTGAAGTTGGACCGGCTGGATATCAATAGAAGACTCGCCTTTCCAGCTAAATTGTTGCCCATTTAACTCAAATTCAAATATCCTCTGACCATAATCAGTAACAACACGCCCCAAAGTAGCAAGCCATGAAACCCCTAAGGCAATGTCCGAGCCATGCATAGGCAAGACAAAGAAGTCCATAGTGAGAAGACACCCCTGAATCATTAACGGAACTTGGCGGGCAATTCCAGTACATGGAAGACGTTGGCCACTGCCCACCATAACAGAGAATGGGGAAATAGGCTCTACTACTAAGTGAAGGAAATTAGCCACACGAGTTTGAATAAAATTGTGTGTGCTGCCATTATCGAGCATAACTTGCACTGATGAGCCCTGCACGTAACCAGTAAAACGGAGAGCCGAAGCAGCATCACCACCGGCCATAGCGTGGTATGAGATACTGGACGAATGCATCACCTCAAGCTGTTGAAGCTCCTCAGCCAACATTTCATCAGTCAAAAAAGAATCAGTGAGAAGGTCTTGCACCTCTGGTTCACATTCAAGCACTAATAATTGCAGGGGAGCTTTACATTTATGACCAGCAGAGTATTTTTCATCACAACGAAAGCATAGCCCCTTTTCTCGGCGTTGCTGGATCTCCATCGGTGAGAGACACTTAATGGGAAGTCGATTGCGGTTAACATTATGTGGGTAAGGACTGGGGTTTGGTAGAAGAGGTGGAGAATTTGTGAAGGCCGGTTTAAACGACCCACTCCGCTCCAACAAAATTCGTTGTTCATGAGTATGGGCCAATTCAAAAGCTTCATCCAATGTTTTTGGTTTATGGACCAGAACAGCGGTTTGAATATCTGCTCGAAGACCCAAAGTAAACAACGGAACCAACCAAGAGTCTGGGACGTCAGTAGTCTCATTAGCAATAGACTCAAATTGAGCGTGAAAATCAGAGACGGTAGAAGTTTGTCGGAGCTTGGATAAACGCCCCTCTGCTGGAAGCAATGTACGTTTATGAAATCTACTAGTTACTTTCAAAGCAAAATTAGCCCAATCGCTCAATTGTTTGTTTCGAAATAACCAGCGGTACCATTCACGGGCCTCACATCCAAATAGAACGAAGCTAGGGACAATTTATGATCCTCAGAAATATTATAAAAATCAAAATACCTTTCTGCCTGAAAGACCCAGCTCTCAGGATTATCACCATAAAAACGAGGCATCTCAACAGAAGTTGGTTTATGTCTCATGGAGGGTATGAGCGGAGTGCCGATCGGAGCCGCCACATCAACTGCCTGGGAGTGCGAAGTATTAGCTACCTGAGACATCAAATCCAAGAGCAATTTTTGTTGCCCAGCAAAGGCCTTAGTGAGATCTGCAACTGAGGCCGACAACTCAGAGATCTCCTTTGATGGAACCACCGACGAGGATGACGGAACAGTGGTAGGAACATTGGAACTTGAAAACCCAGTCATGGAGCTCGAGCAATGAAAGCACCAATAGAATGAACTCAATAACACCAAATAGTAATTGTATTGCTAACTGTCAATTACAAAATGAAATAGTAGTGATAATGAATTGCAGGGAAATTAAAGAGACAAAGAAGGAGATGAGAACAACAGAAGAATGGGGATGAGATGAGTACAGAACTTTCACATAAAACTTGCCTACTCTAATTCTTATGCTACTGGGTATTTATAGGTAGGGTCAACTATCTTAATTTCTTGCTTCCCACTTCACGCGTTCCACACTCGGATGCTTAAACGAAATCTGTTAACTTTGTTGGATACTTTCTCACTCTTTTACTGCGTCTCACACTTTCTGTTACTTGGGGAATGCTGACCTGGCTGCTATCTCGGCTAGGCGTATGCGTAATTTCAATTGAGTTACTGTTCATAACACTAGTGTAAAGTAACAAGTGCTTAATTAATATTAATGGGAAAGGAAATCAGAAGAAAAAGTATAACTGATGATTACAACATTTGATAGCTCAATTGAAATGAAATTTGACCATTTTAAGGCTTGATAAAGAATAGGCCACCAAAAGTGGATTCAATTTTAATGAGAATTTTGCCTATAAGGGTCCATTGTATACCATAAATATACTTACAGTGACTTCCTTTATCTTGACTGACAGCATTAAGGACCCTAAACATACATAGTTCCTTGTTTGTTAAATACATGCTGCTGTTGCTTGTAGTCAGTTCTATTATGGTCGAACAGTAGAAGCTTCAGCTTCGGCTCTGTCGCTTGACACTGAATTGACATCTACTTCTAATGTTGCCATCTCCAAGTTGGGAACTATTGGAGGTCTTGATCTTCGTGTTACAGTCATTTTTAATCCTTCTGTGGTGTGGATGGTAGCCCCAGTTGTCATTTTAACCTGCAGCCAAGTTGATTATACTCAAGAGTAGATAAGAGGCCATATCCTAAAGTTCATCCAGGTGTAACAGGTACAGAAATGCCAAAAATTAAGTGAGAACAGTAAAACTCACAGGAGGAGCTCCAAGAGCCATTTGAAAATCAAATCGTTGAACAAGCATTGCAACTGCCACTAAATTCTGAAGATAGATAAAAATTATGAGGGGAGCTCTTGAACATATACGAATGTTAATGCAGTAATGACAAGCAACGTCCTCACTACTGCAGTCTACTATTTAAAGGATTACCTCAAATGTGGCAAACATGTCTCCCACACATTTTCTTGGTCCACCACCGAAGGGAAGGTAACTGAGAACGGAATGGAAAAAGGCATTTTAGCTTATGTCTGTTTCAAGCTCTAAAATGGAGGAACATCAGGATACTTTCCCATGTTAAAGCATATCGATATTAGCTCTACATGGAAATAAACAAAGAGTGCTACTGATATTCTAACAAATTGCCTTTGTCAATTGTTATCTAAGATGAAGTCGGAAGTGTATTCATGTATGAAGAATGCTATGTGGCATGATTGAAATATCACTCAGTGAACTACAAAATTTGCCAAGTCAAGATTCTTCAAATAACTCAAAAAATGACTCTGCAGATCCTCGTCATCTGCAATTTTCCAATGCAGTGATCTTTTCTCCTAAAAGTAACCAGCTTATGGGAGCTGTTATAAACTACATCAGAAGAAAAATGCAGTATAGAGAAGGGACAATTTCGAGAAGGAAAGAATGGACATCTATGACAGTAGAGCATTATTTGCTTTGGAATTGCCGACTAAAACAAGAGATTGACTGGTTAAGTTCTCGAAATATTGGTTGCACAGCAACCAGAAACCCAATCAACAATGGTTTACTTGATAAAAAAAGTTGAATTATGTTTTAGGTATACTTTAAATTCCAACCAGTTGGTGGATCCTCCCAGCATGCATAACTTACCTGTATTTCCAATCTATTTCACCGATGTTAGACTGAAGGGAGAGTTCAAAGTGTAAAAATATCCATCTCATACTTCTCCAAATGGTGAAAGAGACCAAATATAACATGGCTCAAATCAATAAGATCAAAATAGTGATGACGAACATAGAAGTTTTTGAGCTCAGTAACTCTAACTTGAAATGTCAACTACCATAAATATGATTGCCTTCGGTCATGTCATTTCATTGGTAGTCAGTAGAAAACAAAAACAGTACAAAAAACATCTCTCTAATACTGGGATTAAAATTAACATGCAATCCAAGAATGACAAGTATTTTACCAAAAATACAAGCAAAATTGAGCTGCCTCTTTTGTACACAACACACTAATGAGCTGACAATTGCAATACCTGAAATTTTGGTTCGTCTCATTTGGGTTAGGTCCATCAAGTGGCCACCTCTCAGGATTGAATCTATCGGCTTCTTCCCAATGATTCGGGCATCGATGCAAGTTCCAAACAGAAATGAAAATGTCTTCACCCCTATGAAAGTGCTAAAATAATTTCAGATTATTATGATCAAAAGATGGTCTAGAACCTAGACCAAATAATGGCCACCCGCTAAATATGGTGCAGATGTAAGTTCCTCTTTCATGTTTGATGAAGATATGACCACAGTTTCATTAAGCATGGGCCCCATGTCAAACCGAAATGTTTGAAAATTATAGACGTCAATAGAAGTCTATGACCAATAGACCTCCATGTTCTGTGATCAGCTATTATTATGCGAAGGGAGGACATCAGTGTTCAAATCAGATTTGGAAGAGAAGTCTGCTGAAACTATTTCGTAACTACCAAAAATTCTTTAAGATAGTGCTGACAACATGACCTCAGTATACTACTATCGGAAATATATATGGAGCAAATGTTTCAGCAAACTAGGAACACCAGTTTATTTCTTTCTCTGAGCAAGATAGAAATTATCTGCAGTATCCACTAGTTTAAGCATCTCTGCACCCTGAGCGTACAAGAGTGCCCAATATCGGTAGTAAGCTCAATGAGGTATTATTGAAAAGCAAATGCTGGCAAAGGCGATCAGTTGATTTTCATTATCTAACAGCCTACACCTAACATGCTAATAGCAAGCTCAATTTTTTCTTTTCATCCCTTTGTTTCTTATTATTTCTGTTATGAGGGAAGGAGAGATGCATTTTTAGTCTCTCCAAAGATTGTATGCACTCGTGGGACAAATATTTAATTGATGAGGCTTGCGCAAAATGCTTTTTAGTACAGATTTAGGGATAACCTTTTAATCGGGTAACCTCCAACTACGTCCTCCTCAATAGAACGACGAATCAAGACTGGTGGCTGTGGATATAGTCTTAAAGACTGCAAAACAAAAAGAAGAGTTTCAGAAAGTAAACACGTGGAAGCACAATAAAAGGATTTATGCCTGAAGGTAACATTCTTCTCACCTCATTAATCACACGAGTTGTGTATCTGAGTTTCTTTAGATCTTCAATGGTTGGCAACCTATCCCCTAGAACTGAATCGACCTGAAATCAACAATAAATACACTATATATCAGATCCAAACAGCTGTTCTCCATAAAGACGATTTAATAAGTCTAGGTGAAAACACTTATATTTCAACCCACCTCATCTTGAAGCTTGGCCATGACACTAGGTTCCTGCAGTTTATCAGGGTTGAAAGCGAGGTCAAATACTATCATGAAGAACTTCACAGCTACCTAGCTTTATCTCCTTTTTCATATCTTGAATAAATCATAATTTCCAAAAGTTCAACCATGAGAAACACATTCTCTCTAGGCCAGTATAGAGTTGAAGTGAAACGCAACAAGCAGATCATCTAAATTGACACTTGCAAATTCTATCAAAGATGCACATAACTTTTACTAGGAAAAAGCTTCACATAGATCTTAAAGAACATCTGCAAAGTTATCTGAAGAAGGAACTTTCACCCATAATAAGGCAGTTTCTGAAAGGTGAAATACTTAAGCTTCTGCCTGAAATTGACAGAGGTAGACCAACCTTGGACAACAGATAAAAGGTCCATGTGAGCACTGCTGCAGATGTTTCATGTCCGGCTATAAGCATTGTCATGAGGTCATCACGAAGTTGCTTGCTTGAGACCTACAACTTAATGCATGAGAAGCATCTAAACCAAATTTTGGCAGTGTAAATGCATCCAAAACTCCAATGTGTTATACCTCATCTCCAGATGCTAACAAGAAATGGAGGATGCTAGGATCTTTTTCATTCATGTATTCCTCGTGAAACTGCAACTCTTCTTCGTCTACCATCCTCTGAAATGCATTCCGAGGTAGGAACAACTCAGAACAAAATTACTCGCAAAAGATCAAGCAAAATAAATTTCGATACGTATTAGAAAGGCACTGACAACATAGTAGAGAGAGTTAAAATTTGGTTGCATGTCAGTACTCACTCAAAGCAACATATCTTTCAAAATCTATGTTTGCCATAACATCTGCAGCTCATTTAATAAAGAGCTTGGTTTTTGCGCTTAACACTATCTGCAATAAGCATTCCTCTCTTTGCCTTATACTTGGACTCAGTTACTGTTTCTTATTAACTTAAAAGAGGAAAAATTACATCGTTTGTCACAAAGTTCATACATCTTATTCGCAAAGTAGGACAAGCTAGTGTCAAACAAAATGGAGAACGACATCAAACAAAGCCTTTGAATTGTACTGCAAGTTAGGTATGAAGATATGACAAAGTAGCCATGGGGCTTTTCTGTATTAGAGAGGAGGACCACTCAGTCCAAGTTTCAGTCCACAGAGATGTACAGGTTTGTACAAAACCCATAGATCCACTTCCTTAAGGCCACTATGCTAGTTCCGTGAAGCACATATTCAGAGAATCTTTCTCATATCCGATTACCACTTCGCTGTTGATACTTATTTTGTAACTGCTGAGGTATTATCCTGAATCATACTAATGCCTCCATCATTATTTATTAGGTAACTTGTTTTGAAATTTATAACATAAAAAATCTACAAGTTATGAAGAAATGCTGAGAAAAAGCACAAAACTTCCTAAACTGCAATAGTAGGATTGTTAGGATCTCACCCTCGAGATCCCTCTTGCGATGTTATATGACTCCTTCCAATCTGACCACTTATTGACATTAGGGGTCTCTGTACATTTTTAAAATGGTGTGAGAACATAAGAAAAGGAGATAGGCAGGATCTGCTGGGAAAATCCTTTATACAGTAGTTTACTAATTGTTTCTAGACTTCCTCTGTTGTGGGACGAAATATCTAATATTCTAACACAATGTTTCAAGCTCAAGCGTGGATAAGTAACCTTCACTGTGCAAATTAATATTGTAGAATAGGAATTGAACAAGTGATGTTGATCAATATGCAGCACTTACGTCAGAATTGTGCCTGAACAGTAGCTAGAATAGTATTCATTTTTTTAAAAGCTTATAAGTAGAATCATATTATTAAATAATTGTGACTAGAATTGTGTGCATACAATGGCTAGACACTGTCCACTCGAAAAGTTGTTCAAACAGTTGTCAGAAGAGTGGCTGGATAATGGATAGTCATCGAATACGTTAGGGAACAGTGTTGCACCAAAAACAAGTGTATTGAGGTCGGATGATCACTTGAATAAGGCAAAATCAGAGAAAACGCACTATCGTGTCTATAGTGCTAAAAGGAGTTGCAATGCCACTGAACGACCAATGGAAAGAGTCACGGTGTCACTAGGAAGAAGAATGAAAATTTTGGCTGATGGAGCAGCTGAAGCAGAAATAAATGTCTTTAAGCAAATCGTCCCTTCTCTTATACCATATGAGAAATAAGAGAAGAGATCGGGAGAATATTGTGTACAAGTCCAATATCTAGGAGCGGTTATAAATAGCTTAAGGTTATACAGTACACAAGATTCTGACATTGTAACATTATACCAGTCAAACACTTGGATCGTGAAACTGAATGAACCTATGCACACAGAAATTCTAATGACAAAGTCCAAAGCTTTTCTTCATAAACAGGTAAAGGTCTGGGATTGGTTTTAATGGAAATACCCCATTTTCAGTAGGTCGATAAGGTTCTATCTCGAGATTATATACCAAACTATACTAGTCACTTCTATCATGCAGGCAATAATAAAATTAGCAAAAGTTCAAAATGATTTTGTTCTTGATATAAGCAGAAGATCAGGATGATCTCTGAAGCCAATAAACATTACCTTACATATAGCAATCAGATCATCCAATGTGTCATTAATCAACTTGAGAGCTGCATTAACCTTTTTTAGCTTCGGAGAGATATCTTTCCAGATAGGCAACTCCCAAACTGGAATTGGTGCAACACTACGATCTTCTGCTTCTCGAAGTACTGTATATACAGCCTGAACAAGACAAAACATCACAAGCACAGGTACAATTGCTACAGTCAAAAATAATAAAAATTGAAATAGTTCCAATAGAACAGATTAAACAAGTAAATTTGATCCAAGCAAAAGTACCTCCACGATACCAGTATCTACAGTTAAAGAGTCAAAATCATAATTAAATACAGCTTTGCCAATGATGTCCAATGTTAGACGGGAGAAAAGTGATTCCATCTCTACATCTTCTCCATCAGTTGCAGCAACATCAAGCTTTTGGCACAACCTGTCGGTTGCTTTTCCAAATAAGCCAATCATAGCTGCTACGTACTACAATCAGCAATGGAAAATGATGACAATTGTAAAAACATAGCAGGATTTTGCCTTCTCACTTAGCACTACACAAATAGATAAACAAATTAAACAAAAGACCAAATCAGCTCATATATATTCAGCAAGAGGCCAAATAACAACATCAAAACAGAAAAATAAATCCCCAAGAAGTAGAACAATTGCATTGATACCTTTTGGTGCAATGCTGGTACAATGGCACGCCGCCTGACGCGCCAAATTTCTCCATCTGCAGGTATAAGTCCCTTTCCCATCACAAAGTCCAATATTTCAGCTAGGATACCCTGGAGATGGAAGAGTCAGAAGATATCATCTTTTGAATTTTGAGTTGGTTATTTGTTCCTTCATTTTTTATATTCAACAAATTAATAGAGTACAGACAGCAAATTGATTTACCTTAGAATAAGCCTTAGAATTATCTTTCAGTATGTGTTTGGCTATTGATGGATCAGAAACTATTAAAAAAGACTGCAAACAATGTCAAATCATCAAACAACCATACAGAAAATCCGATTGAATTCAAAATTGACAAGTGGAAAAAATTAGATTTTGATGCAAATAAACAAACCTTGGGACCAAAAATCAACCGGAAAATTCCGCCATAAGTAAGGTAAAGCTCATAAAGAGGCATGAAGAATGGCTCATCCCGAATAGCACCGATGGATCCTTTTGCCTCTGGAATGCGAGGATAATTGCCCGTCCGTCGAGAGAAGAACTCAAGAAACTCCTTTGGTACACCCAATTTAGACAAACCATTTTTGAGCAATGACGGGAATCTACTCCAGAGAAAGAAAAAAACATAAACTTAGCAACAGAAGAAACTAGAATAACTTTAAGTGCCTATTAATCATTCTAAAAACAGAAAAATACGTTGTGTCAAAAGATCTTATCGACGTAAAGGAAAAAATCTCTCTAAGAGGAAAAACCTGAAACAACTAGTCAGCTAGATAATACATGAAATGACATCATTACGTACTCCATAATTTACTGTTGATGGTTGAACATGTGAAACAAAAGATACACAGAAAAGAATTAAGAGAATGTCTGGACACTAATTCCACAAGCCTGATTCCTTATATAGGCACACTTTACAAAGTATATAAATGCATATTTCCAGTATGGGATATGTAGACATAGCTATCAACATCTATGTCTCTCAGACTATATAAACATGTCGATGGATGTGTGTCGAACGATTCCAACTGGGCACCACTTAAGTTTTGAGCATACCCTTGTCACTGTGCTACTAGTCTCCATTGGTTCTAAGAGTGTAAAATACTATATATACCAACATAAAGTAAAATTTGAACAATTTATATAGCTTAATCGTCTGACAAAGGGTCTGAACTGGACGCCCTGACACCACCCGAAGCTCCGCCTATATTTGGAGAGTCCGAGCAGCATAGATCTACATTTTACACTCTAGCTAACACTGATTGAGCTTAACACATACACGTGATTGATAAGTGCTTGATAGATAATCATATCAACTTCAAAATTCCATGTCTCCTTAGTTGGAATCCATCCTAGCTTTTGTCACTTGGTGTAATTCAAAGAATACAAATTAAATACGATTGCAAAGGAGATGAACCTATGCATTCCAAGTGTGAATAAACAGTTCACACCAAAACCAATGCTAGCCATACAAAGATTATCCACTATAGTGAAACAAGAACAAAAAAATAAAATTATAGTAAATTAACATACGTACCCAGATTGTTCAACAGTAAACTCGCCTGAAGCAATACGAGCAGATAATTCAGCTCGCCTTTTCTCTTCTAAAAGCTTTTCCACCTTTTTGACTCCTTCATCTACCGACTCAGGCTGTTTTCCATTAGAATTAGAACACCTAATTGTAAAATTTGATACACTACCATTGAATTTAGGTGAGAGAGTGAGTCTAGATTTAGAGTGATGGTGTGTTGGAAATTGAAAAAGAGGAAGAGAAGAAGCCATGAATGAGAAAAAGATGGAGATAATGAAGAGTGTAGTAAACAATGTGGCGCACTCAACAACCGCTAAAAGTAATTTGGAATTATGGAGGGTTGTTACTGTAAAGATACCGGCAGCCGTCTAAAGGTATCTATCTATCTATATTTGTTTTGGTTACTACGCCATCTAACTAAATTATTTGAGATGCTTTAATTTAGACTATGTTTACGATTTTCTCTCGTAACTAATTAAGCACATGTCACATGCTGTGAACTTTACGGACTATCTAAAAAGTTTATTATTTTGTGAATGAGAAAATTTTATTATACTGTTGACACGTGGATAGTGAGTCAATTATTCATTTTAAAGCTAGAATAATAGAATTAGAAGTAGAATAGAATTATAAAAAAAAAAAAAAGAGAGAGAGAAAATTATATTGGTCCCGACAAACGTAATAAATTGAATTAAATAAATATAAAAATGCAATAACACTAAATTGTGGGGTCCACGTTATATAGCCTTTCTTTTTCTTCATCGTCACAAACTCACAAGTCACAACGTTGCTTCTGTTATATGATAGATTCAATTTAGTAGATTTTAGGAAATTTCATAATGTCAAGGGTTAATTATATTTATTTTTATTTTTTTAAATTATAAAATTTAGATATTTTAAAATATTTTTATATATCGTATTTTAATTTTGAATATATTTTTACGTCTTAATATATTATGTAGAGTGATGTATTCAACTGATATATCGTGTAAAGTGATGTATTCAATCAATACATACCGTAAAGCAATGTATCAGATTGATGCGTCACGTAAACTAATGCCCTGGTATGTAAAGTGATGTATCAAACTGATGCATCGCGTAAACTAAACGCCTCGATGCATCGCATAAAGAGATATATTCGACTAGTACATTGCGTAAAATAGAAACTTTTGTAATTGTTTCAAATCAATTTTGGGAAATATGGTAAAATAAGTTATGTATTTAGGTAGTTTTTCCTTCTATTTGTGATACTTCAAATAATTCTATTAGAAAAATTATTATTAGAAACAAAGATATTTTCACTACGAATCAATAGAAAATTTATGTTATTAAATATGATATTCTCGCTCATTGTTTATCGAATTGAAACATGCATCGCGAAAAACAAATTTTCACTAGAATAGTAGACAGCTTTTAAATTTTTTTCATATGAAATACTATTTATTTCCTTTCATACCAATTCAAGCAAAATGTCAGGCACACATTTGGTAGGTTCAACTCTCTTCCTACAATCTACAACAGAACTATTAATAGAAGTTGAAAATAATACTTTTCTTAGAAAAAACTTTTGAGAATTATATTTTTCTTTTCCCCAACTAATTAGACAAACACATATCATCTGTGGTCTGTCTCTGCATTCCATCAAAACCAATTTGAATTTCTATTTGTGAAATAGAAATAACAACAATTCTACTAAGGAAACAAAAGCAGCAAGCATTACACCATTTATTTCCCCTTTCCTGTTGAGTCTGTCTTACATCATAAATCGAACCAAGCATTTCGAAAGCCAGAAGGCAAATCAAGAAAACACACTGACATTATTATCAAGTCTTGGTCACCCTAGGTAACAGTTGAAAATAAGAACTTGTCTATATTATGCATCAGTTTAAAGAGAACCGTCTAAGGATTAAATGTACATGCCTTTGTAAGGATCTAGAAGAAAATAAATAATACGAGACTTCACCCTCCAAGCAAGACTGGATTATGTTCGGGTTTTCACAGTCTTCCACAGCTGCACCCACTCCACCATGGAATCAGCTGCACGGGTGAACACAGGATCTATTCGTCCCAGTTGCTCCTTCACGGCTGCTGCAATCTCAATCACACAATCTTCTGCTGTTTTTGCTGCCGGAGTCAATTTCATTGATTGGAAGAATGGAACAACTTCTTCCATCAGCTTCACCCCCTCCCACTCTTTCTTCAAACTCTCTATGGCATTACCTCTTTCTTTCCTCCACACATATGGAAGCCCAGTTTTCACACCATATCCTAAGTGATCACATACTACCTTAACACACATTCCAGTCCATACATCCTCCACAGTTTCCCACCTGAACTTTCCTTCCTTTGCCAACTTGAAAGATGGCAGCAAAGCAGGTCCCACCAATTCACGATCAAACGCTATATTGATTCCGCTCATAGGCATCATGGCCCTAGCTGGTACAGTGAGGACAGCGTCAACATATCGAGTGTTTCTCAGCTCCGGCTTGAGGGCTTGTGTAGGTGCATCAAGATCTGCTAAATTAAGCCACAGTCCACATGATAGAGCACATGAGACACCATTTCGCAAGCTAAATGGGTAGCCACGAACAAAATCAGCTCCTTTACAGAAAGGATCATAGAGGGTATTAAAGAAAAATGGAGTGGCAGGAGTCAGGAGGTTATTGATATGTTGTGCTATGGCATCGACTTGGATACCCTTAGTATCCTTAGCTGGAATGCAGTCATCATCTATTGAGATGATATATTTCTTCTTTGACAAGAGATAGCCAAAATATCGGCACGAGTAACCAGAAAAAGTTGCAGCATTTGAAGGTCCAATAATTTGTTGAATATCAGCTTTTGTATAGGTATCATAATTAAATCCACCTGGAATTTTAAGTTCTCCTTTGATGTCAGGATCTTTGATAATTATCAGGTGAAATCGGGAGAATACTGCTCTCCATTCTTCCAGAAATGAAGTAAGATCTGGTTCAATTGCAGCTATCACAATATCTACCTCATCATCTCTGACGCTAACTTGAGACATTTTTCAAGGCTAGAATAAGCAAAAGCAAGAACAGAATTTGTTGCCTTGAGAATGGAGAGAGCCTTTTGCAATAATAATAATTGATTGCTACCGAACAATATCAGAATTTCTCAGAGCATCCTGAAATAGTAGTTATAAAGATTACATCATGAATTATAATGCACTACAGAAGGAATTTTTTAGAAACACTTACTAGTAGGAAGCACAGGAGTAAGAACACATTGGATGTTAAATGCGCCAATTAGTGAAAGGATTTCTTCTTTTCCAGTTGCAATAAACAGCTTCAGAATCTTCTCATTTAGCTTCCCAGCTCTCAAGGTCCTCTGCAAAGAACAAAAAATTAAAACTGTTATCACATGTGAACCTACTCCAACATGATTGAGTAGATGGATCTTCACAAAAATTTACAGAGTTTGTCATCATTAGATCTGCCCAAGGGAGGTTTTCCAGGTCTCATTGGCGAATTTAATAATTTTAATAGCGAACATACGGAGCAGTAACTGCATTAATAGTCCACAGCTAGTATATATTGGTATAAACTACAATCTGTATGCCATAGAAGTTCAGACAGTGTCATATAGTTACGATGCAGAAAGAAGTCAGGCGTGAGATATGCCTACTAATTTTGCTTGGTGAATACCACTTGGAATACATTAAGATGACCTGCCACAGATTTACAGGTTGAAATTCTAACATGTGATGAATAGCACTAAAGTAGAAAAGTGACACAACAATGGCCAAGTAACTGCAGAAGTATAAATCATGTAACTAACTCGCCTGGTTCAGAATTCAGAAACATCAGCTACTCCAACAATTAAGACCTTACTCAACGTTTAATTTGTGCATTAAGATGCCTACTTCTACTCATATAGATTAAAAGGAAGTAACTCTGCAACAGCTCATAGCTTGTCCGTGCAGATGATATCTAATTTCTTTTATTGGATCAGTGTTTGAGTTCTGCCTTTTTAGGGCAAAGATGGAAAAAGAAATCCTTTCTTTCATTTCATCATTTTGAGAGAATACCAAACCTAATCACATCAAAATTCAGTACAACTAAATAGCTATTCCCCGAGGATTCTTGCCGGCCAGCACTTGGCTTGATGAACTCATTCGGTGGTCTACATTTGTGAGCACTAGTACTTGTGGGTTGAAGTACGGAACCATCATGGTGTACAGTGTGAGCACTAGTACTTATGGGGTTGGAGTATGGAAGACAATTACAGCTCTATGGCCCAGTGTTGTGAATGGCGAGCGCCTCATCGCCAAAGGCGAGAGGCGAGGCGAGGCGAGCCCTTCTCGCCATTCCACACTGAGGCGAGGCAACCCATGGCGAGGTATGGCGAGCTAATGGCGACAAAAATGGCGCCGCCTTTTTGATTTAAATTTTTTAAAAAGATTTGACTTAACAATATTAATCAAAATTAGGGTTTTTTTTGTTTATTTTCAAAATTTGCTGCTGCCCGACTCCTCTTCCCCTCGCAATCTCTTCGCCCCGACTCCTCTTCCCTTCGCGATCTCTTCTATTGTCAAAATTTGCCGGTCGCATCTCTTCTCTTGTTCTCCATCATCTTCGAGTTGTTGCTGCACTGAGGACCTGAGGTATACCTCTTTTTTTTCTTCTTCTTTTGATCTTTTCAGTTCTTCTTGAGTTCTTTTCTTCAAGAGTCGGATAGTTTTGAAGAAGAATAGACATTTAAAGTTTTAGTATTGTATTTTGAATTATTTGGTCTTTAAAGTTTTACTACTATTGGTTTTTGAATTGAATATTTGCTAATATGTGTTATTACTATTAAGATTTTGGATATTTATATATGCAATTAAATATTTTTAATCTTTGGTATTAATTGGCGCCTTAATTCAAAAAGGCAAGCGCCTCGCCGCTCGCCTCGCAGGCCCTTGTCGCCTTTTGTCGCCTCTCGCCGTCCAAAACACTGCTATGGCCTGAGCTGGAAAGAAACTTACAAATAATAGTAGGAAATGGAAAAAGAATAAAATTCTTCAGGGAAGCTTGGAAGGAGACATTACCACTGATGGAGACCTTATGAAGTTTGGAGTGCACTGGAACTTAACCGTCGGAGGTTGCTGAATGACTGGGAATGGCAACTTGTTAGGTAGGATTGGTGATTTCAATGGGACCGATTCTGAATCGGACATCTTGAGATGGAGACAGAATAAAGATGGAGAATTCACTCTAAACAGCGCATATAGAAATGAGGGCATGGTGCAGAATGGAGAGCTGCCAAATTATGAAGTGACATATGGAAATGCCCCATCCCAACCATAGTAAAATGCTTCACTTGGTCTGTGGCTAAGAGAGTCTGTTTGACACATGAAGTTTTGAAGAGAAAACGAGCCATCAGTCTCCCGATGTTTCTTGTGCAAGGGAACAGATGAAACCAACAATCATGTATTTCTACATTGCAAATTCACTGCACAGATTTGGTCCTTATTTCTAACCTAACTGAGACAAGATGGACTATGCATGAACACACAGCAGACTAGCTAAGCTGTTGGATAAAATGAGGTGGAAGCAAGAGCAAGAAGAAGTGGAGGAGGATAATTTCGTAGTGTATCTGGTGAACAGTTTGGAGAGAGAAATGGGGAACATTTCGAAGATAGATTCAACTCCATTTAACAAGATAAATGAAATTATATAGTATCTTTCTACTTTTGGGGTAAAAAGTTGTTACTAGAGGATTTAGACCATTTTGTAGAATTATTAAGATCCCTGTAAGTATTTCTTTTTCTCCTTTTTCTTGTAACTAACACTTTTGATGGTCTCCCAGAGAAACACATAGTTACCTGTTTCAAGAAAAACAATATGGACAAAAGAAGAGTTGTAAAGACCTTGATACACAACTTGAATGTTGACATCATTTGTGTTCAGAAAATAAAATTAGAAGGTGGTATAAGGGAGAGCATTAAAAGAGATTTGGAAAGGTCACATGGGTGAGATTTGAATGCCTAGAAGCTAATGGTACCGGAGGGGTATATTGATGTTATGGGATAATGGAATTTGGAGAGGGACCTCTTTTCGAATTGGTTCATATACCTTAACTTGCAAGTCTGAGGCACTCTTTCAGGATTTTTGAGTGTTAGGGTATATGCACCAAATTACAGATATGAAAGAAAATGTTAAGGAAGAGATAGGAGGAGTTAGGGGCTTGATGGGTGACCTTTGGCTGTTTGTGGGACTTCAACATCTCAAGATTTCCTTCAGAAAAGATAAACAGTAGCAGGGGATTTCCAGCTATGGTGAACTCAAATTTTATAGAGGATATGACATTCACAGAACCCTAACTGGAAGGGGGCACTTAACCTGGTTAAAGGGTGAAAATCATATGATCGCTTCAAGAATTAACAGAACAGTTTTGTTCAAAAGAGTGGGATAATAGATTCAGTAATATCGCACTACTTCTACAAAGAATTGAATCTGATCACATCCATATATCACTGCAATATGGTGCCTGGGAACAGAACAAATCATACTTCAAATTTGAGAATTGGTGGTTGAACACTGAAAGTTTTGTGGACAGCATTAGAGAATGGTGAACCTCTTCTGAGTTTGCAGGCAAGTCTGATTAAATTCTGGCTTGTAAGCTCAAAGCACTTAAAGGCGAGCTAAAGGAATGGAGTAGAAGCAGTAAATTCCAGGGAACTTGGGATTTCAGAAGGCTCCAATTTTGAATCAACTTGCTACAATACATGTTGTCCAACATAATAGACCACTCTCAAATAAGGAATCAAGCCACCCTTCTGATGGAGTATGATGAACACATCAAAATCTAGAGCTATGTTGGCTTTTAGGTGACAACTTCCAAAAAGTGACCAATGCACACAAGAGAAGTAATCACATAAGTCAATTAGTGATACGAGATGTAACAATGGAGGAACCAGAAGGAATTTAGAGTCTGATCATTGAATTCTAGCAAAATTTCTATTCTGAAATTGTTGAATGGAGACCTGCCAACAGTCTAAGCAATCTTATCAACTGGCCTACCAATACTGAAGAAGAGAGAATCACTACAGGGTTTCTTCGAGGAACATGAGGTGCTTACTTGCCTGAAGATGAAGATGTGTGCCATGGATAAAGCTCCTGGCCAAGATGGCGACACAATGGGTTTCTTATCAAATGTTGGGAGATAATTGAACATCATATCATGGAAACTTTCCCTAATGACTAATGAAGTGCACTCTCCTTTTGGAGTCAGTTTGTGGAGATCTATTAGAGTATTATGCCCTTTATGAGGAATCACACCTCCATAAAGGTGAACAATGCGTACAAAACATCATTTTCGAAAGATGATTGGTTGGGTAGGGGGGGTCTGATAGATCCACCCCTTACTGGCTAAGCAACATCAGACGACGGTAGCAGATGCATGGTCCTTGAAGAGGTGGAGCATACAACTCAGAAGGAATTTAAAAGACTGGTAAGTGGATACATTGACTGAGTTCTACAAAAGCAAGAAGAATTTCAAAAGTTCACAGGAGGGTACAGATTGTTTATGCTAGAAAGAAGACAGTACGGGACTTTTTAAAGTAAGTTCAGCTTACAAGTTATTGAATCAAGACAATCAACAGATAGCTCATTGGTCTTGGAAACACATTTGGAAAGTGAAAATATCTTTCAAGGTCTTTTTTTTCACATAAGCACATGAAGCTTCTTTGACCAAAGATAATCTTAACAGGAGAAAGATCCTCCTTTGTTCAAGATGCTTTCTTTGTGGGGAAGAACATGAGACAACCATCTATTCTTAGGTTGCAAGGTTACAGATCAGCTATGGAGGATTTTCACCAACCTCAGAAGCATAGCACGAACAATGCCCAGGAAGATAATTGAGGTTCTACTTTGTTGGGAGGAGGCTGGAGCAGGAGTTGCAAACAAGGATAGAACAAGGATTGTCCCAACTTGGATATAGTGGGCGATCCGGAAAGAAAAGAATTCCAAATGTTCTGAATAGCAGTTCAGTACAAAAAATCAAATTGAATTGCATTAGACTTCAATTTCTGGCGTAGACAAATCTACATAGAAGATACTGAGTTGATCATAGATATCCTAGGATTCTGCTAGGTTTTGATCCGTTGTTCTTCCTTTGCCTTGTAAGTATGGTTTCAGCACAACCTTAATGTTGTTTTGGTCAATATACAAATGTTACTTCATCAAAAAAAAAATGCTCCAAAATTTATCCAGAACAAGTCAACTATTATTGCCCATTTATCAGCTATCCTGATAGTCTAGGCTGAGAGACAACTTTCTTTCTTTAAATGTCCAGAGTATCCTTGTTTGCCAGAACAAGTGGTATACTTTGTCCTGCTTTAGTTGCTGATAGCCTAATACCACAGTTAGAGCTGAAAGTTGGTTGTCAGGTTCAGGTATAATTTCCTGTTACTTGGTCGTAGCTGATAAATGGAGCAGTGAAACAACTATGACCATGTCCGTACATGTTTGATAAATAGCTTTTAACATGGGAAAGAGTCTAAGTGGGCAGTGTTTTATTCGCTTACATGTGTATAAAATTATTCATGCCCATCTTGCAGTGGGCAAGCTACTTTTTCTAAGTCACACATTCAGAGTATAAATGCAATCAAGCTCATACATACTCAGAATATAAATGCAATTTAATGATCACTTGGAAAATGTTATGTATTTTTATTTTATTTTTTTGGGATGAAAGGAAGTGTTATGTATTTGACAAATGGCTATTCCTACAATTAAAAAAGCTCTTGGTCCTTTAGATATACTTAAAGTTAGTAGAAATATGATAACGGAAGCGCTTCTGGAAAAGCTCAAAGCCCACTTCCTTTCTCTCTTCAGTCTGAATAGATACATCACATACTAACGGTCAAACTGAATTAAACTCAAAAGTCTTTACAAATCGACCACACAAAAGCCATAAAATCCTTTCAGCACTGATGATAATTGAACACCACATACAACTAAATAACAAATGAAGCCCATGGAAGGAAAATATCAAAAAATGAAGAAACCAGATCCCATCACAGAAAATTTACACAAGTATGCTCAAAAATCCAAAAAGATCAAAACATGCCCAAAAATTAAAAGATACACAAGAAGAGCACTAGCTACAAAAACAAAATCCAAAATGCAGAAGGGATGAATCTCCTACTCTTACATAACACACTCTAAACAACAAATTGCTGAATTAAGATCATCCTGTATTTATAACAAAATAAGTGAACTAAGGTTAAGCCAAAAAAAAATACTACTCAGATAAAATTACCAAGTGCAAAATTAAACATAAAAGCTCCATCACACAATATAAGAAAAGAAAATCCAAGAATCAGATCATAGCACAATGAAGTAAGATAAAGAGAGAAACCCATAATCATACTTGATTAAAAAAAAAAAACCATAAAAAGAAGAGAGTGCGTTACCAGAAAAAGGTCTTCAAGAATGTGTTCAGGTAAGAAAGAGAGATCAGAATAGGAAGAGATATGAAGAAGGGCAGAGTCAATAGCGAGAGAAAGAAGGGAAGGCGGGTCGGTTCTCATTCATTTAACCCTTAAATTACTCCGATACTTTCTCTCTCACATACTCTCTTACACATGTGACTCACTCAACACAACAAAGCACTTGTTTACATCTAAAGATTTGTATGTTAATGGGAGAGAGATGGAGTTGGAAGCTACCAGGAAATTCGCAAAACCAGTATCTCAAGTTTTTCTTTTTCCCTTTTCTGCTTCTTCACCTTAGGTTTTATAATTTAGAAATTCACATAACTACAAGTCAAATATCATATTTTCTTTGTTCTCTTTCTAATGTTTGATTTCCAGATTATAGTTTTAATTTAATTTAAATTGTACTTTATAAAATTCATTTGAGTACAAGACAGCCAACAGATTTGTCAATACTTTAGACTTGAAATCAAAATTTTTAATTAAAAATAAAGCAATTTCATTATTACACCACAAATCATGTTCGTTGTTTGAATATCATAATTTTGATATTATGATATTTGATATGATATATGATATATATTTTAAATTTTTTTTGGTATTCAATATGGTATTTTGAAATTATATATATAAGAGAATCATAAGCCAGACTACGTAGCGCCACTACAAATCAAGATTCCCGTTTAATTTTATTTTATTTCCAAAATTAGTTTTTCCTTTTCTTGAAAAGTTGCGACTTTTATGAAAATTTGTGGCGTTTATGAAGAATCGTCACTTTATGAAAAGTTGTGCCTTTTATGAAAGGTTGTAACCTTTCCGAAGGGTTGTAACTTTTTCAAAGAGTTGTAACATTTCTGAAAAGGTGTGACTTTTATGTAGAGTTGTCACTTTTATGAAAAGTTGTGATTTTTATGAAAGGTTGTGACCTTTCAGTTGTAACCTTTCCGGTAAAATACAATAATCATTTGTTCACATTACATTTTGTTGTTTATAAATAGTGGACTTTCTTCTCATTTTAAAAAACGTTCTTCTTCTGCTTCTTCTGAACAATTAAATATTTGTGTGCTTTGCTCATGTCGAATGAATCACTGGCACACCATTGTTTTTGTATCAATACACTGGTGAATAAAATCGTTCTATCTTGATAGGATCTATTCCTTTAGACATCGGGTACTAGAGGAGAATAATTCCCTTATGGGGATACTGTGCATTCAATTGGCTTGAATTTTTTCATTCTTTTTCTATCTATTTTTGAAGATCGTGGTATATTTTTTACGGTCATTAATTTATGCTTATATTATTAATTATTGTTTTTGAATACATGCTTTAAACTTCGTTGTTTATGTTTATGCAAAGTTATTGTTATAAGTATTCGTTAGTACATATTAAATAACAAACGTTAATTGGGTATTCAAGCAAGTTTTCTCTACTGAAATTGTTGAAGGTACAATAAAAAAGCTCTTACAAATCTATAGTTTCTTCATCAACAACGTCATTCCTTCACATACAAGGATGCAATTTTGTATTCTTTAAAAAAATCCTCTGAGAGTTAATAACTTTGCATTTCCATTTTTTTTATATTATTGCTATCTATTTTTACTACATTTGATCAGTAGATATTATGAGTACATTAAAGATTGAAAGTTGATTGAAGTAGTGTCATTCAATTTTTTGTGGTATGTTATTCCAAAATGTAGAAACTTTTCTGGTTAGAATGATTTGTTATCATCATTGGATATAATGTATGTTTTTTTTCGTTGTTTTGTTGTTTCCTTATATTTGTATCGATTATTTTTAGTTTGGTATGTATATTATCTCATTTGGATAAAATTTTTCGTTCTTTTTATGTTTTTCTTTTTTTCTTTCTTATTCGTCTCTTCTAAATATTTTTTGTGTGAGTTATGACTATTTTTGGCAAATTTACTTTGAAAAATATGAAACAAAACCTACTCCAAATAAAAGAAATATCTTAATCTACAAAAGATATGTTTATTAACATAGATTTGTTGTCCTTCATGTCCCAAGTCATTGCTGAGCGTTTGAGTTATCTAGGTTAGACTAGATTTTAATTTTTTAATGTTCGAGAGTATTTCTTTAACATGAGTCTAAAATCGAACATTTTTATCTACTTGTAATTTTATAATGCAAAATTGTACATACATATTTCTAAACCAGTCGTAAAGTCTCATTGATGAAACATCTAGAAGGGCCTTCAAAGCAGCAATTTATTGAAGAATATATTTCTAAAAGGGTTAACAATATTATTTTGTTGTTAGTTCAAATATATTTTTCTCCTTCGATAAATTTTGTTAGAGTAACAATAACGAAAACTGGTGAACGTTTGACCTCAGACAAGTAGATTGTCTCTAAAAGGAATGTATGTTGTTATTGTGGTGTACATTTTTTAACTGTCTTAACTTATTTATAAATAATATTGATTATCAAAAAGTTTCACATAATTCTTTTTCACAGGGAGTTATTCTAACCATAAAATTATTAGATTATATATTTTTCATGTACAAAAAATAGAAAAAGTGATGATTAATCGCTACATTAGAACATCACTCAATTTTAGTAAGACAATTATATCATAAAACATATATTATAATACATTATGTAAAACATAAAAATGATTAGATATCAAGATATTCTTAGGAGAAAATGGTCAAAAATACCCCTCAACTTTAGTTTATTGTTCGATTTTACCCTCGTCGTTAAAATAAAGTTATTTTTTCCCTCGCCGTTACCATACTTATCATTTGTACCCCTCAAATGGATGGAAAACCCAAATAAATAAAAAATACCCAATTTCAATTAAAATAACTCAATTTCTCTTTTAGTCCGGGTTGATCCACGGACTCATACCAAATTAAAAATCAAAATCCATATCTCTAATCTTCCTCTCCTTCCTCAGTTGAAACACCCTCTTATCAGTTAACACCCATAACAAGAGGCAAAAAAGCTCCACTACAATATCATGCTCCTTCTCCTTACAAGGTAAGTCATTTTCTATTGAGTTAATTTCATTTTCTTATGCTAATGGATATTTAATAATAAAAATTGCTAGCATATCTCATTAGCGGGTAAACTGAAAATAAATCATTTGTAATTTCGATAGGTAATTTTAGAGAAACTTTTGTGTTTGTTTCATTTCAGAAATAGAGTTGATTGATCAACGACGAATATCGAGGTGGAAAAATCGACGACGGTGTGGCCGGTGACTGAGACAGTGCAACTGAGGTTGTGGAACTCTATGGGAAAATCAAGATGATGTAGCCGGTGATGGAGACGCCGCAACTGAGGTTGTGAAACTATAATTTGGTGTTGATGGTGCCTAATTTCTAGACACCAGTGTTTATTTCTATAGGCCAACATGATCCCCAAACTTTTTTGACCGAAAGGTGCTTAAGGAGGTATTAAGCAAAGCCCTACTATCGTTTTATCCGAAGGATGGGAGGCTGTCGTTTTATCCAATGGGTGGGAGGCTGTGCAGGGACGAAGATGACCATATTGAGATTGATGGTAATTGGTAAGGGCCAAGGTGTGCTATTTTGCAAAAGTTGAGTTTAATGGTGTGGTGGTTGATTTTGGTGATTTTGCGCCGACGTTGGATCTTCGAGGCTTATTCCAACAGTTGATTACTCAGAAGGATTAGAATCTTATGTTCTCTTAGTGTAATGGGTAAAGGAGAATGAGTGTTAGGTTAAACGGGTCGAGGCATTAGGTTTAAAATGGGAATGGTTTTTTTTTAAAAAAAAATTGGGTTAATTTAAGGTATTCCGTTAAATGAGGGGTAATTTTGGTGAATTTAGTGACGGGGGGGGGGGGGAAA
>NC_028640.1:60959453-60967204 GCF_001406875.1 Solanum pennellii
GGGGGGGGGGGGGATAAATTTAACTTCATTTTAACGGCGAGGGTAAAATCAAACAATAAATCAAAGTTGAGCGGCATTTTTGACCCTTTCCCTATTTTTAATCATTAAATATATATTTACAATTCTTGAGATACGTGATAATGTCAAATTATTTATTTCTGTTGAAATGTTCTAAAAGACTACTAAAAATTTTATGAATTAATATCTTAAAAGGTCACTCAACTTAGAGAATTTATCTAATAAAATCATTGAAATTTATTGGGATAATGCACAAGTATCCCCTCAACCTATGCCCGAAGTCTCAGAGACACACTTATACTATACTAAGGTCCTATTACCCCCTGAACTTATTTTATTAATAATTTTTTACCCCTTTTCGGCCTACGTGGCACTATCTTGTGGGCCCAATGCTGATTGACTTTTTTTTCAATTTAGTGCCTCTTAGGCGTAAAGGGGTAGAAAATTACTTATAAAATAAGTTCAGGGGGTAATAGGACCTTAATATAGTATAAGTGTGTCTCTGGAATTTCGGGCATAGGTTGAGGGGGTAATTTGTGCATTTTTCCAAATTTATTTTATATCAATAAATCACCCAACTTATGCAGTTGTATCAATAAATCACTCAACTTATGTATTTGTATCAATAAAATCACTCGACATATGTATTTGTATCAATAAAATCAACCAACTAAATTGGGCAAAAGTGAAAAAATTATTTTTATACCATGAAACATAAATCCCAAATATTTTTTTTAAAAAAAACACTTTAAGAAATTTTATGGCAAATTTTAATTAGTGAAATAAACACTTACAATAAATAAATATACAACAATCTCATATGAAATTTCATGCTCTACAATTCACTTCTAGCTAAAAAGGTTGACTACCTATCATTTTTCATGAAATTAAAGTGTTCACTATTCCACAAATATTTTTATAGAAAATTAATTAAAAACGAAACAAAATAGAAGTTCAATACTCGCTTTTTTTTTGAATGATACTAACCAAATGCGATGCATTTTGAAATTCGCCGTAAAGAGAACATAATTTTTTTTTAAATAAATGGGATAATGCACTAGTACCCCTCAACCTATGCCCGAAATCTCAGAGTCACACTTATACTATACTAAGGTCCTATTACCTTCCTGAACTTATTTTATTAATAATTTTTTACCCTTTTCGGCTACGTGACACTATCTTGTGGGCCCAACGCAGGTTGACTTTCTTTTTTCAAGCTAGTGCCACGTAGGCTGAAAAGGATAGAAAATTACTTTTGAAATAAGTTTAGAGGGGTAATAGGACCTTAGTATAGTATAAGTGTGTCTCTGGAATTTCGGGTATAGATTGACGAGGGTACTTGTGCATTTTCCCAAAATAGATCCTCACAACTTTCCGAAAATAGAAAAATAAAAACTCATAGACAGAACTGGAAAAATAAAGTTGAATTTTGTGACATTCGAGTTTTCATCGTGAATTTGTTTTGAGTATCAGCGTATATTTGTTTATTATAATGTAATATTATAAGAATATTCGTGTAACTAATTAAGTTTGTTTTAATTTTTTGTATTGAGTTTTAAAATTTTTTATTTATTGTGGAGTTTGTGTTTACATGTTATAAAAAGTAATGTAATGATAAACTTAGTTGAGTGATTTTATTGATATAACTACACAAATTGAGTGATTTTATTGATACAAAATAAAGTTTAATGATTTTATTAGATAAAATCTCTAAGTTGAGTGACCTTTTAAGATATTATTTCTAAAATTTACTTATTTTTTTCTTCAGTCGATTATTGAAAAGGTTGTTCAACAGTTTAGAAAGATTATTTATGTCAGTGCGGGTAAATTACATATTATTTATATAAAAGAGAACCCTAGGTCCGCATACGTGGCGCCTCTACAAACCAGAATTTTCTTTTAATTTATTTTATTTCCAAAACTAGTATTCCTCTTTCATGAAAAGTTGTGACTTTTACAAAAAAAATGCGACTTTTATGAAAAGTTGTGACATTAATGAAAGCTTGTGACTTTTATAAAAAGTTGTGACTTTTATGAAAGATTGTGACCTTTTCGATGGGTTGTAACTTTTCTTAAGGATTTCAACTTTCTTCAAAGAGTTATGACCATTCCGATAAGGCACAATAAGAATTTATTCACACTACCTTTTGTTGTCTATAAATAGAGGGATTTTCTCTCATTTTAAAACAACAAAAATTCTGAACTTCTTCTTCTTCTTTTAGATTGTGAAATATTTGTGTACTTTGCTCCTGTTGAGTGACTCAATGACATAATTATTTTTGTATCGGTACACTGGTGAACAGAATTGTTCTATCCTGAGAGAATATATTCCTTTTAACCTCAGATATCAGTGGAGAATAATTATCTTAAGGGGACATTGTACTGTGCATTTAATGGACTCGATTTTTTCCATTTTGTTTCATTCTATTGATACAGATCATGGTATACTTTTTGCAGTCATTGATTTATGCTTATATTATTAACTAGGGAACAGAGCCGCGCTTCACACGAGTGTTAAAATATGTGTGTTAGAACTAGTTTTCTTTCCAATTAATTATATGTCTACTGTATCTTATTGTTTGATCTTATCATTATTTCTTAATTTTATTGTAGGGAGAAAGGAAAAAAATATCGCTCAATTTTGTTTAATAGTTGATTTTACCTTCAGTTATATTATCCGATCATTCATACCGGCCATTATCTACAAACTTGTGATATGTAACCTTCAATTTGATAGAAAGCCTTAAATCAAATGAAATTACTCATTTTAAAAAAGAAATAATCATCATCCAATCTTAGCTCATGTCCAACCTCTAACTATCTAAACTCAAACAAATAAAATTCATGCTCGATTCATCTACGGTTATCTTGCAATGAGTAGTAATTATCGCCATAACCGTACTCGAACATAATTCAAGTTCATTATATTTTAGTATTTAAATAAACGAAGATGATGAATGTAATGGAGCATATAAGGATTCTTTTATTCTCCATTAAAATGGAATATGAAAGGATGTGTTATTTCATTAATGTGTAATATTAAAAGGTTAGCAAAATATTGACAAACTCTCAACTACATATATATTAGGCTAATTTATTAGATTAGAAGTAATACCAAAATACGTTACTATTATTTCTTAAAATTGAGTATTAATTATAAAAAAGGTAAAATAAAGTCTTTCATATGGTGAGTTGTGACTACTTATTAACAAATCACACAAATGTGAATATTCATTTTTCTTTACACCTTTTCATTATTTTTTATTGCAATAAAAAAATTAAAATGAAGAAAACAATCAAATAAAGAAGAAAAGAAAAAGATAATATAAGATTGATAATTAATATTATACCAATTGTTCTGAAAGAAATCAACTTAACACAACAAAGAAACTTTCTATAGTTCTTTTAAAATCTTAATATTCTTAGAATGAATGTGAATTTTTTTTTCTATTGGACATCTTTTATTATTAATTTAATTAATTTTACTTTGAAATATAAAAATAACATAAAATAAATAAGTAATGAAAAATATATGGTAATTTAAAGATCTGAGCTATAACACACTTTTTTTCTTTTTTAAAATCTCTATTTCGTATTTATTTGTTGGTATAAATTGTGAAAACGATTGATAAATTTATCACAATTGATATTTGCCTTTTCAATTTTCATCCCTCCATATTCTAAAATTAATCATCATTTTTATTTTTTCATTCTTCTCTTTTTATTTACGTGAAATGTCAGTTTAATGGTTCATTATTAAATTCAATAGTCAAAGATGTAATTATTTTCAATTTGCGTCTGAAAAACAGAATTACTGATTCTCATAAAATTTTGCAGAAACACAAAGTAATCAAAATTTATTGAATCTGTACAAGAGATGAATAAAAATTAATTAAGAAAAACTAAAATCTATAATGTACCAGAATCTCAAAAAGTTTAAAAAAAAAAAGATCAAGTCCACTTAACTCATAGTGTCCCCTTAAGGAAATTATTCCCCTCTAGTATTCGAGGTTTGATTTGGAATATGACCTCCCAAGGTAAAATAATCTCAATCACCAGGGTGTAGATATCAAAAACTCTAGTGTCAGCGAATCACTCAACAACAGTAAAATGCACGAAGTAATTATTGTGCAGAAGAAGAAGAAGAGATCAGAAAAATTCGTTAGAAAAAATTCTGAAGAGTGAATGGTATTTATAGGCAAGAGGAACAAGTTCCGAAAGGTTGCAACCCTTTCAGAATCCACACGACCATTAATGAAAGTTTGCAACCTTTCAAATGGTACTGACTATTCCTGAAAGTTGCAATCTGTCAGAACAGTCATTTCCAAATGGCGGGAAATTTAAATAAAACATGAAAGTTTTTAAATCAAATGGGTCGCGCGCAGATCCGAATCGGGTCGGGTTAATCAACTAAAAAGTTGAAACGTTTCTGTTATCAACTAATTAATTGAAAACATTTTGGCCATTTAGTTTAATTCATTAAACAATTAAAACAAACTTTGTCCAAAAAATAATCTCTCGATCGATCATTTTCCGAAGCCGAAGCCGAGACGAGCGATGATAACAACAGCACGAGGGGGGTCTCTCTTTCCAACCCTTTTAACAATTAATAGGATTATTTCTATATTTAAACTCTCCTAATTTTTTTCCACCACCGATGAGGGACAAATGTCTTTTCATTAAAGCATAAGAAGACTTTTCAAGTTTCCAACTCTTCAAGTTCTCAACTTTTCAACTTCCTCTCTCCCTCAATTTCCCATCAATTCTGGCTACATACCCAACAATCCCCCACATTGATGGGGAATGATTATAACATAGGAATGCACAGACAAGTGTGTACTTTACAGGAAGGATTAATTACATCTGGATAAGTAGGTTTCCCCTTGGACTTTTCGTAGTGAACATATGTCGGATATACTCGGTCAATCGGTAGATGTGATATCTTTGAACCGTCAAGCTTTGGTGTATACCTAGACAATCATATGTCACACAATTAACCCTTTACTGTTTATAGTTCTTATGGTTGTGTTCGTTTCAGCCATGGACACCTCCTGATTTCATGAGTGTATAGAGAATAGAATTTTGACATAAAATTCTCTTTGAAACAGCTTTCACTTCACACTCACATAGGTGATTTCTAACCGTGTCATCTCGTAGATAAACTATTTGGTCAAATCTGCCAAACTTAGCAAATCATTAAAAACTTTAAGCTTTATTACCTTATTAACAAGCCTTAAAGTCTTAATCTTATTCCTGAACATTGTCTTTATCCTGAGAATGGATTGAGTTAATTGACAATGTTGGACCATCAGCCACAACTTTATTTTTCTCCTTGAATCTACCTCTTGGGATCTCCAGTCTGCTAGATAGAGTTACCGTTATGCTGACTTGTCCTAAGCCGTAAACCCATTCTGTTAGATGATCTTTCAACTGCCTCTTTCACTAGGCCTTTCGTTAGTGGATCCGACACATTATTGCTTGACTTTACATAGTCAATTGTGATAATTCCACTAGAGAGCAGTTGTCTTACGGTGTTATGTCTCCGTTGTATATGATGAGACTTTTCGTTGTAATGACGTTCCCTGCCCTACCTATTGCTTCTTGACTACCACAATGTATGCAAATAGGTCCAACATGTTTGGGCCATAATGGAATATCCTCTAAGAAATTCCGGAGTCATTCAACTTCTTCACCAGCTTTATCCAAAGCAATAAATTCAGATTCCATTGTGGAGCGAGCAATGCATGTCTGTTTGGACGATTTCTAAGACACTACTCCTCCACCAAGTATGAACACATAACCATTGTGGATTTTATCACTATATCCTTCAATCATAGAAGGATATTTATTATAATGCAAAACATAGTGTTGTGTATATTTCAGATATCCCAACGCACGTCTCATTGTCATCCAATGTGTTTGATTCGGATTACTAGTGAACCGACTCAGTTTGCTAATAGCACATGCTATATCTGGTCGCTTACAATTCATAATATACATCAAACTTCCCAATACTCTGGCATATTCCAATTGAGAGTCACTTTGACCTTTATTCTTTTGAAATGTACAACTTAAATCAATTGGAGTTTTGACAATATTGAAATTCAAGTACTTGAACTTATCCAATACTCTTTCATTATAATGAGATTGAGATAATGCTAGTCCTGAGGAGTTTTGATAATCCTGACCCCTAAGATCAAATCAGCAACTCCTAATTCCTTCATATCAAATTTGGTGGACAACATGCGCTTAGTAGCATTTATATCGTTAATGTCTTTACTCATTATTAACATGTCATTAACATACAAACAAATAATGAATTCATGATTCATAACGTTTTTAATGTAAACACATTTATCACATTCGTTGATCTTGAATTCATTTGCCAACATTGTTTGGTCAAATTTAGCATGCCATTGTTTGGGTGCTTGCTTGAGTCCATAAAGTGACTTTACAAGTCTGTACACTTTCTTTTCTCTACCAGGAACCCTTCAGGTTGTTCCATGTAAATTTCTTCCTCCAACTCTCCATTTAAGAAGACTGTCTTTACATCTATTTGTTGGATTTTAAGATAATGCGCTGCTTCTAGTGCTATTAACATCCTAATTGATGTTATCCTTTTTACTGAAGGGTATGTGTCAAAGTAGTCCAAACCTTCCTTTGTCTGTACCCATTGACTATCAGCCTAGCCTTATATTGGTCAATAGTCCCATCAGGTTTTTTTTTTTTAAAGATCCACTTTGATCCTAAAGGTTTATTTCCTGAAGGAAGATCAGCCAATTCCCAAGTATGATTACTTAAAATTGATTCGATCTCACTATTGACTGCTTCTTTCCAATAAGTTGACTCAGACGAAGACATAGCTGCTTTAAATTTTTGAGGCTCATTTTCAAGCAATAGTGCCACAAAATCTGATCAGAAAGAAGCAGGTTTTTGTTGGCGAGTACTACGCCTAAGATCCTCACTAGTTAGTGTATTTTTTGTTGATTCTTCTCGTGTTCGTTTAGGTCTTTCACTTGTCGACTCACATTCAGTTTTATACGTATAAATATTTTCAAAAAACTCTGCGTTATTTGACTCTATTATCGTATTAACATGAATCTCAGGATTACCAGATTTGTGAAACAAAAACATGCAGGCCTTACTGTTCACAGCATATCCAATAAATACACAGTCTACTGTTTTGGGTCCAATTTTAACCCTCTTCAGTAAAGGAACCTCTACCTTGGCTAAACATCTCCACACTTTGAAATATTTCAAGTTGAGTTTCCTTCCTTTCCACAACTCATATGGAATTGATTGTGTTTTTCGATGGGGTACCCTATTGTTGAGTATCTTATTAGCCGTAAGGATGGCTTCCCCCCAAAGGTTTCTTGGTGAACAAAGCCGAAGCCGAGACGAGCGACGACGACGGCGCGAGGGGGTCCCTCTTTCCAACCCTTTTAACAATTAATAGGATTATTTCTATATTTAAACTCTCCTATTTTTCTTTCCACCACCGATGAGGGACAAATGCCTTTTCATTAAAGCATAAGAGGACTTTTCAAGTTCTCAACTCTTCAAGTTCCTCTCTCCCTCAATTCCCATCAATTCTTGCTACATACCCAACAATAATTAGAATATTTTTTTAATTATAAAATTAGAGAATGTCAAAAAAATTTAAAAAGGATAAATCTTAATGGTAGCCATAGAGAAGTGCCACACAACCATATATATATATATATATATATATA
>NC_028640.1:60967516-60969629 GCF_001406875.1 Solanum pennellii
AATAACATATATATATATATATATATATATATATATATAATATGATATTAATGTGTATCTAAATTTTGTAGGAAATATTTTTCTTATCAAATTTGAAAAGTGCTTTTACCTTTAATTATGATTATAGTATTTACCTTTAAAATTTAAATAAGACATATAACTATTATCTAAATGTATACTTGATGAAATAAAGAGAAATAATAATAGATTGGGAAACCAAATTTGATTAACATATTTACTTGAAAATCAATATTTTTAGAAAATACACATCAAAAGTTGACATATTAAATAGACAAATAAAACAAAAAAAACATAAAAAAAAAGAAGGAAGAGATGGACATATTAAGGAGGTCACAATTAATTTTGTATGTTAATGACTACTCAAGGTTGTAAAGGTAATGGAGATATTTGGATACCATTTTTAAAAATGATGGACATTACAATATCAACAATTTAGTAATTAGCTACCTTTACAATATTAAAATATTATATTTTTGTAAAGGAAAAAAGCAATGTACGCAATGAATTAACACATGTTTCATAATAAAAATAAAATGTTACATTCACACGGTGGCAAAACCTTGTAAACAAACATGAAAAAATGAGGTGTACTGAAAGAGACTGTTACTCTCTTAATCAATTGTTTCGTCGTATCTTGAGTGCAAAAAAACTCCTTAGTAGAAAGTGCTCCCTCCCGATGGAGTCTTGCTTGTTGTGAATTCATATATAATCAGGCTCCACTTGGACACCAAATACAATATAGAAAACCATATAAATTATAAGAACAACATGTAACTTTGCATGATAACCAAAGTTGACGTTGTTCTCACCTTCACAATATTCCATTATAATTGATGTAATTTCCATAGGAATATTTTATCAAATTGTAACGACCCTTTCTGGTCGTTTTGAGTAATAGAGATTTTTACTTGATAAAATACTTTTCGATAGATTTTAAATGGTATTTTGAATTAATTATTTAACCACAAAATTTTAGTTGACATATATTTATTAAATAATTAATATTTTTATTAGTTGGGGGTTAATGGGTCAAACACATAATATTTTGGTTCCAATAAACCCCCAGAACCTCTGCTTAAACCCTTCGAAGTTGGAATCCAATCAACCACCGCCAACCACCGTCAACCGCCGTCAACCTCCATGAATTCCTTCAACGCCACCACCCCAAACTTCGACAACCTTCTCCTCCAATCCCTAATGAACCGTCTCCAAATTCGTCCTCCTTCAAACCCAACTTCCTCCTTTTCCCCACAATCCCTCGAAGATCTCCTCTTCAACACTCTCCCTTTCTCCGACGAAGATGAAGACAACGATGATGATGATAACAACAACGAGTCTTCTTCTTCCAAATCTCAGCTAGCGAAAGAAGAATCGAGGGTTGAGAAAGAGATAATCCGGACAATCCTATCTGGAAAAAATGATTTTTAAAACCAAATTCAGGTCAAGCTGTTGCTATTGGTGAACATCATATATGTATCGGGTTTCATGAGGATACAGGTTCGGATTATCGGGTGTGGGAGTGGCATGGTCATATCATGATTTTTGATGAGGAAAATGGGTATTCACCTGAATACATTTATGGGAATTTGGGGTTGGGAGAGTTGATATCATCAGGAGATTCGAATAACGAAGGTCGAATTCTTAGGAGGAATATGAATGCTGGCTCTACAAGATTGAAAACGTTCAGAGGCGTTAAGGAAAGGAAAGACATTGGAGAAGTAGTTTTCTTGACTTCGATTCTTCGGTGGAGGTAGGTTATGGTTTATGCTATTTGATAGTAAACTCTTAATAGTGATTGATATGCCTTGAATGATATTGTGAAGTTCTCTATGTACTTGACTGTGTGATTGTGTGATTTGGTTGTGTGGTTTGTAATTGGTCTGTAATTCTGAGACCGTAGAATTTATATTCTCTAACCATCTCTATCGCAGTGATGCCTTGAATAAAGAAGGCTTGATGAAAATAATATAACAATGAATTGAAAGCGATGATAATAAAGGATAAATTAATAGTATAATTGGATCGGAGTGTCACGTTCCGACACGGTATTCTTGGATCGGAGTGTCACGTTCCGACACGGTATTCTTGGATC
>NC_028640.1:60970464-60972592 GCF_001406875.1 Solanum pennellii
CGATGATACTTACTCAGTACATGTTGCCTCGTACTGAGTCCTACTTGTTTTCTTCTTTGTTTTCCTTTTACGAAATGCAGCGAGTGTACTTGTGATTTCTGATTTCCTTCAGCTCTAGCCAGCCTCCCGCATATCAAGTTACAGGGTGAGCTATCCATTCAAGCTCGTGTTGGATTCTCTCGGTCATGACATGATGTCCTATATTTTCGGACACGTACCATTTTATTCTTTATTTCAGTGTATTTGATATTCTTAGACTTAGTATTGGAGATTAGATGTCCTTGATGTGATGACTATCAGATTTTGGGATGATAAGTATTAAACTTTAGAAACTTATTTAAATTGGTTGCTTAGTATCTTTTGGAGCTTCCGCATTATTTATATTATTTATAGTTGAACTATTGGTATATGTTGGGGTTTAGATGTGTTGGTTCGCCCACCTAAGGAGGTAAGTGTGGGTGCCACTCACGACTCGTTTTGGATCGTGACACAAATCATTTTGAACTTCCTGCCAAATTAGACGATCTAAAGTTAGACATCTTTTCCATTAACTATTAAAATAGTATTAACAAATCATCAAATCAAATCTAAAGAAATTTATAAAGAGAATGAAAAGATTAATGGAAAACTACAATACAAAGTTAGACATCTTTTATATTAACTATTAAAATAGTATTAGCAATTCATCAAACCAAATTCAAAGAAAATTATAAAAAAGAATGAAAAGATTAATGGAAAATTAAATAATAAAGTGTCAATTTATAGGATCTTAATATTTTGGAGCTTGAAAAGCATTAATTCATAATTTAAAATTATAAATGTCACCAATTATTGTAGCATTAATTTAAGGAAATGATTAAGAGTTATTAATCAAAATTAAAAATTAGAATTTTAATATTCTCTTTCCCAAAATTTAAATAATTAAAACCCATTATTTAAGAAAATGGTTAAGAGCTACTAATACGTTCTCTTTCTCAAAATTTAATTAATTAAAATTCATTAATTATTATAGCCTTAAATTGAGCAAATTAAACAATATCTAATTAAAATCAATTTATGTTTGAAAAAAGCAAAGCAATCCTCCAAAAATATGAGAAAATAAATAAATAGGCTTCCTGATCATTGAGCTGAAGATCAAAATTTTATATTAATATATATAGATTTTTACTAATTTATATATTTTTTAAAATAGTAACAATTAGCATCGTAACTTAACATAATCAAGTTAGCTTGTCATTAACTTTTTATTAATTTATGCGAAATGCTTAAAATGAGCAGAATTAAGAGTGAGAGAGAGATGTAGAGGAAAGGGGGATGATTTTATTATGAGGGAAAGCCCTCTATTTATACAAGTAGCCAACACTCCTTTACATACAACACTTTACACCTGGCCTATTTATATTCGGCTGACACAAGAAAACAAAATACTTTTACATATAATTGGCCTTTATTTTTTAAATATGGCCGACATACTATTTACAACTTTACTTCTTTATATACTGGCCTTTGCTTTTTTAAATATGGCCGACACTACTATTCATACTTTACAGACAATACTATTCATACTTTACATATATCTTTATTCTACCTGGACTTCAGGAATATAGTTATCTTCTCTGTCGCATTTTGTACATAGATGATCTGGATACTTTTGTCCAATTAGTTTGCAGTATCTGGTCATCAAGTTTGGAGAAATGAAATTTTTCCTGATAGCTCTTGTTGTAGGTNTTCAGTAGACTTAATATCCATTGTCGTACTTCTTCCATATCTGCTGCTCTTATATCTTTACAATTGGAGTATATCATTGTTTGATCTCTGTTGTAATAACTCCAAATTGCATTTTCATTTAGGTAGTTGTTTGATAACTCATTTAATATGGTAGCTATCCCAATAGTTCTTTTGTTTGCATAAAAATCTGGGATATCCACCTTCTGTATCTCTTCTTGCATATCTATTTTTTCTGGCATTATCATATCTCTAGTTAAACCTATCTTAATAACTTGTATTGTAGGTTTAATTTCTTCATATAGTATTTCTGCGGTTGCTGAGTAGAACTTTATATAAAATAAAGTTCCTTTAGTTATTCTTTTATATTGCAGAAATGCCTTATGTAGCTCAGGTATTTTAG
>NC_028640.1:60975251-60984064 GCF_001406875.1 Solanum pennellii
TTGTGGTATCCTTCTACAATAATTTTTGCAAGTATATATATTTTCATTATTCATTTTGTTCTTTTGATAATTATCTTCTTATTTTGGCAAGTTATTGTTAATTGTTCATTTTCTATATTATATGGTTTAACTTTTTCTAACCATTTTATTCTTAAGGTAATATTTTGGTTTCCTTGATAGATTTTAAATGGTATTATCAAGGGTATTCCTCCTATAATTATTTCTTTTTCTGTTATCTCTTCGTTTGTGTTTACTATTTCACTAGGTAATCCGGGGCATAAGTGTCTTGTTTCTATAATTTCTGTTTCTAATACTAATTCTCTCGTTATATAATTCTCTTCTTGTCCTGTATTTATCAAAATTTTATATCTTCTTTGGTCGATTATCCCTGTTATAAAGTAATGGTATGGTGTTATCTCTTCTTTATCTAATAAATTTTGTGAGATTTCATAATTTCTTTTAGATGTGCTCATTCTTGATGAGGTATCTCTTGTTAATGTATTTGGTACGCTTGAAGTGCTTAATCTTTCTTTTACAATTTCTAAATCTTCTTCTATGTCTATTTCTTTATAGCTATAGTCATTGTTGTCTATTATGGTAATTATTTTTTCAAAAGGATTTTCTACTTTTATTCTATCAATTTTATTTCTTGCTGTTACTTTATGTTTTGTTGTTAGTATATATAGGTTCTTACATCTTGCTGTAAATATTTTACTTCCTGGTGCTAGTTCTATTCCAGACATCTTCCAATATAGAACTAATGATTTATCTATATTTCTATGTGTTAATGCTACTGAGTAGTTGGCACTTATTATAAATTTAAATTTTTGGTATATTAAATTTCCTCTTACTGCACTTATTACACTTTTTTCTATAGGGTGTATAATTCTATCATCTGCTAAGTATATTTCAATAGGTGTATCTATTCCTTCTCTAAAACAAGCTTTTATCAGTATTTCTGTTCCTCCTAAATGTACGTACTTTATGGGTGTTTTAGCTTTTATATCTTGTATTTCTTTATTAATTATCCTCTTATTTAGTATGGGTATTTGTGCCTTTCCTTTTGTATATTTGGAATCTATGATGTGTTCTTTCTGGCTAACTACATAATATTCATCTTTTTGTCTTTTAAACCAATTCCTTAAGATAGGTATTTCAAGCATTTTTTCAACACTTAAATCTAATTCTTTTCCTTTTATTTGTTCAAAAATTGTATTATCAAAGATAATTTTTTGTTCTGATAATTCTTCATTTTGATAGTCTTCTTTAGATATTATTTTTATGTCTTCTTCAGACATTAGATTTCTTCGTTCATTACATCATTTTCTAGATCAATATTTTCTTCTTCATTTTCAGTTTCTATATCTGATACTTCATATATACTATTGTTTTCACTTAGTTCATAGTCTATATATTCTATTTGCATGTATTCTTCATTATCTATAATTAATTCTGCAATTTGTTTTCCTTTTGGGTTTTTAGGTAACTTACAATCTCTAGCTAAATGTCCTATCTTTCCGCAGTTATAACAAGTACATTCTCATAGTTTTCTCTTTGGTCTATACGGTCTTTTTATTTTATAATTTTTTACATAATACCTTTGTCTTGGTTTTTTGCATTTATATCTAGTTTTGGTTTTTCTATAATTTTTGTGTCGTTTAGGTCTTTATTTTTTATAATATTTATTTGTACATCCAAATTGTGGTGCTGTTTTATTTTTACAACATGCTAGATTTTTTATTAGTACTTTTTCCATTTTTATTTTTTCTTTTTGGTTTTCGCATAATTGTACAAACCATTGATGTAAGAATCTTATTCTAGCTCCTAAAGTATCTGTTAATCCTTCATTGTTCCAGTCTTTAATTATTTTTGTACTAAATGGTTCTGGTAGTTTTGTAAAATATTGTTGTCTTATTTCTTTTGCTTCATTTATATCATATCTTGCTTTGTAATAATATTCTTTGAATGCGCATGTGTATTCTTCTATATAACACATTTTACATATAGCTAATTTTGTCATAAGTTGTCTATTTATTGTTTTTTCTCTATTTTGTTCTTTTATTTCTGTGGTCATACCTCCAAATTCATTCCGTATTGCTAATTCGTATTTATCTAGTATATCTATATTTGTTGTTGATGGAGATCCATCTATTTTCTTGTCACTTCTAAGTGTTTCTAGACTTTCTGGGGGTAAATTTCCTATCCATAATTTTGTTGTTCCAACAAATGTTCTTTCTATATATCCTGGTGTTTCTTTTGTTGTTATTTTGTTATCAATTTATTGTTTAGATATATTTCCTGCCCATAGTAATATTGCTTTATTTATATCTGTAACACAATCTAGATCTAAAAAGTTATATTGTTCAGTTATTGGTCTAGGCGTCCATTTTTTATTTAACCTGCTATTCCATATTGCATTTGTTCTATCTGATCGTTCATAATTCTATGTATAATAAGTTGGTGCTGTCCATCTAGGACTACTTCTAGGACTATTTTCTAGGGTTTTAACTCTTGATGTGCTGGGTTGATTTATATCTCCTGTATTTATTTCTAATTTTTTTGGCTTATTTACTTGTTCTAGAATTTCTGTGTATGTTTCACTTATATCACTTATTTCTGAGTTTCGATCATTTATTGTATCTGATTCATTTATTTCGTTTATTTCGTCTATTTCAAGATTTTCATTTAATTTTTGTTTCATCTTATTTATCTCATTAGTTAATTCAAGTTCTTTATCTTTTTCTACCTGTTTCTCTTTTTGTTTGGTTTCATATAATAATTTTAGCTTAGCTAATTTTTTTTCTAATTCACTTATTCTTGTATTTTTTATTTCTTCTAGATGTTGTACTTCTTGCTTTGCTTGTGTTTTTATTTTTTCAATTTCTTTTGATTTATCTATTTCTTATATAATTTTTATTATATTTTTCATGATCATATTTTATTGAAAATTCAAAAATAACTTCATAATAATTTTGATTATCTCCCGTTGCTAAGTGTATCTATAAATACATGTTAATGTTTTCAAGAATTGTTTTTAGCCTGACTTTTTTATTAATGATCTTGCTCTTGTAATTTTATGCAAAACAAATCAATTATTCTCTTTTATATATCTTATTTTGTATCATTCTTATTAGAAGTAAAAATAATTACACAAAGTAGTCTTTGTCGATAGGTTTTGCATTACAAGATTAAAGTAGAGGACAATTAAGCTAAACATAAATATATTTGGTTAGAAATATTTTTTTGATGTGCTTTTAAGATGTCACAAATTTAGAAATTAAGTAATTGGGGGTTATGAAGGTATAAAGTTGGAAGTTATAGGTATTACTAATAAGTATTAATTAAGTATACATGTTATGAAAGATGAAGAGGTGTAAGTTTATGATAAAAATTAAATTAAAATAAATATATAAAAGTAAGAGAAAAAGTAAAAAAAAGTTACATAGTTTTTTAATAAACAAAAGCATGTTTAAGTAAAATCCTCCACCATTTTTACGGTTTAATTTTATTATATGACATATTTTCTTTTTACCTCATTTTAGAAATTTAAAATTAATTAAATGTCTCTAAATATGCTTCTACTAATAAGCATTATTTTTAGTGATTACTATTATTTTGGACAATGTATACTTTCTCTTATTTTATATTATACGGAAAAATCTATTAAGAGAAAAATTGATTAAAAACAAATTTAAAAAGGGACATAGAATTAAAAAGTTAATCAAAAGGAATCGAAAAAATTAAAATTGTAAAAAAAAAAAGTAATCCTGTGGATGTTTTAAAATAAAATTAAAAAATAGTTAATTTTTTGTTGATTAAATTTTCAAAATTGTGTATTTTTACCATATTATTGTTATGTGATTGTGAGACACGAAATTATAAGAGGAATCGATTTATTTGATTCTAAGCTATATTACATGTTTGTATTTAATATTTAGTATTTTATTTACTTTATATTAAGATGTGATATATTACTTTTTTTATTACTTATATTTAATATATATTTGTATAACATTTTTATAGCTAGCGAGGAGCAAGATATTTTTAGACGAAATTAAAAATAAGATACATTGGCGTTTTCTCAATTAACTAATTAAGCTGATAAGGAACCAATCAACTCTTATTGCATTGGAGGTTTAACTGGAGAACTATAAATAATCCTTACAATAATAACAACAAAAAGACATAAAATTATAGTTAACTAATCAAGCAAAAATATTAAAAATATTTAGTTATATATGATTTGAAGAGGAAAGAAGGATCATGTTCTCAACATAACATAATTCACTTCTTCAAAATTTATAAAGTGAATAAAATCAATCAGTGTCTTTGGAAACTACAAGAATAAGAAAAAAAATCTCAAAAAACTACAAAGAGAAGCAAAGAGAAAATGAACAAATTATTTTTTCTATAAAAAATCATGATTTGTATCATCAACAATCCAAACTAATAATATCAAATGTATAATTACAATAGAACAAAAGTGACAATGATAATTAGACATGTCAAATTATTTTACCTCTCAAAATCAAACTATGCAAAATATCTAACATTTTTCATTATACATCACTCTCCTGCAAAAATCAGATCAAACAAGACAAAAAAATTAACAAATCAAAGAAACAAAGATGAAGAATAAGGAAAATAAAAATAAATTGACCATCATATATGTCTCAAAGCGGGTTTTTATAGGTGTAATATTTAGGAGTTATAATTTNATATATTGTTTTTGAGTACATGCTTTAAACTTTCTTGTTTATCTGCAAAGTTACTGTTATAAGTATTTGTTAAAACAAATTAACTAACAAACATTAATTCAGTATTCAGACAAATTTTCTCTACTAAAATTGTTAAAGGTACATAAAATACTGCCTTACAAATCTCTAATTTCTTCATAAGCAACATCATTCCTTTACATACAAGGATGAGATTTTTTGTTCAATAAAAAAATAATCGAGAGTTAATAACTTTGCATGCTCATATTTTTTGGCTCTTATATTGTAAGTTATCTATTTTTACTATATTTTATTAGTGGGTATTATGAATACTTTAAGAATTAAAAGTTGATTGAAGTTGTGAGAAATATTGAAAGAATATTATTGAATTATTGTTGTGTCTACATTATTACATTTAAACCCTATTTGTAGACACCAGAATACAATCCTTTACCAAGTAGGATACTATTTACTATTCTTACTTTTATTTCTATTCCTATTCTATTCTAAATAGGATTGTATAAACCTATTCATATTCTACTAGGATTTTATAAACATATTCCTATTCTACTAGGATTGTATAAACCTATTCATATTCTAACAGAAGTGTTAGTCAATTTTTTGAGGTATGTTATTTCAAAACATAGGAAGTTTTCTTGGTAGAATGATTTGTTATCATCTTTCGATGTCTAATAGCTTACTCCATTTAATGTATGTTTTCACGCTGTTTTGTTGTCTACTTAAAATTATATTGATTATTTTCCGTTTGGTATGTATATGATCTCACTTGGACAAATCTTTCGTCCTTTTAATGTTTTTCTTTTTTCCTTCCCATGCGACTCTTCTAAATATTTTTGGTGTGAGTTGACTATTTTCGATAAGCTTATTTGAAGAATATGAAAGAAACCTACTATAAATAAATAAAACTAATATCATAAGCTAAAAAATATATGTCTATTAACATAGATTTGTTGACCTTTATGTCCCAAGTCATTGTTGAGCATTTGAGTTATCTAGGTTAGACCCATCTTTAATTTTTTCATGTTCAAGAATACTTTTTTTAACACGAGTCTAGAATCCTACATTTTGATCTACTTGTACTTTCATAATGCAACAATTATACATACATATTTCTAAAAAAATCATATAGTTGCATTGATGAAATATTTAGAAGGACCTTGAGAATAACAGTTTGATGAAGAATGAATTTCTAAAAGGATCAACAATACTGTTTTGTTGTTGTTTCACAAAAAAATTTCTCCTTCTATAAATTTCGTTGGAGTAACAAAGTAACAATAACGAAAAGTGTTGAGCGTTTGACCTAGAATGTCTCTAAAAAAATTATTTATGTTATTGTGGTGTATATTTTTAACGGTCTTAACTTATTTATAACTAATATGAATTATCGAAAACTTTCACATTTTTTTAACAAGGAGTTATTCTAACCATAAAATTATCAGATTCTATATTTTTCATGTACAAAAAATTGAAAAAGTGATACTTCATCGCTACATAAAAATACCTCTCGATTTTAACAAGCCAATTATATCAGCAAATATATTGTTTATCGAAAAATTAGTTTTTGCAAATTTTCGACTTTTTAGAGTCGCCACTTAATTTTTAAACAAAAATCAAGAAAACTAGCGTTTCCAAAAGACTTAACGGATAAAATCATTTTGAAAACATTTAAAGGATTCGGGGATTCATATTAATGTCTTAAGAAGGTTAAAAGCACCTAAGACATCCGCTAACATGTGGTTATCCGACAACTAACTTTATTTGGCTAAGACTTGTTTGAAAATTTAAAAATTGTTTGAAAGTGAGCTTCTTAATTTTTATCTAAGCGAAACTTATAAATTTGAATTATTATTATTATTTTTAAAACTTGGTTCAATTTTAAGTTAATAAAACAGTATGACATTCGACGGGGATTTAGAGTTTTTCTAACTTTAAGCTAACTACAAATAAACGCAAACACATAGACGATAAAGTAAAAGAGAGAGAGAGATTTGGGTCCAAATCCGAATTCTGTTCGCCTTGACCGGAATTTTGGACCCACCTGTTTTGGACTTTTTGACCCATTTTTTGTACCTGTCCTAGACTAAACATTCAATAATAGTAGAAAATAAAAGAAGACAAGGCTTAGGCCCAAAAGATAACAAAATACAAAATGAAATGAATAGATAAAGTGGGCCTCCTTTGGCCCAATTTCTTCAAGTTTCCGACTTCTTGATTAGATTCCTTCAGCCTCGGGATCCATATGTCAATTTTATGGCTGGTTGACTCGAGAAGGAATTTCGATCCTTGATGGCTCCTCCGAAATGCAAAGGGAGAGAGGAGAGTTCATGATGAGTTCGGGCAAATTCACATGTGAATAAAGGGGAAAAATTAATACCATATCCGACTCAGCAAAATTCAAAATAAAGCAATAATGATAAAAACTGAAAAAATAAAATAAAAAAGGTATTGTGGCACCATGACTGCCAAAGAGGGGATATTGGGGAAACACAAATAGATGTGTCACTTCATGCTGAAATATACTTAAACAAATAAATCCAAGCTGCAGTCATTTAGTTTGGATTGTGGGAAAAAACAGAAGGCATAAATGTTTTAAAAAAAATTAGTATTAAATTTAATTCATATTGAAAGGAACTGTATTAGCAGACCAAGAAATTAAATAATAGAGATAATGCACAAGTACCCCCTCAACCTATGACCGAAATCTCAGAGACACACTTATACTATACTAAGGTCCTATTAGCCCCCTTAACTTATTTTATCAATAATTTTCTAACCCTTTTCGGCCTATGTGGCACTATCTTGTGGGCCCAACGTTGGTTGACTTTTTTTTCAAGCTAGTGCCACGTATGCTGAAAAGGGGTAGAAAATTGCTTATAAAATATGTTCAGGGGCGTAATAGGACCTTAGTATAGTATAAGTGTGTCTCTGGAATTTGGGGCATAGTTTGAGGGGGTGCTTGTGCATTTTCCCTAAATAATATGAAAAGAAAAATCAGCTCCTCTTTGAATCAATTTGCAGGCCATAACCTCGAGCAAAATCCGGGGTAACCAATGCATTTGCAAAGACATGACTAGTCAATCAAGAAAGCATGTTTACTACTGGTAAACTAACTAGTTCTTCAACACTGAGGTAAGATCCCACAACCACATGTACACCATATCTCCCCCCAAAAAATAAAGGAATGAATAAATACATAATAAAGTATAAATCATATAAAAAAATAAAAGCAAGCTTCTCTAATTTTACGATGCTGCAACAGAAAGAAAAATATTGTCACTTTGTGAAGCTTGAAACTCAATTTTGGTTTAACGAAACAAAGATTCACAAACTATTTAAAGATATCAAGAGGATTGTCCCATTTTGACAAAGCTATAATCATAATTTCTACATTGCTAAGTCATATTTTAATATTTTAAAGTAGGCATAAAGATATATTATCATGATAGGCATAAAGAAACAGTGAAGTCAAACATAAGACGAACATCGACATCGCCTATACGCTAATGACTTCATAAAGGCAAAGGGCCCTTCCGCATGATAACTAACTTTATTTACGCGAGCAACACCGCCCAGTAATATCATCACAAACGATTAGTGCACCCTTACATGACGAAAATATAAACGATATAGTACCGTTTTAATAACGTTCAGGAAATAAACTGAAGAAACCAAACATCAGAATGCATTTGAACTAAGAAATATAGAAGCTACCATACTATATAAGGTTTGGCCGACCCTTTAACGATATTGCGACGAATCCAAGCCAACGAATGAAGGAAAACAAGTATTTTACACTAACAACAACAACAACCCGATGAAATCTAATCTACGAATAGCCAACACAAAAGCGACTTCTTCAACATTTTAACAGAACAAGAAGTAGAAAGAAACGAAAAGGAAAGCTATCCCAAAAAATGTTTCCTTTTCCGAGGCGACGAACAGGGACTGGAGAGCTGAAGACGATCGATTTCCACCCTTCCAAGGAGAAATTTCGAAGGAGGACCAAAGAATTTCAAAACTGAAATTCTGTATCGATAATCTTATCGAAAACCTTTAATATCCAATATATATATATAT
>NC_028640.1:60984348-61100250 GCF_001406875.1 Solanum pennellii
TATATATATATATATACAAATATAAATCGACGACTCTTTTCTGTGAACTTATTGTTGTTATGATTATATTCTTCTAAAAAAAAATCCTCTCAGTTTCACTCTATTGCAGAATGGCTCGCACGCGAGGCAGTGCGTTCGGGGGAGATGCACCCTGAGCCCCAGCTTGGGGTGGACGTTGACCTCGAGGTTGAGGTAGGTACGCAGCACCGGCCTAGGATAGGGAGGAAGAGCCTCATGCAGCGCATGTACCGCCACAGCCAGTGGGGCCGGGGCCAGCCCAACCACCACTCGCACCAGTTGCAGCACCTGATTTTCATTCCCTGTTGACTCAGATACTAGCAGCTATTGGGGATATGCGACATGCACCAGCCCCAACAGTACCAACACCAGCCCCAGCGCTGCAAGTTCAGCCACCACTAGTTCATGTGGCCGGCCCATCAGACTTAGAGGATAGAGAGATGCCACTACGGGATCAGAAGATGCTCAGGGTATTTTAGAGGTTGGCACAACCTATATTCTCAGGGGCGATTGGGGAGGACGCTCACGAGTTCCAGCTCACTTGCCAGGAGTAGTTACCGTCATTAGGCCTCTTGCAGTCGAGAGGAGCTGACTTTATCGCTCATCAATTCTGTGGGCCAGCCAGGCTGTGGTGGCACACGTATAGAGAGTCCAAGCCAGTTGGAGCTCCTTCTATATCTTGGAGTGAGTTCTCAGAGGCTTTCTTGGCTCGGGTCATGCCACGGAGCGTCAGAGATAGGCTTCGTGATCAGTTCTCTAGATTGGAGTAAGGCTCTATGACCGTTTCAGAGTATGAGGTGAGGTTCCATGAGTTGTCTCACTATGCTACTATGATCCTGCCCACAGAAGAGGAGAGAGTTCGTTGTTTTGTGCGTGGGTTGCGATACCGTTTGAGGGTTGACACAAAGCATATGGTTTCAGCTGGACGTTCTTTTCTCGATGTGGTCGATCATACCCGATCCATAAAGTATATTCATCGTGAGGCCCAAGGGGGCAGCGATAAGAGGGCACGCTACCAGGGCAACTATAGCGGGTCGCAAACTAGGGTGATGGACTTATATGATAGGCCCCGTCAGAGAGTTCCAGCAGGGTCAGTCCAGTCGGTCTGTTCAGGCGGCATTACCTGCTTCCGAGGGAGGCCAATATCAATAGAGTGGTCCTAGTACAGGTCAGAATTCGAAGGGATCAGATTCCCTTCCTTCATGCCGTGATCGGGTTACTACAGGGCGTTCAACTTCGGGGTGTTATGATTGTGGTGCTCTTGACGATTGGTCTAGAGAATGTCCCCAGCGAGGTCGGGGGACGATTGTACCATCTCCACCTACATCTAGACCAGTTCAGCCGTGTCTTCTTCGGCTAGAGTTGGTGGTCAGGTTTAGGACCGTCGAGACAGTCGACAGGGTACCAGGCGTGGAGATCGGGGAGGCAGGACAGGTGGTAGATCGGGTGCACCAGGCAGAGGTGCTCAGCGCTATTTCTACGCAGCCCCGACAAGGGCGACGACTGAGGCATCTAACGATGTCATCTCAGGTACGCTCGTATTATGCCATCAGCCTGCTACAACATTATTTAATCCAGGGTCCACATTCTCGTATGTGTCTATTTATTTTGCTCCCCGATTGGGTATGAGGTCCGAGTCTTTGGTAGAGCCGGTTCATGTTTTGACCCCGGTAGGTGAGTCCTTAGTAGTGGATCAAGTATTGCGATCTTGCTTAGTGACTATCCAGGGTTATGATACTAGATCTGATCTTATTATGCTAGATATGATTGATTTTGATGTGATTTTGGGTATGGATTTGTTATTCCCCTACCATGTGGTCTTGGATTGCTATGCCAAGACTTTTACCTTATCCATGCCTGATATTCCCCGGTGTTGTCATAGGCTGCTTATAGTCACACACCGAAGGGGATCATCTCTTTTATTCGGGCTAAGCGATTGGTTGCTTCTGGGTGTTTAGCTTATTTGGACCACATCAAAGATGTGAGTAGGGAGGGCCCTTCAGTTGAATCAGTTCCTGTGGTTAGAGAGTATGCGGATGTGTTCCCTACAGATCTACCTGGTTTACCCCTAGAGCGTGACATTGATTTTGCCATAGATTTTGAGCCCTACACCCGTCCTATTTATATTCCGCCTTACCGGATGGCTCCTGCAGAGCTCAGAGTTCTGTTAGAGGACCTCTTAGGAAAGGGGTTCATTCGTCCGAGTGCGTCGCCTTAGGGTGCTCCTATTCTGTTTGTGAAAAAGAAGGATGGGACTATGAGGATGTGCATTGATTACATGCAGCTGAACAAGGTGACGGTCAAGAACCGTTACCCTATGCCTCGTATAGATGATTTGTTTGATCAGCTTCAGGGTGCCGTCGTATTTTCTATGATTTATTTGAGGTCCGGGTACCATCAGCTGAGGATTAGAGTAGCAGACATCCCTAAGACCGCATTTAGGACTCGTTACGGCCATTATGAGTTCCTTGTGATGTCTTTTGGGTTGACTAATGCCCCAGCCGCCTTCATGGACTTGATGACACGTGTTTAGGCCATACTTTGATTAATTTTTTATCATCTTCATTGATGACATATTGGTTCACTCGCGGAGCCGGAGTGCGCATTAGCAGCATTTGAGGATAGTGCTCCAGACATTGAGGGATCAACGACTTTATGCCAAGTTCTCAAAGTGCGAGTTTTGGCTTGCGTCTGTAGCATTCTAGGGGCACGTGATGTCCAATGAGGGTATTAGGGTTGATCCGACGAAGGTTGAGTCTATTCGTGGTTGGGACAGACCCACTTCTGTTATTGAGGTTCTTAGCTTTGTCGGGTTAGCGAGTTACTACATGCGCTTTGTTGAGGGCTTTTCTACTGTTGCAGCTCCTTTGATCGGTTGACTCGCCAGAATGTTCCCTTTTTATGGTCGGAGGAGTGTAAGATGAGCTTTATGAAGCTAAAGGAGTTGCTTATTAGCGCTCCTATGTTGACTCTTCCGATTGAGGGAGAGGTTCACGATTTATTATGACGCGTTTGGTGCTGGTGTGGGTTGTGTGTTGATGCAGCAGGGCCGGGTTATTGCGTATGCGTCGAGGCAGAGTAAGGTCCATGAGCGCAACAACCCCACCCATGACTTGGAGTAGGCGGGGGTAGTTTTTGCGCTTAAGATTTGGAGGCACTATTTGTATGGAGTTCGATGTGAGCTCTATACCGACCACATGAGTCTTCAGTACATCATGAACCAGGGGTACCTTAATTTGAGGCAGCGTTGTTGGATTGAGCTCCTGAAGGATTATGATCTCTCTATTCTCTATCATCCGGGCAAGATGAACGTGGTAGCGGATGCCTTGAGCCGGAAGGCGGTGAGTATCGATAATCTAGCCTTCTTATCAGTGGGGGAGAGACCCTTGGCTTTGGACATTCAGTTTTTTGCCAATAGCATGGTTCGATTAGATATCTCAGATTCTAGACGCGTCTTGGCTTATATGGGAGTTCAATCTACTTCGCATGATAGGATCCGTGGTTGTCAGTTTGAGGATAAGTCCTTGGTGGCCCTTAGAGATCGAGTGTTAGCGGGTGATGGAAATCAGGCTACCTTAGATCCTGATGGAGTGTTGAGATTCGCCGGTCGCATCTGTGTCCCGAGAGTTGGGGATTTGATACAGCTGATACTTTCTGAGGCTCATGAGTTTAGATATTCTATCCATCCGTGTACAGCGAAAATGTATCGTGATTTGAGACAACATTACTGGTGGAGTAGCATGAGACGAGATATTGCTGACTTTGTTTCTCGTTGCTTGTGCTGCCAGCAAGTAAAGGGTGAGCATTTGAGGCATGGTGGTGAATTTCAGAGATTACCCATTCCGTAATGGATGTGGGACCGCATTACTATGGATTTTGTGGCTGGTCTACTGCGGACTTCTAGAGGAGTTGATAGTATTTGGGTCATCGTTGATCGATTGACCAGTCAGCACATTTCCTTCCTGTTCAGTCTTCATTTAGAGCCGAGAGGTTGTCTCGTATCTACATTTGGGAGGTGGTTCGACTTCATGGGGTGCTTATTTATATTATATCAGATCGGGGTTCTCAATTCATTTCTAGCTTTTGGAGGACCTTTCAGGATGATTTGGGCACCTGGGTTGACCTTAGCACAGCTGTCCACCCGCAGACTGATGGCCAGTCAGAGAGCACTATTCAGGTCCTTTAGGACATGCTACGGGCTTGTATTTTGGAGTTTGGTGGTCATTGGGATCAGTTCTTGCCTTTGGCAGAGTTTGCGTATAACAACAACTACCATTCTAGCATTCAGATAGCCCCGTTTGAGGCCTTGTATGGTAGGCGTTGTCGCTCTCCAGTGGATTGGTTCGAGTCTATAGATCCTAGGCCGCGAGGTACAGATTTGATTCAGGAGGCTTTGATGCAGGTGAGAGTGATTCAGGATAGACTTAGGACAGCTGAGAGTAGGCACCAGAGTTATGCGAATCGAAGGCGTCGACCTTTGAGATTCTTGTTGGTGATCGAGTATTCCTCCGTGTGTCGCCCATGAAGTGTGTGATGAGATTTGGGAGGCGGGGTAAGCTTAGCCCCAGATACATTGGGCCTTTTGAGATACTTCGGACAGTTAGGGAGGTTGCTTATGAGTTGGCCCTACCTCCAGCATTTTCAGCCATCCACTCTGTTTTCCATGTCTCGATGCTACGCTGATATATTCCTAATGAGTCCCATGTGCTCCAGTATGATGCAGTTGAGTTGGATGACCATTTGACATTTGTAGAAGAGCCAGTTGCCATCCTAGCCAGTTACAACTGTCCCTCATTTTACCTGGATTGATGCAAGTAATTCGAGGAAAATGAAATTGACCAAGCTAATTTTGACCGACCACATATTCATACTTTAGGGAAAGGGATTTGGTACGGACTTTAGGAATCATGGCCGAGCTATCTCAAGTTATATGAGAATTCAGGCCACTTGTAGTTCGATACGCTAGATTTAACGCACGATTTTGAAGGAATTCAAAATTCATCTCGGCACCAGCTTATGAGGGGATCGAAATGCTTGGGAGTGAGATTTAAGATCGAATGTTGGAATACAACTTAGTTTTCGACATTGAGCCCACCTACATATCCTCAAACCCCAGGAATCAGGCTGCTTGTAGTTCGAATCTATCGGTTGAAAAGGAAATCTATTATGCTAGATAACCTTTGGTTTTGGATAAGTGACAAATTAAACGAGTATGAAAAGGAGGCTTGTGACATCTTAGCCATAAATGTGGCGCGCTTCACACTCGTAATTAAGAACTTACACGGATAGAATTTCCAAGCTCCTGACGCATTGCCACTCAGATTGCAAACTTACTTCCGCTAGATCAAAATTTTCGGATGCGAGACCAAAACTGACAAAACTAAAGAAAAACCCACATGCCTTCTGATAGGGGTGCGGTTTGATTGTGGTGGAATTCTCTCCTCTGCTCGTGTCCTAAGAGTTTGACACTCCTTTTTGGACTACGTCCCAGTTCGCTGCTAAGAAAAAGTTCCACGTTGTGCTGCATCCTTTTTGATGTCGTCCGCACCTGTGGTATGTTTCAGAGAATTCATCCTTTCGGATGCTCTCGACAAAGATTGAGATAAAACTCGTCAGCATCAAAATGCAATTAAAATGGGAGACAATATCTTTTACCGTGTCGACACTTAATTTCCCTCCTCGACATTTGACAGCGACTCGATCGGTTTGACGTCAAGCAAATAAAGCTTATGTCTTGTGTTTGCAATGCAATCTTCAATGTAATCTTCATGCGATGTCAACATAAATGAAAGTTGATGCCGTGCTGATATTTTCTCTTGATGTCATTTTTTATGCTCTTTTTGATGCTTACTTTTATCAAAATAAAAGAATGCAGTTGATGTCGATGGGTAAATATTTCTCTTGAGATGCACGATTCCTTTTCTTGGTAGTGCATGATTTCTTGCGGGACATGAATATGTTGCCATGATGCATAGATTTCCTTGAGGTATGAAATCTTCTCGCGATGCATAATTTCTGCGTGGCATGAAATTTTCTCGTGATGCATAAATTTTTGCGAGGCATGAAATGTTCTCGCGATGCATAATTTTCCGCGAGGCATTAAATCTTCTCACGATGCCTAATTTCTGTGAGGCATGAATATCTTCTCGCGATGCTTGGGTATTAACTCGCGATGCATGATCTTCCGCGATTCATGGATATCGACTCGCGATGCATGGATTTTTCGCGATGCATGAATATTGACATGCGATGCATGGATCTTCCGTGATGCATGGAAATTAATTCGGGATGCATGATTTCCACGATGCATGGATATTGACTCGCGATGCATGGATCTTCCGCGATGCATGAATATTTACTCGCGATGCATGATCTTCTGGGTGCCTTCTGGATAATCATATCGTTTCAATTGATGATAACGGTAAAATGACTTCCAGATAGTATATCGTCTTGATAGACAATAAAATAAATGACCCCCCCGGGTAATGTATAATATCATATCTGACATTATGATGCAGACGACATCCTATATGGAAACCATAAACTCTTTCTGAGATTCTCGCTTGATTCACCTTCGAATCTAGCTGGACGTTCCTTATAAACTTCATTTTGTTGGAAATTGACTGAAATAAACAATTCATATTCCCAAGTCTCCGGTATAAGCAATATTAAATAATTCTGGGTCTACAGAAACACCGTTAAATTTTGGGAGAGCTTTCTCCTCCTTGACTTTTTCATGTTCGTCGATCAGAAGAATTTGCTGATATCAAAGCAAAGCTATAAACCTGCATCCACAGAAAAATTGTTAGTTTTAAAATAGACTGATCTGTGTTGATTCTTCAATTTTCTGCTCGTTGTCCTGCTAACTCCGGTTGATTTTCCTGATCTCCCAACTCTTGATAGATAAGACAAAATATTTTATGCCAAAACAAATTAAACACAAAAGGAAAATCTTTAGGAAAATAAATTTTCGAGAAGTAATATGTTGAAAAGGTCACTGCTTAATGTCATGTCACGTCAGGCTTAGCGAACTTCTTTGAGTCTGATGCTTGGAGGTGTATCCGATTATTCGATAGGGAGTATTCAAAGTCACTCTAGATTGTCGATAAACCCTTGTTGAAATTTTGAGGCCATCTTCGAAATTTCTGTCCCAGTTAACTGTCTTGGCTTATCCTTGACTGTTGGTGAGCAAATCATGGAATTTTTTAGATCCTCTCAAAAACTCTGTCCCGGTCGCAAACCTCGAAACATTTTTAGTCTTGGTTTGTTGAGAAAAAAATCTTCTTCTTGAGAATTTTTGAGTCTCTCTCAAAAATTTTGTCCTAGTTTCTATTTTAAAAAGGAATAGAAATCTTACGGGAAATTTGACCGAGCCCTTATGGCGCCTACATGTCCGTTGAGGCAGGAATCAGGTCAAACGTAGTTTCCCCTTAAAGATTAACAAAAGAGAAATTTACAAAGAAACCGACCGAGACCGACACAGGCCGCCTACATAACTCATTCTTGAGGATTCAGGTGGAACGTAGTTCAAATACAAAAAAATAATTAAAGGGGATAAATGGGGTGACCGAGGCCGATATAGGCCGCCTACGTATCTCATTCTTGAGAATTCAGGTCATACGTAGTTCATTACAAGAGGGATAAAATTTTAAGCAAAACAAATACAAGTAAATAGAATGAATATAAGTAAATGACAGAAATGCAAACCGAAGATTCACACGTAGTATCTCTTGACAACATCTAAGTTGATAGGTTTCGACCATGCGATTCCATCCATCTCCGACAGGACCAAAGCACCTCCAGATAATACTTTGCGAACCATGTAAGGACCTTGCCAGTTTGTTGCGCATTTTCCCTTGTACTCGTCTTGATGAGGAAAAATACGCTTAAGGACCAACTAACCAACTTCGAAAATTGTGGCTCTTACTCTCTTGTGAAAAGCATGAATCATTCTCTGTCGATACAACTGACCATGAGGTGACACCTGGATTAAATAACCATGCACTTGACATTTATGAAATTTTTGCACAAACTTGCAACAATCATTCTCCATAGTCCTCCAGAAATACCCGGCTCAAAGGATCTTTCTTGCAAAAGTGAGTCCATTCATATGGGTGCCACAAACTCCAGCATGTATCTGTTCAATAAGTTTTGCATCTTCAACAGCATCGACACATTTGAGAAGACCCAAATTTGGAGTCCTCCTATACAGGATTTCTCCACTCTGAAAGAAATTAAAAGCCATACGTCGTATAAACTTCTTTTGGTTGGATGTGGCATCTTTAGGATAATTCCCGGTCTCTAAGTACCTCTTTATATCAAAATACCATGGCAGACCGTCTGGTTCCGCCTCAACATGTGAACAATGGCTAGATGTTCTTTCAGCTCTATGTCCAGAGGATCAATGTAATCAGTAAATGGATGTTTAATCATAGAAGCGATGGTGGAAAGAGTATCAGCCAATTCATTCTGTATTCTGCGAGTATGTCTGAACTCGATCTTGCAAAATCTTTTGCACAAGTTCTGTACATACAGTACGTAAGGTATAATCTTCGGGTTCTTCACGACCCATTCTCCCTGAACCTGATGAATCAACAAATCTGAGTCTCCAATAACCAACAGCTCGTGGACATTCCTGTCAATGTCCATTTTCAAATCGAGGATACAAGCTTCATATTCGGCCATGTTGTTCGTGCAATTAAATTGGAGCTTAGTCGCCATGGGGTAGTGCTGACCAGATTCCGACACTAGGACCTCCCCAATACGTTTCCCTTGATGATTTGCCGCTCCATCAAAGAATAATCTCCAACCTGGATATGCTTCAGAAATATTTTCACCCACAAATTACACTTCTTCATCGTGAAAATAAGTCTTATGCGGTTCATACTCTTCATCAACAGGACTTTCAGCAAGATGATCAGCCAAGGCATGTGTCTTTATTGCCTTCTGAGTTACATACACGATATCAAACTCACTCAACAACATTTGCCACTTAGCTAATTTTCCAGTCGGCATCGCCTTCTGGAAGATATACTTCAGCGGGTCCATTCTGGAAATGAGGTATGCAGTATACGAGGACAGATAATGTCTCAACTTCTGGGCAAGCCAAATCAAAGCATAACACGCTCTCTCCAACAGAGTATATCGAGACTCGTATGGAGTAAACTTCTTGCTTATGTAATAGATATCCTTTTCCTTCTTTCCTGTCTTGTCGTGTTGACCAAGCACGGATCTGAATGCAATATCTGAGACGGACAAATACAGCAACAAAGGACTCCCTTCCCGCGGAGGAACCAATAGCGGTGGATTTGACAAATAGTTCTTGATAGCATCAAAAGCAATCTGACACTCTTCAGTCCAGTTTGTTGGAGTGTCTTTCTTCAATAGCTTAAAGTAGGCTCGCGCACCACGGTTGATTGAGCTATGAATTGACTAATGTAGTTTAACTTCCCTAAGAAACTCATCACCTCTTTTCTCGTCTTCGGCGGAGGTAACTCTTGAATTACTTTAATGTTAGAAGGATCTAGCTCAATATCCTTTCTGCTGACTATAAATACTAACAACTTACCGGCTGGAACTCCAAAAGTGCATTTGGCGGGATTCAACTTCAAGTTGTAACGATGCTAACGATCAAAAAACTTCTTCAAATGTATCAAGTGGTCCAAACTCTCGGGAGACTTGATTATGACATCATCCACATACACCTCAATCTCCTTATGAATCATGTCATGAAATATGGTCGGCATAGCCCTCATATAGGTAGCACCAGCATTCATGAGGCCAAATGGCATCACTCTGTAATGATATACACCCCAAAGTATAATAAAAGTTGTCTTTTCTGCGTCTTCTTCGTCCATCAGAATCTGATGATAACCTGCATAACAATCCACAAATGACTGCATTTCATGTTTAGCATAGTTATCGATCAGAATGTGAATGTTCGGCAATGGAAAATTATCCTTGGGGCTGGCTTTGTTGAGATCTCTGTAGTCGACACAAATTCTGATCTTCCCATCTTTTTTGGCGACCGAAACAACATTGGCTAACCAGGTCGGGTATTGAGACACTTCTACCAGCTGAGACTCAATTTGTTTGGTAATCTCCTCTTTAATTTTCAAACTCAACTCGGGGTTGAACTTCCAAATCTTTTGCCTTACTGGATCGAACCTCGGATTAATCAGCAGTTTATGAGATACAACATCAGTACTCAGCCCTTGCATGTCACCTACTTCCCAGACGAACACATCAATATATTCTACAAGCAAATGAATTAGGCCTTTTCTTTGAGTTTCATTTAAGTGAATGCTGATCTTAACCTCTTTAACGCACTCTGGGTCTCCTAGATTTTTCGTTTCCGTTTCCTCTAGATTCGGCTTATGTTGGTTTTCAAACTGCCGAAATTCCTTGGCAACATACTCTGGTTCCTTACTTTCTTCTTCGTAATCATCAACCTCGTCATCACCTGCCTCATTTTGTTCATTCAGCTCGTGACATGACATGACATTGGCAGGTTTAAAACTTACATTACTGAAAGCATAAACAAACAAAGTTAGGAAAGCAAAGTATAACAGATGAATAAATAAACAAATTTTAAAATAAAAGAGGCTTTCATTCAAATTGGAAAAAATGATGCAAACTTTGGCCATGGCATAGGGCCATGTTGCCTTTTTAAACATCACGATGGAAAATTAAAAATTCAAACAGTTAAGAAAAATGCAAAATGGTGGGTCTCGGGCCTTCTTCGGACTACCACCGATTTAAATATGCATAAAATGATGCCCATCTACCAAAGAGTTCGGGGGATTAGGATGGGCGTGGAGGTCCAGTTCTGCAGTATCTCTCCTGGCTCAGCATCACGAAATCTTGTCATCTCGACCTCTTCTTCGATGATAGCATCAATCTCCTCAAAAAGGCCACAGATTCCTTCCCCAAGGTCCTTCTGCTCGGCATATTCACGGACTGGAAAGGATTGATATAGATGAGGGATTGACTTGGCCAATGCTTGATCCTTCTTCTTATTTGTCTTTTCATCATTATCTGTGGGGACGTACCCCAATCCATACCTTGCCCCTTTGATAGGAACTTGAATGGGCTCAACAATTCCTTGGGAATAGCTTCCCAATCCGAAACTGGTTCAAATCCACTTTGCAACATCACAATAGCAATCATCTTATACACAGAAGGCATGAGAGGCTGTAGAGCCAAGTCTTCACCGGTGGCATTTACCAGCTCCACCGTGTAGAAATCAGCACCTCGATACACTTCATCAATAATCGGCGCCTGTCTGCCAGAATGACTACCTTCTCCATGAATGACTAGCCTTTCGTTCTTCCAAACAAGTTTCATCATCTGATGTAGTGTAAAAGGCACAACTCCAGCCATGTGAATAAAAGGCCTTCCCAGAAGAAGGTTATAGCTGGTATCGATGTCCAAGACTTGAAACTGTGGACCGAATTCTGTCGGACCCATTTGGATGATCAGATTCACCACTCCCAACGTATATCTCTGAACCCCATCAAAGGCTCTCACATTGACTTGGTTTTGTTCCAGCTTCCCAAGGTCAAACCTTAACTGCCTCAGTGTCGACAACGGACAAATATTCAAACCAGATCCATCATCCACCAAAATGCAATTTATGACTTTCTCGCGGAATACAACAATGATGTGCAACACCTTTTTGTGTGACCTCCCTTCAAAAGGTAACTCATCATCGCAGAAACTAATCCGATGCCCTCGGATACTTGGTTAATCATAACGGTCACATTATCGCTACTCGTGCCGATGGGCACATACGTATCATCAAGAGCCTTCATCAAAGCCTGCCTGTGCCATTAGGAACTCATCATCAGGGCCCACACGGAAATCTGGGCTGGAGTCTTCTCCAAATGCTTGACAATAGAATAATATTTCGGCTGCATTCTTCTACAAAATTCCTCTGCCTCACCCTCGCTTATTGTCCTTTTAACTTGATCCTTCTTTTGACCTCCGAGAGCAAGCTCCTCAGGAGTATACCATCTTCCGAATTGGGTCATACCTTGTGCAGCAGCAGTCTCAATCACAAATTTTGGTTTGGTAAGAGTTTTTGATGGAACCAAGGCAACAACCTTTGAGAGTGTCAAGATAACGAACTCTTTCTTCTCTTTGATTCTCAAGGCAGCTATATCCTTTTACAACTCGTCATGAATGATTGGAGTTATCATTTTCGTCCCACACCAATCATCGTCTGTTTCTATCATACTGACGTTGTCGCTTTCATGATTCGGCAAAGGATTGGTATTGACATTAGGCGCAACTGGTTGGAGAGAAACCACCTCTTGGTTGATTAAATCCTGAATCTTGTGTTTGAGGTTGATACAGTCCTGAGTATCATTCCCAAATCTGTTGGAATGATAATCACATCTCTGATCTGGCATATAGAATTTTTAATTGATATTCACGGTTTTGTGCCCTACTGGGTGGATATATCCAGCCGCAGTCAGTCGCTCGTACAACTTTGTTCGGCTTTCTACGAGCGTGGTGAAATTCCTCGAAGGTTTTCTCTTGAACTGAGGTCGAGGGGGATCATAAATTCCTTGTGGGGGAGGCATCTTTGATAACCTCGACTGTTTGGACGGGGAGCTTGATTTCTGGGATATGAGTTTGTCTGGTAGTTTGGAATTGGATCTTGGTAGTTCGGGTGAGGATTTTTATATGGTGGAGCTTGGAATTTATATGAAGGAGGGGGTGCTCGGTATCTCGACTGCACGTTAGCACAGTTGGGAGCAACACCCTGGTAGGGAGATAGAATTTGGTAGGGTGGAGGATGATTTGGGTAAATGGGAGATGGATTTCGGTAATTGGGTGGTGGACTTTGGTATAGTGGAGCTTGGACGTTTGGATAAGTGGAGGTAGCATTCTGATAAATTGGAGGATTATTGGGATGACTAGCTTGCGTGTAGCAAGCTTGGTAGGAATTTTGGGAAGGTGGAGAGCAACCTTGGGAATATGACGAGCTTCTGGAGGTTTTCCTTCCCAGTATGAAACAATAGCAATTTCTTCTCCTTTTTTCTTCAACGTTCCTGATGATCCGAGGATGCAGCAACAGGGGCTATCTTCCCTGTTTTAACCCATCTTCGATAGTCTCACCAACTTTGACTATCTCAGCAAATTTTGCTCCTACGAGCAACAGGAATCGATCATAATACTCGGGCTCTTGCACCCGAACGAACACTTCTACAATTTCCTTTCAGACATGGGCGGTCTCACCCTTGCCGCTTATTTTCTCTACCTATAGGCAAACTCCCCATAAATCTCAGTTGATTTTTGCTTTATCTTTACCAAAGAGTATCGATCTGGAATAATTTATGCGTTGTAAGCGAATCGATCGATAAAATCTTTGGCCAATGCACTCCAGCTGGTCCATTACCTGGTTTCATGCTAGGTGAACCATTCAAAAGCTTCTCCACACAGGCTTCGGCTGAAGAGCCGCATCAATAGAGCTTCATCCCTACCAACTCCAACGAGCTGGTCGCAGTAGGTTCTCAAATGATCCATGGGGTTCCCCGCTCCTACAAAAGTATCAAATTTTTGGATTTTGAACCCTTCTGGGAGGTCCAAATTTGGATGAATACATAAGTCGTCATAACTAAGCCCGGCGATATCAGGGACGCATTGGAGCTCCTTCATGGCTTTCTTGATCTCTTCTTTTATGTCAACCTTTGCTTCTTCCTTTGCCCTCCACTCGTTTTCCTGTTCCTCATAATGGTCCAGCTCAGAACTGTGCATATCGTACTCAGTAGGGACGGGAATTTAGAAAGTGGTCCTTTTTGTAAGGATGGAGCTACAGAGAGATTTTGGGCATTTTGAGCGGTTTGATAATTCTGTGGGTAAGTCTGCGGATCGGTATTCTGATTAAAGTGGTGGTGGGGTGGTTGGAGACTGAAAGTATTTTGGTTTTGATTTTGGTTCTTATTTTGCGGTGGTGGAGCGGTTTGATGGTGGGTATTTTGAGGATGGGGTGGCATTTGGGAGTGGTTTTTTTGAGGAGGAAGTGGATTTTGGTAGGATGCGGAAGCATATTGAGGATTTTGGATAGTTAGATCTATAACCGATGGATTCTGAGCAGGTGTAGATGGCTGGTTTTGAGTTGGATCCATATTTGAAGAAGGGAAGTAGATTGGAGTTCTCCCATCAGCAGCGTTAGCAGCAAATCCTGGTGGAGGAAGATCCTGTCTCCTTTGCATCTCTACCCTCATCTCTGCAATCTCTTGCATCAGCTACAGAATCAACTCATTCTGGTCCGCTATAGTGGGTTGAGCCACAACAACATCAGTAAGACTTACTTCTTCGTTATTATCCCCCATAACAATCTTCTCTTTGTCTGAGCTTTGTCTAGGGAAGGAATCTGCGGGACCTTTTGATCTAGTGAAATAGGGATGATCTTCCAGCTTTTGATCGACAAAGATCAGTTTCAAGGTGCCTGAGAAGGAAAACAACTCAAAGGCAGACTCGTCAGTGCAAATTCAGAATACAAAATGCATAATATCACACAGAGAGCAGATAAACACACAAGTTGCTTTGTTTGAGGATATCTTCAACTCACAAGTAAGGACGGAAACGCTTTTTTTTAATAAGCAGGAGTTTGCTTGTTTTAGTTTAGACACTGTCTCAGAAAGGCTAAATTACATTGAGCTAAGGTCTTCTTGCAGCTTCTCTTTGAGGTCCGTTGACCTGGCCTTTGTATCTTCTCATAACATGAAGGGGGAGAATGAAAATTTTAAAGATAGGGGCCGGGCCTAGAGAGGCTGCCTACGTATCTCGCAAGCAGAATTCAGGACCAACATAGTTCGAGTACAAGATAAAACATTTTCATTCATTCGTTCATTATGACTACAAGGAAGTTGAAAGGCAACAATAGAGCTTTTTTTTTAAAAAATATAAAATGGTGACGACACGTTAGTCATTTCCCTTCTTGTTGCAGCATTAGTCTCCTCCTTTCAGACGACCTAGGAATGGAGGTTTCTAGACGATTTCCTCGTCGTCGTCTTCTCCAGTCGCTTCAAGGTGAGCGTTATTGGGACCACTATTAGCTCCTTGCTCGTAAAAGGGGTGTTTTCACTCATTTTCTGAAGTTTATCAATCATGTTGCTATGGAAGGCTTTGTTCTTCTTCCTCAGTGTGGCCATCCTTTCTCTCATGGAGGTGAATTCTTTCATTTCCACTGTCAGCTCTATATCAAGTGACATGCTTTTGGCTAATAGAGAGGCAGGCTACGATTCTATCCTCGCCTCTCTTGCTTCTCTTTCTTGCAATTTCAACCGAAGCATGTCCAACTTCTCTCACAAATCCTCTGTCTCCATCTCAACATATTTCTTTCTCTTCATCTGTAATTACAGATCCTCATCCAGCGTCACGGTTGCGGCCTTTTAGATTGTGGTGGCCATGTCGACTCTGAGCCCTTCCTCCATGGCTTCCTGAATTTCCCGAGTGATCTGTTCGATCTTTTTTTGTAGTTCTTCTCCAGTGATTTCCATCTGGATGTTCTTACCCTTGTCCATAGCAGTGATTTTTTTGCCTTTCTTGAGACGGTAGAATAGTGTTTTAGGATTTGTGGTATAGGAGGAGGTCTTTTGAGCGAGAAACTTAAGACAGAGAAATTTTGGTCGGACATTTTATAATAGTGACTTCTGTATATTTGGAAATTTCTAGAAAGGAGTGAATTTTTGATATTCTCATTCGTAGAAACATAACACATAAGCAATTCATAGCATATATATTGCATCCTAACACATATACAGGGAGCCTTTTGTGCCAAGGGTAGGCCTAGCGCATTTGAATGATGTACGCGTGAGTTTGAACCATATAAACAATTCCCCCCAAAATAAATTCCACAAGTGAATAATAATGTTCACAGAGGGGAAAATAATGGATAAAACATTAAAGACAAACCCAAGCAGGGGCCATTTGAGAGTGCAATAAAGGCAGGCCAGCGCAGGGGCTAAAATGACAAACACATATAGAAATCCACTATGTCGCTCGAGATGGTCCTGCTCTGTCGCCGTTCCCTTGAGTCTTGTATTTTTGAAACATATATCTTAGCATCAGCAAGAATCCTTCACCCAGGCGTCCTTTCTCTTCCAAGCTTTCGTATTGCATCCTCTCGATTTTCTCCTTGACCCAGGTACCGAAATCAACGCATTAGTCTTTCCACCTCTTGAGTCGCATTCTCAAGAGTATCTTGGTTCTAGACAAATTTAGCGTACACCTCTTGGGCCTCTTTTTGTACCTCTTGTAGCTCGGCCACTGTTTTGTCTTCTTTGTCCGTTACGCTGCGAAAGCTGGGCGGGGTTTGGGAGGAGACATTTTGTATGTCCTTCTTCAGCCATTCTTTGTAACCCTTATCATATCCAACATTAAATCGGTCAGGGGTGATGGTGTCTTTGTCCATACGCTTGGCATTTTTTCCATTCTCTGAACATTTTAGACGCGTCGTACACTCTATTGTCTCCAATATCGTATACATAAGCACCATAGTACGCCTCTTTGGGTACAGTTTGTCTCCTCCCAAAATGTCGCAAGACTCAAAAGGGTTAAATAAGGGCGAATTCCCCGAATACCTGGTAGAGGAAGCACAATCTGTCTGCGGCTCTCCACGATGACTTCTTTGGAGATGAAACAGTCTTTGTAGATCTTCTTCTCTCAATTCGGAGAAAATCTAAGCCCATCTCCCCCTTTTTCTCCGATTGTCCATATTCGCCCAGTACAACATGTCATTCAAATCTTTAAGGGTGTTCTTGTTTTCAAGAGTATGCAGCTCCCGAGTCCCAGTGCCCTTCGCTAAATGGCTGAGGATCCATCACTGAAGGAGCAAGTTGCATCCTTGGAAGTATCGATGTCTCTCTTTGCATTTTCCAAGGGCTCGATACATATCGGACAAGATGACCTGAGCTATAGGGTAGTACATTGTCGTCCCTTGGTTCTCATACCCTTTGAACAAAGTATGCGCGCGGGTATTGGTACTTAGACTTGGACCATGTGGAAATACCATCGTTCCCAATAACTCTACAGCAAATGCTAGAGGACGAATTTCATTCCATTCTCTATAGGAGATCTTGAACTCTCGGTTATAAGTGGCATAGAAGCTCACATGTCCAAATCGGATACAAAGATTCTGAATGCTACATGGGATTCTTGGCACCAGTAGGCAAAGTCTATTCCCAACCCGAACCAATAAGCAATATTTCCTACACAAGGCTTATTAGGGATAAAGATGTCTTCTTGTTTTCTTGCTTTTCTTTCTATCCCAGTGCCTACCGTGTCTATGCAGTCTCGGATTTCCTTCTAAGTCTGGGTAATTTCGGCAGTTCCGAATTGGAACACCATTCTTTGGCTATCCCAATATCCTGTGAAGACCTCAACAAGCTCTAGACAACCGTTCAGGTTGATCAATTTTGTCAATGCACCCACGTATTTGTTGAGAGTTCTTCTATGATCCCCGTCGAGATTATTATACCACATTGTGAGTTGAGGTGGCGCGGCTATGACCATGTCAAACTTTGGGAAACGATCCATATCTAAAAACACAAAAGCTAGTTAGTTTACCCACCCCAAATTGGTTTTCACACGTACATCATTTAAATGTCACATAAAATGATGTGTCATGAGGTCGAAGACCTAAGACACGGTTTTGGCAATTTTCTACTAAATGGACTTAATACACCTTGTGTATTAAGCCGTCTTAGGCTAATGCTTAATTTTTGGTTTAGGTTTCGATCTAGCTTAGGCTTACTAGAATAGTTTTCAAGTTGACGGTTACCTGAGTCGAACGAACATCGGGGTGAAGCTACCAAACAACGTCGGATGACCGCATACCAACTATTTGTTTGATACTTCCAAATGAATTTTTAAATATTTCTGAAGAAAGCCGTGAAAAGCCACGTAACTTTTGTTTTCCTAATGCATATTACTTGCCATTTGACGGAAAAATGCCATGAAAAATGCAATAATTACAATAAATAAGCAATTATAGCCAAATAATGTTAGTTTTAAGGTTAGAATCCTACGTTATCCCTAGCAGAGTCGCCATTTCTGTTTTATCAAAGAATTAGTTTTTGCATATTTTCGACTTTTTAGAGTTTCCACATAATTTTTAAAGAAAAATCAAGAAAACTAGTGTTTCCAAAAGACTTAACAGATAAAATCATTTTGAAAATATTTAAAGGGTCGGGGATTCATATTAATGTCTTAGGAAGGTTAAAAGCACCTAAGACATCCGCTAACATGCGGTTATCCAACAACTAACTTTATTTGTCTAAGACTTGTTTGAAAATATAAAATTTGTTTGAAAGTGAGCTTTTTAATTTTTATCTAAGCGAAACTTATAAATTTGAAATATTATTATTTTTTAAAAAACTTGGTTCAATTTTAAGTTAATAAAACAGTATGACATTCGACGGGGATTTAGAGTTTCTCTAACTTTAAGCTAACTAGAAATAAACGCAAACACATAGACGATAAGGTAAAAGAGAGAGATATTTGGGTCCAGATCCAGGTTCTGTTCGCCTTGATCGGAATTTTGGACCCACCTGTTTTTGGCTTTTTGACCCATTTTTTTACCTGTCCTAGACTAAACATTCAATAATAGTAGAAAAATAAAAGACGACAAGGCTTAGGCCCAAAAGATAACAATATACAAAATGAAATGAATAGATAAAGTGGGCCTCCTTTGGCCCAATTTCTTCAAGTTTCCGACTTCTTGATTAGATTCCTTCAGCCTCGGGATTCATATGTCAATTTTATGGCTGGTTGACTCGATAAGGAATTTTGAGCCTTGATGGCTCCTCCGAAATGCAAAGGGAGAGAGGAGAGTTCATGTTGAGTTCGGGCAAATTCACATGTGAATAAAGGGGAAAAATTAATACCATATCCGACTCAGCAAAATACAAAATAAAGCAATAATGATAAAAACGGAAAAAATAAAATAAAAAAGGTATTGTGGCACCATGACTACCAAAGAGGGGATATTGGGGAAACACTAATAGATGTGTCACTTCATGCTGAAATATACTTAAACAAATAAATCCAAGCTGCAGTCATTTAGTTTGGATTGTGGGACAAAATAGAAGGCATAAATGTTTAAAAAAAGTTAGTATTAAACTTAATTCATATCGAAAGAAATTGTATTAGCATACCAAGAAATTAAATAATATGAAAAGATAAATCAGCTCCTCTTTGAATTAATTTGCAGGCCATAACCTCGAGCAAAATCCGGGGTAACCAATGCATTTGCAAAGACAGGACTAGTAAATCAAGAAAGCATGTTTACTACTGGTAAACTAACTAGTTTTTCAACACTGAGGTAAGATCCCACAACCACATGTACACCATATCTCCCCCCAAAAAATAAAGGAATGAATAAATACATAATAAAGTATAAATCATATAAAAAAATAAAAGCAAGCTTCTCTAATTTTACGATGCTGCAACAGAAAGAAAANCCCCCCCCCCCCCCCCCAAAAAAAAAAATAAAGGAATGAATAAATACATAATAAAGTAAAAATCATATAAAGAAATAAAAGCAAGCTTCTCTAATTTTACGATGCTGCAACAGAAAGAAATATTGTCACTTTGTGAAGCATGAAACTCAATTTTGGTTTAATGAAACATAGATTCACAAACTATTTAAAGATATCAAGAGGATTGTCCCATTTTGACAAAGCTATAATCATAATTTCTACATGGATAAGTCATATTTTAATATTTTAAAGTAGGCATAAAGATATATTATCATGAAAGGCATAAAGAAACAGTGAAGTCAAACATAAGACGAACATCAACATCGCCTATACACTAATGACTTCATAAAGTCAAAGGGCCCTTCCGCATGATAACTAACTTTATTTACGCGAGCAACACTGCTCAGTAATAGCAAAACAAACGATTAGTGCACCCTTAAATGACGATAATATAAATGATATAGTACCGTTTTAGTAACGTTCAGGTAATAAACTCAAGAAACCAAACATCAGAATGCATTTGAACTAAGAAATACAGAAGTTACCATACTATACAAGGTTTGGCCGACCCTTTAACGATATTGAGACGAATCCAAGCCAATGAATAAAGGAAAACAAGTATTTTATACTAACAACAACAACAACCCGACGAAAGCTAATCTACGGATAGCCAACACAAAAGCGACTTCTTCAACATTTTAACAGAACAAGAAGTAGAAAGAAACAAAAAGGAAAGCGATCCAAGAAAATATTACCTTTTCCGAGGCGACGAACAGGGACTGGAGAGCTGAAGACGATCGATTTCCACCCTTCCAAGGAGAACTTTCGACGGAGGATCGAAGAATTTCAAAACCGAAGTTCGATATCGATAATCTTTATAAAAAAAGTTTGATATCCAAAAAATATATATAAATCGACAACTCTTTTTTGTGAACTTATTGTTGTTATGATTATATTCTTCTATAAAAAATCCTCTCAATTGCTTAGCACTATATATAGACGCTATGGCAAACCCTATTCTGTCAATTCTGTATGTTGGGCCCAAGCCTGTTAGGGCGTAGCTTAGCACTATATATAGACGCTATGGCAAACCCTATTCTGTAATTCTGTTCTTGCCTCTCCATAATAAAACTGCTCCCCCTCTTCCCCGTGGACGTAGCCAATTTATTGGTGAACCACGTGAATCTGTTGTCTTTGTTTTTCGCGTTTATATTTTCTCGTATTATCTCGAATTCCGCATAACACTTAGCTCTTAGAAAAATTTCGAAAGAAACCCAAAAAAATCCCCCCTGCTTAGGAAAACCGAGAATATATATAGTGGAAAATTAGGGTTTTCTCGAGGGAGAAAATGACGGATAACCCCCTTGAGAGAGACCTCATTTCAATTTGAAACCTTTAATCTTTCATCAAATTCGATCGTCTTTTACTGCCATTCCAAAAATTTTCTTGAAAAAGGAAAAAAGAAGACGCTCAGGATCAATCTTGATGTCCTTGGGGTGAGACGTGGATCGATCTCACGACCCCAAGAACGAAAATGCGTGCCTTGCCTGCTGGAATCGTACGAGAACAAAGGCGAGCAAAACAGAATTTGCAGGTGCCCGTTGCAACCTTCCTTCTACGCGCGATTGTTGTTGATTCGCGATTCATTGAAGTCGCCCTCGCTATCATCTGGTCACGCGCGATTGGGTTTTTCTGATGAAGAGGGAAATCAAAGGTAATGTAACTCACGCGTTTTCTGGGTTCCTTACACGTAATAAAAGAAAGGAAGAAGAAAAGGAGGTTGTAGACGGGTCGGCGCGATGGGATTAGAAAAGGGGAAAGGGATTTGGGTCGGGTTAAGAGGTGTTTGGAGGGGCTGCTGAATTTTGAGGTGGTCTGATGCTGAAAAAGGTTTGGGCTGCTACAAAGTTTTAAGGATTCGGGCTGAAAGAGGAGTGGGCTGAATTTGCTGGAATCAAAGGGGCCCAACTTTGTCTTAGTTACCAATATTGCCAACTTAGTCAAAAATAGTTTGCAATTGGTCAAGGATAAAAAAAATCTTTTTAAAAAAAGCGAATTAATTAACAAGCTTCTTAATATAACGAAATGAAATAATTGATGTAACTATAAAATAACTAATCCAAGAAATAAAATTATTGTATTACTAAACTAATTGGTGAAGTATTTAAATAAAGTAAAAAAAATTTTGAGTCAATTTTTGAACAAATCTAAAACATATCAATTGCATATATAATTACGTAAATCGTAAATATTAACTAACAGTTAATAAAAATAAGACTAATTTAGAGAACACTTTAAGCCTTATAAAATCAATTATTTCAAAATCGTGTAGAATTAAGAAATTCGCTAGTTAATTCATCGGGGAGGTCAAAATTTGGGTGTCAACATATATATTATGATAAATTATGTAAAAGATAAAAATGATTTGATATCAATATACTTTTAATCATTTATTTTATATTTACAATTCTTGAGATATGTGACAATGTCAAATCATTTAATTTCTTTTGAAATGTTCTTAAAACCTACTAAAATTCACTTTTTTTTCTCTTTCATATAGTAGTTGATTATTGAAAAAGTTCGAAAGATTATTTATGTTCGTGCGAAGCGCGGTTCAATTACCTAGTGTGTGTGTGTGTGTTTATATATATATATATATATATATATATTAGTAGTAGTTTTGGAAACGTACGTTACACGTTTTTCCCTTATTACTGTATAAATTTGTACAAGTCTAATCTTAGGTCGATTTACTTTATAGCATTATATTTTATAAATTAAATACGATATACCTTGCATTGATTGTGTTTGTACATAGAGTTTACTTTTGCATTTCTACTATAGTAGAAAAGGGTAGTTCAACATGCTTGCTTCATTATTTAGGGGTATTTTTGTCTTTTCACATTTAGGGGTATTTTTGTCTTTTCAATTTTCTCTAATGGCTAGGTGTCATCTTCTTGGTTAATCAATTTTTGCCCTTTCACTTTCCTATTGCAAGGTGTCTTTCAATGGTGATCTGAATGTATGCATGTGTTCCTCTATGTCATCCTTCTATTTTCCCTCTACTGATATCACTATTTTCACATCAAAGTTCACACCATTTACCAGGTAAGATTAAGCATGTTTCAATTGAGCTTTTTCACTCATCTTTCTTTCATCAAAGTGAAGTTCCAAATTTCATTTGGCTGTGCGAATGTTCCCTTATTTTCCCATTTGAGATTCTTATTGATGTTGGATTATCCTTTTGGTTGGGTGATTAAGTTTGATTTAGGTGTGTGAATATATGAAATTTGATTTGGGTATGTGTGGTATGGAGGTTTATAAGAGATGGTGCATCAATTGGACTCTATTGCCAATGGAAGAACTATTTTTTTAATTTTTTTAAAGCTCTCTGCTTTTATGGTGTGTCTCAGCTTTCTTACACCTTCATCTTTCTTTCAATCGATGTTCAAGTTTTAAATTTGATTTGGGTATGTTGGATTATCCTTTTGGTTGACTCATTCAGATTGATTTAGGTGGGTGAATATACCCAAATTTGATTTGGGTATGTGATACCCAAATTTGATTTGGGTTTTGAATTCCTCTTTCGAATTTCTGCTTGTCTTCTTTTCGAATGGTGAAAAGGGGTTGTGGAAATAGTGAAATTTAGTAGTAAAAATGAAGTCTTAATGTTTGTGTGGCAAGTTGCTGGACTTAAAAAGGCTACTTGCATGTCAAATTTCTGCTCAAGTTTTGATTTTTTGGTACCCCTTTTGAGTAATAGAGGTGAAAAGCTCAGAAAGTAACCATTTTTTATGTTAATTGAATGATGAGTCAGGTTATTGTTTTTGGTTTTCTTTGTCAATTTTTGTGTTCTTCGATGGAGTTTGTGTGTGGCATTGATGTAAGGTTAAAAGGGGGTTGTGGAAATTGTGGAATTTGGTAGTAAAAATGTAGTCTCTGCTTGCATGTCAAATTTCTGCTCAAGTTTTGATTTTTTGGTACCCCTTTTGAGTAATAGAGGTGAAGAGCTCAGAAAGTAACCATTTTTTATGTTAATTGAATGATGAGTCAGCTTATTGTTTTTGGTTTTCTTTGTCAATTTTTCTGTTCTTCGATGGGGTTTGTGTGTGGCATTGATGTAAGGTTAAAAGGGGGTTGTGGAAATTGTGGAATTTGGTAGTAAAAATGTAGTCTTTTATTTTTAATTTTATCAGTTCAGCTTGTACGTTTTTGTAGCCTCTTCCTGTTTCCATGGGTAGGATTTCGTTCAAATTTCAGCTCATGGACCTTAACTACTACTTCTACAGTTTGCTATCTGTTTCAGTGTGTCACCATAAAAATTGCTACTTCTTTTAGACAATGCCTTGCTGACCTTCTTCAAATTATTATGTACAGTAACCATACGGTCTGGACCAAAGTTCCTTGACCAATTCTGTCTGACTACCTCCCAGAATGATTATGCAAACATTTGTCCAGTCTTTTAGAAATGCAAGTTTCATCTGATCTACCATTCAATCAAGGAGCATTCTACCAGTGAAGTGACTCCCATATCTGATAATTGACATTCCTTTAGGCAGCAAGAAGTCTTCATTTTCAGCCAACCAAACTTATGATATTCATCCACAGGCACATTAAAATCTTCCCTTACCAACCAAGGAGTTCATATATGAGTAGATTGATCATAAAATGCATCTCAAAGTTGTATTCTACTATCTCTTGTCAGTCGATTGTAATGTTAATACCTGCTCCATGTCCATCATTGCTTGATTCTTGTTCACAATTGTTGTTCTTCTTAAATTATGATTAATAATTATATTGCTTGAAAGTTTTAACACTTTTGACTAAGCTTCATTTTTTGTCTATTACCTAGAAAGAAGATAGAATCTTCTTGATTCACATACTACATGTATGTTTAATTTTTTTACTTTTATTTTACTCAAATCTGCACTGTGTAAAACGTGTTCTTGTTCTTGAATTCATTGTTGCAGAGACCCTTTTAAGCTCAAAGGCCTTTCCTGATTTTTCGATAAAGGTATGAGCTCTTTCTTATTATGGTTTGAGTTCTTCATTTGACTTGATGTGGGGTTTAATTTCATACTGTTTCGTTTTGTGTAGTTGGTGAGTTGGTAATTTGTTTTGTTGGTTTAATATTGGGGTTACTTTGTTGATTCTGAGTTTAAAGATTCAAACTTTGTGCTTTTTTTCCCCGATCAATATTTTGCATCAGTGTAAAACAGTTGCATTTAGCATACATATCAATAAAGCGAGTTTCCACATTAACATCAACCTGAAGCCTGAAGGTCCAGCCTGATAGCCCAGCCATGCGGCATTTGCCAAGCCTCAAATGTGGCAAACTGGCACATGCAGCAGAAGGGATGCCAGAGTTACTGTATTTGGCTTTACACCTTCAAGCTGCATCCTTTGACAAAATCATAGTGCCAGTAGAAACTCTTTAGTGAATTTTCTTTACCTTATTTACTTGTGGGGTCCATGTTTACATGGCATAAACATATAATTTATTTTCACAATAATAAGATGTCAAAATATTTCCATTAACTTGAATCAAGAATAAGGAGTTACCTCTTAAACAGTTAAGCTCGGCTTTATTCTTAGCATCGGTATCTCTATGATTCTGCAATGCACTAGCCAGGGATTGATGCTTCAAATGAAGTTCATTTATTGTTTGTATAAGATTTTTAACTCCTACATTCAAATCACTCAATGACTTTTGGAGGCATGATCCTACAGAGCAAAAATTAAAAAAAATTATAACTGGAGAAGGAATAAGGACGTATCATTCGAATAGAAGATAAAACATATCAGAACTTCTTACCATCTTCAGGAAGCACCTCAACAACTGCAGCACACAACTTCTTCTTCATTTGCCTAACGTCATCTACAGTTGATACTATATTCCGGAATATTTCCACGATCTTTTCATCATCCATTTTCTTCTGTTCATATTTCGTTTTAGTGTTAACATCAGAGGTGCCTCCAGTTGCACCAGTTTGTAAAAGGAGACTTAAGAAAGAATCATCGCATGCATAGACAGAACCATCTAGCAACAAGAAGATGCAAATATAGATGAGAGAAAAAAAATTGATCCAATTTAGAAACCTATAGCTCTAATTTCTTCTTTTTACTAAGACAACCAATAACACAGACTATGTTAGAAGAGATAGGAATCTTCATAATAATTCTATCTTACCGTAACAGTAAAAAAATAACAAACTGTTCTGTACGAATTCTGACATGATATTCTTTAGCAATTATGTGAGACTTAGGATACCTTAGTTTTGTTTGGGTGTTCCAAATTCTTCTGAAAGAATCACCAATTTTTTGATTCTTTAGTGTGTAAAAAACCTACTGTTTCAGTATGCCTATGTCTTTTTTTGGCTTTTGAAGAATAAGAAAATTTTATCTCTATCAGTTGCATTGCGTTATTTCATGGATTTATGTGTTATTTTAGGACAGACTTGTTTTAGGTGGATCATTAAATTAATATTCTGTAAATAGTTGGGTTGGGTATTTGTTGTTGCAATGCATTTCTCTCTGTTTGTGTTCTGATTAATGAAAAGTACTATCTTTGATTTTGTGTGTTGATAAAAGAGAGATTTTTCAAGTCATTTTCTTGATCTAGCATGTTAACAAATAAAGTTTCATGTCTTTTTTTTATGGGTGTAAAAAATATTATTTTTTTTTAGATCAAATATAGAAGTAGATGCCAATATTTTTCTATAGTTATGTCAATAAGACTAAAAGCACCAAATCTGAGAACCTCATTTCGAATTCTTGGTTTAAATCAACCTCATTTGCATATTTCCGTTTTGGATCAACCAAAACTCAAACACAGTTAAATCCCATGCACAACATTCATAATGATTCCCAGGTTTGGGTTTCATTCTGTTTTTTAATAATGTTTATATCTTACTTGCTTAAATTTTCTTCCTTTTTTTTAACAGCTTTGATTGATAATGTTTGGACTATTCTCTGTTCTAAAAGCGTGGTTATTTACTTAGTTGTTATTGTCTTCAACATGCCTTTCATGCGCACACTTTTTGATAATAAGTGATGGTTTAGACTCACAGTCGCGACCTTTATCTATCTGCTCTTATACCATGTTAAATTATACATACCATGTTAAATTGTATAGTAGCGTAGCCGCGTAGAATAAAAGATGGCCAATTGTGTGACCATGTTAGAGAAAATATCTCACTGAAAATTGTTGCTGCTAAAGGTTCAGTTTAACACTCAAATCTTTTGTTTCTACTAATAGTAGCAGTATAAGGTTTGTTATGACTTATGGTGCTAGCTGTAGCATGAGAAGAAAACTACAATATGCTAACAATGCCATTATGAGTTACCAATTGATACTAATTGTTTCATTCGAGTATTTAAGTTAATAAGTCTGTTATTCTGTTTGTCTAAGCTTTCATATATTCATATGGCTACACTAATATCATACGTTTGAGACTAACTATTAGAGATGATATTTGATAGATACAACTTGTTGAAAATATTAAATTCCTTTTACAATTACTTTTTGCGTGCAGTGTGAAGATAGGAATTTGGAATTACTACTACTGCAGTCTCAGCGCTACAGGTATGTTCTTTTCCACCCGTTATTACGATTTCTCTTTTGCCTTCTGTATTAATTTTCTGCATTTTTACTAAATTCTGCAAAGAATAATTTGGTTTGTTATAATTACTTCGAATTGTTTTATGCATGTAATTTGATTTGTTATAATTATTTTGAACTGTCTTATGCATGAGTAAGAAAACAAAAGTAAACATATAATTTTATATATCATATTCAGGATAGATAACAGTTCTACAAATGTCAGACAAAAGTAATAGAAATCATCTGAATTCTGAAAAAGCTCATGCTGATAAAAAGGCTAGACGGCGTGAATTATATAAACTGGCACAATCTAATAAGAAAGATGCCTATCTAGCTGGCAGACGGGTAAACTCAGCCATCGACAATAATGCCTTCATCGGTGCTAGCTGCAGCACCACCACATTGTCTACACATGAGGAAACTCTTAATAGAGGTAAAATCGTTGGATAGGCTATAATCTAAATAATCTTTATCTACTAAATTTAGTTTTAAGAATTAACTACATTATGCAGGATGTAGTTCAACAGAAGTTAATTACATGGAAATCATCCACCCAATAACAAATTACGCTACCCTAAAAGATGTTCCCCGGTGTAAATTCTGCACTGCAAAAAGATTTGAATATGAGCCACCAGCATTTTGTTGTGGCAATGGTATTGTGCGCCTTATTTCGCATCAAACACCGACAACTTTAAGAAATCTATATTTAGGAAATACGAATGAATCTGAACAGTTTCGAACTTATATAAAAACTTACAATAACATTTTTGCATTCACATCTCTAGGAGTTAATTATGACAAAGAACTAGCAAAAAAATATAAAGGTATATCCACATTTCGAGTTCAAGGAAAAATGTATCACTTTATAGAGGACTTAGTACCAGCTACTGAGAAAGGAAGAAATTTACAATTATATTTCTTTGATAGTGCAAATGAATTGAGGAATCGATTAGAATGTTCAAGCAAACTAAATGAAGGTATTGTACAAAAACTGATGGAAATATTAAATGCTAATCCATACTCCATATTCTTAAAGTCACTAATAAATATTCCACAATTATCTAACTTCTACATTGCTCTAAAATCCGATGCTGGTTTAGATCAAAGAGTGTACAACTTACCAACTGCATCAGAAGTTGCTGGAATATGGGTAGAGCAAGATACTCAAAACTATACACTCACCCCTCATATTCGTGTATATACAAATAGCAATAGGAGTCAATTGGTAAACTATTATTACGGTTGTTATGATCCATTGCAGTATCCGCTGTTATTTCCATATGGTCAAAATGGATGGCATTGTGGTATTCAGAAAGTTGAACCTTTAGGTGCTTCTTCTTCGAGACAAAAATATTGTGAAAATGAACAATTACCAAGCATAACCAATATGACTACAATTGATGGATGCGTGCAAAAACAGATCCAACCTTTTGTGAATACTTAATGAGAATTGGTAATGGAATTGAAAAAAAAATTGATAAAGGCAAAATTCAAATTCCTCATTCTTTAATCGTACCATTCGAGAATGAAAAAGATTCATTGAATCTTTTATTTAAAATTACTTATCCGAATTTGCACACCTCTTACTCAAATCTTTCTTTCATCACTTCTCGTGCTATTCTAACAACAAAAAATGATTTTGTTGACGAAATAAATGATATGTTAATCACTCAATTCCCAACTACTGAAAAAACATATCTAGCTACCGATGAGACCATAGATCCAAAGGATCAAAGTGAATACGAAGACTTATTGCATACTTTGAATCCCGTTGGTTTGCCTCCTTACAAATTAACGTTAAAAAAAAATTGTCCAATTATGTTACTAAGAAATTTAAATCCCTGTGAAGGTTTATGCAATGGTACACGCTTAATATGTAATGATTTCAGATCACACGTTATCAGCGCCACAATATCTAATGGTGATTTTAAAAATACACATGTATTCATTCCTAGAATACCACTACTAACATCAGAAGATGAAAAGTTACCTCTACCATTTAAAAGGCTACAATTTCCAATACGATTGTGTTTTGCAATGACAATTAATAAAGCACAAGGCCAAACTTTAGATTTTGTTGGCATTTATTTACGTGAACCTGTCTTTTCTCATGGTCAATTGTATGTTGCTTTATCAAGAGCCAAGAGTTCTAATTGTGTTAAGATATTGATAAGGCCACCAATAGCTGATAATAACGATGAAACATCTACATATAACATTGTTTATGACGAAATTATAGAAAAGGCTTTTTCGTGAAACTATCTTACACTTTTGATAGGTAAACAACCTATTGTATTCTATCATTTGATCTCATATATTTTTTTATTTCATACCATTATTCTTCTATTAATGATGATGTTGTCTTGTATATTTAACCCCAGTTACCAGCCATGACAGAAAGATTGAATATCAACGAAATCGACGAGCACACAGAAGAATGGATTTGTAAAGTTCAAGTGGTAGATAAAGGTCATCCCCGAACCACAAGGGAGGGAAACAAGAAATATCAATTGATGATATTACAGGATGAAGAGGTATTTGTCACTAAACTAAAAAATACTCATCTACTTTCATAAATTAGTTTGTAGCAAAATAAATATACTGCATACCATTTTTACTTTGCTTTTTAATGGTTATAATCTGTCTTCACTCATTAATCTTCAATTTAATGCTCTTCTACTTAGTTGAAATATTGTTCCTTCTGAGTTTTGCTGTCAAGCACTCGTTGTCACTGCAAATCTACATTTTACGTTTCTTCTGTTGTAGAAAAGTTACAGATTGGGTTAAATATAATTGGTTTTGTTTGTAGAACTCAGGTAAACTTGAATTCTAAAGTTTCTTTTTAAATAAATTTGGCTATTGATTGCTTTGATTTTACGTTGAAGTTCTATTCTACTGCTTGTCAGTTTTGATATGAAGCACTTCTTATCACTCTAAATCCACGTTTTAATTCTCTTTTTTTTTGTAGACATAATTTGTGTTATAGAGAAGTTCGTTACTGTTTGAGTTCGATGCTATTGATTTTCTTTGCAAAATATAGAAAGTGAATTGAAACCTAAACGGATACCAGTGCATTTACGATATCGAATTGTTTTTTTAAGTCAAATCATATGCAAATTTTTAGGAACGACAGTGTGAAGATTATAGAATAAATGAAATATTATTATACAGATAATGAAGAAAGATAAAGAATGTCTTCCTCAACTGATTTTGTAAACGCACAGAAAAACCTGATAAATATGTGAACTAATATTTGAGAATTAATTTTCCCACTAAAAGTGTTGCTTAATGTTGTTTATGTCGTGTTCCTTAAATAATTATCTACAAAAACAGTACTTACATATTTTACTGTAGCCTTCATTCTGTTGATTAAACCATCATGTCCATGGCAAAAGCTGTTATTTCACTTACCTAATATTATTCTAATTTCATTAAATTTCTCATAGGAAACTCAAATACAAGTTATCATGCACGGTACGGATATCACATATTATGCAAATGAGTTTGTTCCTTTTCAAACATATTTGCTATCGGGGGCATTTGTCTCCGAGTCGATCAAGGCGTATGGAATTCCTCTTCATCAATTCAGCTGGACAATTGATAAGGGCACAATTGTTGAACCAATAGATAAAGTCGTACCCCCTGAACCACCATTGCTGCCACCAACGCTGCTAAAAACTACATCGTTTGACAGTTTCGATTATCAAGTTATAGGCTTTGAATTCGGTACTTTTCAAAATATATTTACAGTATACTTACCAGACATATAACTCATTTTTCATAACTATTACCACTTACTAATAACTCTTTAATTCTTGCAAGACATTCTTGCCCTCGTGATAAATGGTAGTCCTCCATCATATGCCTCAAACGGAAACAGAATTCAAGAATTCATCATCATCGACTATGAGTAAGTACAATGTTACTTTTCATCTTATATCGCTCTATTTTCTATGTGCTTGTGTCAAATAACTGGATTTATTAATAAGTAATGATGTCATCTTCCTTTTCGTCAAAGTTGAAGGTCCAAATTTGATCTAGGTGTCTAATTGACCCTCTTTCTTGAAAAGTAAATTTTTTTAAAAAAATTCCCTTCTCTGTGATTACAAGCATCTCATATTTAAATAGCTTGATCTAAGCATCTAGAAAAAGATAAGTTGGTTACCACATATTGATAAAAAGTTTCCAATTATCGAATAGATTGTTAATTTCCTTTGCAAATCAGTAACTGGCTGCTATGGAATTGGGAGTGGGGGATGGGGTTGATCTTCTGATTTTGACTTTATTGAATAACTTGAAATATCAGATTTATCTAATTGTGGTGTACTTAAACTTGCAGCACATCTATTGTTATTAATGTTTGCTTATCCTTTTGATTAACTGATATCCTAATTGGAAAACAACAGTAAGAACGTTACATCCTACTTTGATGATATTCATTCTATTTGTGTATATACAACAATTATAAAACATTTTTCTTTACTTTCTTTCGTCAACTTTGTCCCAAATTTGCTTGTACCTGTGTAAGTTATGATCTATTATAACACTGTTTATCTTCTTTTTTTTTTTAATGAAAATAGGAGGAAACCAATAAAACTCACTCTCTGGGAAGAATTCATCGACCTATATGGAAATAAACTTCTCAAACATGTGAAAGAACTTCAACAATTTCCAGTAATTATCGCCAGAAAAGTAGCCAAATCAAAATCATCTTCAGGTAAAATCAAACATATTAACAATATCTCTTATAACACATTAATCGAATTAACACCAACTATTAAACAATATGCAGGCCTTTCAAATAGATTTGGTACAACAATCCAGATTGATCCTCCATATCCACAAGCTATCGCATTAAAGACATGGTATTCAAAATACACCTCTCCATAAATAAATAAATGTATTCACATCTATAACATTTTTTACATACAGGTCTGATGAAATAAAACCGGTTCTCAACACATACACAACAAAAAGCACCACAGCTACAGGCTCTCTTTTGTTTGTGCCATTTGAAGAACACATAGTGCCTATTGTCAACATCCAGCAACAGTCCTTGGTATGTGCATCATCTACATCTTAAATCTCTTTTTCAAATGAAATGTTAATCTAATTTACCATTTCATATGTATGCACAGGGACAAGTATTCTACGTGCAAGCTCAATTGTTAATATCCAATGAAACTCAAAAATTCTGTGTCTTAGTTTGCTCTGACTGTAAGCAAGTATTTCCAAGGATTTGGACACAGAGAACATTCTATTGTACAACTTGCCGTCGACCAACACAACTCACACCAAGGTATGACAATCATATCAGTAAGATCAATAACTGCATAACCATAACGTCCTTGAATTTAAATTTGGTACATTAAATTTTTTATTTTTTAGCACTGATTTAGTTGTATGATTTAATTAGTCTATTCAAACTTAGACAGATTGGATAAGAAAATTCAACAACCCTTTTTACCTATGTTCTTCCCCACCCATCATTGCGATTTCTTTCTCTCCTTCCTCCTTTAATCTACTTGATTAGTAGCGATTCAGTCACTCTATTCTGCTCCATTTTAATTGATATGAAATTTGGGGATATTTGAGGAGTTTAATTAAGGATACAAAGTTGTTGTGTTGTTACCGATGAAAAGAAAAATCACTAGAGAAAGAACTGGAATGTGTTATAGACAAAGTAATAAATTCAATATATTTTTCCAATAAATTGCTTACTTTTGCAATGTGCATTAGACATTTCTTAATTTTTTGATTGGCAGGAATTCCACAAATCAAGTAATGATAGTATTATCTCAATCAAATATAACTTTTAGCAGCTGCAACCTTACGTATCATAGTTTATTTTTCTTAAGGCTTAAGCTACTTCATTTGTTTTGCAACTGCTAACATGTTATTGATGTAAAATATTGTGACAGGTTATAGATTATTTATATCTTATTTAATTATGGTTTGATAGGCCGAAAGAATTGGCTTTGATAAAATGTGATGTAGTAGAAAGATAATTTGGATACGTGTTGAGTTGGTTGCTTTTTTACATTTTATTTTAATTCTGATGTTCATACAAGTAGTCAAAAAGCACACTACCAAGAATAAGACATCTCCTAGCCGGCTAACGTCCTTGCTTTCTTGTAAAGTTATATAAATGCCACCTTTCTTTGGTAACGATTAGTAAACTAAATAACAATTTTCAATTTAAAAAATTATTATTGAACATAAACATATTGAATTTTGATCAGATGCCAGTTTGAAGTAACCATCAAGGATGATACTGGTTCAGCAACAGCCATGATTTCAGATAAAATTGGAGAAGAACTATTGTCTCTAACTGTAGCAGAAATTCATGACACACGTTGCATCAAGGTAAAACACTCTACAACCTCTTATTTAATCCTTAAAAATCTAATCTTACATGATTTCTTCCATCTTTCAGAAACAACTGTTGTCACTCATATCGGTGCAACACAAACTGCTAGGTAAGACATTCACCGTCCAAATAAAGAAATTGTTTGCCAAAAACAAGGATGCATCTTCAGCAAAACTATTTATCATGTCAATCACCGAGAAAGATATTGCTAGCAATCTGCCACTGCCCGTCAACGCACCAACAACTCCAGAAAGCAGTAAACGCAAGCTGAAGCAAATCATGATAAAAGAACACTAAAAGGTATTCTCTCTACACGACTCTCAATTGCTATGCAGCAATAAATGTTGTTTGTCCTATTAACTTTAAAACTAATGCTTTAACAAATGTGGTTACAACTTGTATCCCTATTTATTGCTGAAGGGAATCTATCAAATCTGTTAAATTTGATAGATTATTTATAGAAACAGGATGTGTGTTGCATTAGGAAATGTGTTTCAGTTTATTGCTGATTGCTTATAGTTTGGTAGATTAGAACATGGAGTCTAGAGAATATAAGGGAGAGATTTTATTGGATAAGTATGTAAATTCTGGGTTAGATCAATATAGGAAAATATGTTTTTGATGATATGCTATGATTAAATTTTATTCTTCTTTACAACTTGTATCCCTATTTATTGCTGAAGGGAATCTATGAAATCTGTTAAATTTATAAAATATTTTCCGTCTTAAAATTTATTTTATTGCACCAATGAAGAAATTAATTGTCATATTTTTGGGGAGTTAAATTCCATGTAAAATAAAAAAGAAAAACTCTCACGGAAGAGTCTATTTCAATAAGATATTCTAAGGAAATTATATTAGTAATGGTTGCATTGCTTGCATGAGCCACAATACTAATGCACTTTACTGGTATGTGCACTTTCTATTTTGGTTAAATATTTTCCATTTTTGATGATGAACATCAACTCTTTATAACTGAAATTTAGTTTCAAGTGATTCATTTGATGTCAGCATGATCTATATTTCTCTTCTTGTCCACTAATATTTTGGTCAGTTTCTTGAAATTTTTGAGATTTTGGAAAGTGAAGACATGTTATAATATGTAAATATCTGATTTTTACGACTGGTAGTGTTTTGGTTATTTTTCATTAAAAACAGAATATTTCTTCAGTCCTCCAAAAAATTAATTGTATTACCATCTAAGTGGTCTTTATTTGGTAAAAGTTCTTATCTTTTCTTTGGTTACTAGCATACAAAGTAGTTTAATTTATAAACATATAGTATTATATTCATGTTGCTTCTGGCTGATATGATGAGCCAAATGAGAAAACACTTTAGATGGCATGATTTTATCCAAAAAGTTGCTGGAATGCTTATAAAAATAGTTTTTTTTGGCAAGTTGATGTAGTAGTGGCCAAGATATTTTTCTGTATTGATAATTTCAATAACAGATATGAACCATCTGTCTCTTTTTAGCTTCTCAGTGTCAATCTTTTTATCCTTTTGAACTTTATACAGCATTTAGAATGTAACTACTGTAAAGATTTGATAAATTGTTTGATTGCCAACAAAAAGTGAAGGCATGTTGTAATATGTAAATATCTGATTTTTAGGACTGGTGGTGTTTTGGTTATTTTTCATTAAGAACAGAATATTTCTTTAGTCCTCTACAAAGTTAATTGTATTACCATCTAAGTGGTCCTTATTTGGTAAAAGTTCTTATCTTTTCTTTGGTTACTAGCATACAAAGTAGTTTAATTTATAAACATATAGTATTATATTCATGTTGCTTCTGGCTGATATGATGAGCCAAATGAGAAAACACTTTAGATGGCATGGTTTTATCCAAAAAGTTGCTGGAATGCTTATAAAAACAGTTTTTTTTGGCAAGTTGATGTAGTAGTGGCCAAGATATTTTTCTGTATTGATAATTTCAATAACAGATATGGACCATCTGTGTCTTTTTAGTTTCTCAGTGTCAATCTTTTTATCCTTTTGAACTTTTACAGCATTTAGTATGTAACTACTGTAAAGATTTGATAAATTGTTTGATTGACAACAAACATGTCATGGCACCAAATATCTTTCACCATAAGGCACTGACCTGGCCATTGCTGATAGTTTGGTAGATTAGAACATGGAGTCTGGAGAATATAATGGAGAGATTTTATTGGATAAGTATGTAAATTCTGGGTTAGATCTATATAGGAAAATATGTTTTTGATGATATGCTATGATTAAATTTTATTCTTCTGGAAATATAACAAATGTGGTTACAACTTGTATCCCTATTTATTGCTGAAGGGAATCTATCAAATCTGTTACATTTGATAGATTATTTATAGAAACAGGATGTGTGTTGCATTAGGAAATGTGTTTTAGTTTGATTACTGATTGTTGATGGTTTGGTAGATTAGAACATGGAGTCTGGAGAATATAATGGAGAGATTCTGAGAAATAAATGGCCTAAAAAAGAAGCTCATATTTTTGGTGCATAAAGTAGAATGGTTTCATATTTTTCTTCTGTTTTCTCTTTATCTTTAATTTTTTATGAAAGTTTTTTACACATACATGGGTAAAAAAAAAAGTTCGCCGTAAGCAAAGGAGAAAAAGAAGATGGGTTCTTATTTATGTACTTGACAATTCTATGGGGAGGAATNCTTACAAGTTTTATTTAGGTTTACAAAGTTTTCAGTTTTTTGTTAGTCACAATTCAATGAGAACCAAAATTAGGACAAAAATTGAGTTACAAGCCTGCCAAATATTTACTACTCAGAATAAAAAGACGAGCAAAACTTAAAAGAGCAATCCTTGAAAATCTAGAGGATTAATCTTTAATTAACATTTGACCATGAATATAGAAAGAAAGTGGATGTCAGAACAGAAACTATAGTACCCTTCTTAATTACTTATTCATTTTTAAATTGTTACACCTATTATAACAATAATGATTAACATATTAAATTTATCATTTTATCTATATTACTTATGAAGCATATGAATTTAATTATATACGTTTGTTTATGTACATCTTTCTGATTCTGATTTTCTGGATAAGATTTGATACTCTCCTTTTGTTGTAGTGTAATACTTTTTTGCAATATGGTTGGCAACACCATTTTGTCTAGATGGCGTACACTTTTGGTGCTGATAGCATGGACTTTGCTGCATTGTTATAAGAAATTGACAGGTACTTAAATCTTGCAATCACTGATAAATTTTTAAACAAACCAGTACTATACTCAACATTAACTCCTCCCCATAACTATATACTAAATTCATTTTCCATCTTATTTCACAGGTGCTTTTTGAATGATGCTGACTAATAGTCAAAATGCAGCATTATGTAAATATTGTACATATCCAACCTAAATAACACAGCCATGACAACGAACAAAACAACAGCCAACCATATTTTATATATATATAATATATCTATCCATCTCTCTCTCTCTCTCTCTCTCTCTCTCTCTCTATATATATATATATATATATATCCGACTCAAACATTCTATATGTTTTTATTTAACTAACAAAAATCTTTCAATGTTGGGCCCGTGCAAGCACGGGCCACCTCTACCTAGTTCAAAAAGAAAAGAGGATGAATTTCAAATATAATCTTCTAAACTAAATAATCTAATTTTAACAGATGTTTTTTGATACAAATATATGTGTCAACTAATTCCTTTTTTTTTTATTTAGTTTATTGTTGTGAGTGTGTAAATCCATTCATACTCAAATTAATCATTTGTAATTTTATTGAAAATTCTAACTACTATCAAAGTTAAAAAAATTTAATTGGTTTCTTAAAGAAAATTAATTTTAAACACTTGAAAAACCCATCTTTATCACTTCATCTCTAAGAGTTTTTATAATTTTATGTGTATGACTCCTTTTTTAATTTCTTCACACTCTATATTAGGTGAGTGAACTTACTCTCTTTACTACGTCATCTCTAAGGGTTGCATTTAATTCACTTCAAATAAGGGGGTATTTAAACACCCATAAAATTTAAGTTCTAAAGTAAGTTATTCGACCAAGTTCAGAGTTTTTTTAATATATTTTTCTCTAAAATACTCTCCTTATTTGATGTTTCATGTCATACACTTACAGATTTATTTGAACTTGTTACATTTTGGTACTCATTATATACATATTTTCAAATAAATTTTTCTCCAAAATTATAAAATTTACATGGAATACACGTGTGACACACATATTATTCTTCAATTAAAAAGGAAATACTATAAATAGCAAATCAATATTTATTACAAAAGAAGGTGTTATTGGAATACAATTTGATTATCCACTTCAGTTGTACGTAAGAGAACCTAACTTTCTGTTGTATAAGTACAACTATAATAACAAAATATTTTCATTCAAATGTTAAGCATAGTTCATATAGAAGAGGTAAGAAAGAACATATATTATTAGAGTTTTTCATTGATAAGAATGAGTCTCTCTGGACAAAAGTTTAATATTAAATTTTTTTACATAGTTCAAATTTAGTAGTTGAATTAGGGGGGGCGACTCAAGCACATTCTAAAGTCAAAATTAAATGAATGCCTTAAACTTTAGAAAAAAACATTTTTTTTTAATACATAGTCTATTCTTCTAGCTCTTCAAGTTTGAGATATAAAATACTTTTATATAATTAATTTCTTTAATATATTTTTTCAGTTAATAATATAAGTATTCATATAATCTTTCATAACACATAATATGTCGAACTTCATCTATAGTTTTTTCATATTTTACAAATAGTATACGAAAAATTTCTTTTAATTAAAATGAGCTCCTAAAATTTGGAGGCCTAATGTCTTTTCTGTACACTTTGAGTAGGGCTGAGTTGAATACAATAAAAAATGAGGTAAACGACATCCTATTTAGATATGATCATCATTATTAACTAGAATAATTCTCCTCCAAAGATGTTAGCTAGGTAGGATATGAAACATGAAATTAAACTTTAACAAAATACATTGAAAATTAAATAGAAGTAGAGAAAGAAAATGGTGTCTCCGTGGTCAAGAAGTAGAGAAACTCCTTTTGACTCTTTTAATTTTATTAAATCTATGCCATGTTAGAAAAACTAAAAGATCATTACTTTAAATTTCGTAAATGTATAACTTAATGAGTCTTTATTTTGATTATTCCCATAAGTTTCTATTATCATAGCCCCTAACTTAACTAATTGTCATATTTATTGTTGGGTTTTAAAGGTATGAACATGAAATGAAGGGTTGTGACTCTCCTGAATGTTGTGATGTTTATGAAAGGTTGTGTCCTTTCGAAAAGGTTGTTACGTTTGAAAGGTTATGCCTTTTCCAAAGTGTTGTGACCTTTCTGGAAGGTTGTCTTCTTTCCTAAGAGTTGTGACCTTTACCCTTTGTTGACTATAAATAGAGAGGTTGTCTCTCATTGTTTAGCATTGAATTCTTCCATTCTTTTGCATACATTCCTTACAAAATAAAATCGATCGATCGTGTCTATGTGTTTGATTCGTTGCTGTCATTTGAGTTCGCTGAAATTATTGAAGTTTGATGTACCGCTAATTCTTTAATGTTTAATCCATTTTATCTTGGGAGGAACTAATCTGCAACCTCGGGTACTTGAGCGGATTAAATTTCTTAAGGACACACAGTGAGTCTGTGGACTCAGATAGTTCTTTGTGCTTTTCTTTTCATCTTTTATTATTTTTCTGGTTTGCTAATCTGAAATAGGAGATAACAAGCTTAAGAAATTTATATTGATGGTTTTTTATGTGGTAAAGAAATTACTTTTATTTTCTGTGTTCTTTTTGTTGAAAAGAAAAAAATAATAAACAGAGAATTATTTCATCATATGATAAAAGAGTTTTGGGATGAATCAGTACTACTTTAATATGTTTGAGTATATTTTCCGTAGTACATTTTCCTTGGATGGCTAAGATTATTTTTATTTTCATCCCAAGTGCATTGACACATTTCACCCTTTTAGTTTTCCTCTTAATGAGAAAAGATGTGCACTTTGATTATTTTTCCTATATTCTTGGTTTTATATAACTATGAGAAGAAGTAAATGAACAAATGTTGTTTCCTAATAATATTTGAACATTAGTTTAGTTTTTTTGAAATTCAATATCTTCTAAGGAAAATTGGAATATAATGAAAATTGGAAAAGAATGAAAAAATTAGCAAGAAATGTGATTTGCATGGAATCATTGCTGACAGATAGAATATGATTCAATATGAGTAAAAATCAGGAAAAGAAACTTTTGTAGTTTTCTACTCCATGTGAAATTTGATTGTGTCTTACTTTGGAGACTAAAATCTTGTCATTGTTTACTCCTTTGGTTTGAAGGATATAACAACTTCACGAACAAATCAGATTGTGCATTGGTGTGAAGAATATAGGAACTTCACCAACTTGTAAAGTACTCTGTTTGAATGAATATTCTGACTTGAAGAGTACAAAATCTTCGTCAGGAATTTTAAGGCTAAATAATTTGAAAAAAGATAAAATTTTCATCATTAGCTAGAAACAGTGTTGTATTTGAGGTTTGTGGAGGTTAAAACCTTTTTTGGTTTACTACTCTGTCTGAATGTGAAACTGATTCGAAGAATATAAAAACTTCATCAGAATTCAAGGTTCATTCGGTTAACGATTAGAAGAATATGAAAACTTCATCGTTAAACTAGAAATAAGTTGTAAAGATTGAATCTTTATTGTTAGTATTCTAAATACTATGTGGTCTGTCTAGTTGTGATAGAAAGTGAAAAGAAAAAATACTAGTAACATAATATTAGTGATTTTTTGTGCCAGCAATGGGTGTTTCTATGCATTAAATCTCCAAAAGAAGGCTTCATGTTCCCAATGTGTATCTTGATGGTATATAATATGAAAGCATGAAAAAAAAATGTGTGGAAAATAATTTCAAATACTTGAAAAATATTTTTGAGAACATATTTAATATGTGGGGGGTTCTTTACTTGTGATAAAGACAAAATTAGACTTACTATCTAATTTATATCTGAAAGTAAAAGATATGAAATTTAATGACATTCTTGTATTATGTTAGACACACGGAATTCTTGAAGTATATTTGATATTGTGATCGTTGAGTCTCTCTTTGCTAGTATATTATATGACTAGTATAAAACCACAAAATGATATTACTCTTTCAAAAGAAATGTATTCTTTGATGAAAAAGTGTCACATAAAATATTGTGATTTTCATGAAAAGATATGTATATTTGTATATACATGAACATTGGTGAAAATTGATTTGTTATGTTCGTGTTGTAAAACAAATATTATGGTCATATATATGGCCCTTATTGGACCGATGAGACTATGGTAACCCTAAACCCTACAAAAAATTGAATGTTATGGAAATGTCCTTCTGAAAAGGACATATGACAAGGTGTTGACTCTAAAACAATGTTTGTATTTGACAAAGTTATAAAAAGTAAAGAACAAAATATTTGTTAGAAAAAGTTACCTCATAGAAGGTATTTTTAAAACTCATTACAAAACCTTGCTAAAACTGATCAACTTAGAAGATTTTCCTAACTTCTGGTGCAATAAATCAAAATGTCAAGTATGTGTAGAATCTAAGTATAATAGGCACACTTATAAATTTGTTAAAAGGAATTTAATTCCTTAGAATTGACTTACACTGACATTTGTGATAGGAATTTAATTCCTTAGAATTGACTTACACTGACATTTGTGATACAAACTCAACACCATTCTCGTTGTGAAAAAAGGTGTTTCATAAATTTTTATTGACAATTACACTATATACTATTCCGTCTATTTGCTGAATGGTAAGGATGAAGCAATAGAAATATCTAGGCAATATAAAAATGAAGTTGAAAATCATTATCATGATAAGAAGTGGTAGGTATGAAGAAATGAATTTTCTTTTGCAGAAATATATTTGGAAAATGAAATCATCCATCAAATTACTGCACATACTCACCTCAATCTAATGAAATTGTTGACAGGAAAAAAAATCGAACTTTGAAGGAAATGTTGAATGTCCTACTTATAATTTTAAGTTTACCACAAAACTTGTGTGCAGTGCTATCATTATAGCAATAGAGAACAACAAAAATTTGTTTGTTCGAAAAGAGAAAAACAAAAATTTTATTTGTTATTAAATGAAAAAGTTTGTTTGTTCAAAAAGAGAGAAACAAAAAGTTTTCTTTGTCAGTAAATGGAGCCACAAACGAAGAACTTTTGTTTTTTAAAAAGGGAGAAACAAAAAAATTTGTTTGTTCAGAGTTTGTTGTATCTTGATAGAGAATTGCTTGTTGCCCCTTAAAGTATATACAATCAGTAACTCTTGAAAGATAACGATCTAACAATTTTCAATACAGTCTATCCATATGAGAAATGGAAATGAGGGAACTATTCTCAAAAGGATCAAAATAGGACCTAAGATTGTGGATTGTATGTTCATTGCATATGCTAGAAATAGTAAAGCATGTCGATTTTATGGTTCATAAGTCCGAACCATCAGATAGTCATTTGAAGGGTCTAAACGACCTTGGAAAGAACCAAAGAAAAATGTACTTAATAAATAGATTCAGAGGCGTAGTAAATGTCAATGGAAAAATTACTTCCTTCGTGTTAGATTTTATAACATTTCTTCTTGAAAATGAGTCTCATATAGTCGAAGAAGATATGCCTTCTGCGGACTCATCCTCTTTGGAAAGAGGTTGTCAATAGTAAGATAGATTTAATCTTGAGCAACCACACTTAAGAGTTGGTTGATATTCCTCCAAGAAATAAACATTTGTGTTCAAAGTGGATCTACAAAAGGAAAAGAAAGTTGATGAAACTATTGTCAATTACAAAACAAGACTTGTTGTCATCCACTTTAGACAATAAGAAAGCCTTGATTATTTCAATACATAATAGTCACTAACTAGGATTACATCAATTCAGATGTTAATTGCTCTAGTTGTGGTATATGACCTTTGAATTCGTCAAAATGGATGTGAAAATATTTTTTAAAAAATGGAGAATTGGAGAAAGAAATTTACATGAAACAACCTGAGGGCTTTGTGGTTTCTGATAAAGAAAAGAAAATCTATAAACTTGTTAAGTCACTTTATGGACTAAAAATAAGCGCCCAAATGATGACTTGCGAAGTTTGATCAAACTATGTTGGTAAATGAATTCAAGATTAATTAATGTGATAAATAATTTTACTTTAAATACACGTCAAATCACAAGGTCATTGTTTATTTTTATGTTGATAATATGTTGATCATCAAAACAGACATTTCTGAAATACATGTTACTAAGCATATGCTAGAAAGTAACTTCGATAAGAAAGTCGTTGAAGTTACTGATGTGATTTAAAAGGTCATATGCTAGAAAGTAACTTCGATAAGAAAGACGTTGAAGTTACTGATGTGATTTAAAAGGTACTTGAAAAGTTCAAGTATTTGGATTTCAATATTATCAAGACTCCAATAAATGTGAGTTTTGTACTTCAAAAGAATGAAGGCAAAAATGACTCACAATTGAATTATGCTAGAGTATTACGGGTATGATATGTATGATGAAGTGTAAGCGATCAGATATAGCATGTGCCATTAGTAAACTGAGTCAGTTCATAAGTAATCTCAATCAAATTCATTGGATGACAATGAAAAAAGTTTAGAGTATTTAAAACATACTTGAATACAATTTTTTTTGCATTATAACTGATATTCAATATTATTGGAAGAATATAGTGATGTAAATTGAAACACCAGGTCAGATAAAATAAAAAATCCACGAGTGGATATGTATTTACTCGGTGGAGGAGCAGTTTCTTGGAAATCTTCCAAACAGAAATGTTTCGCTCACTCTATTATGAAATATGAGTTTATCACTCTAGATAAGGCAGTGAAGAAGTTGAATGGCTCCAAAATTTCTTGAAAGATTTTTCGTCCAAACCTTTATCTCTAGTATGCATACACTGTGAGAGTTAATTTGCAATAGGTTGGGTAGGGAGCATGATGTATAATGGAATGTCTCGTCATGTGACGTAGACATAATATCGTTATAGAACTACTCTATAGTGGAATTATCATAATTGACTATGTAAAGTCAAAGGATAATGTGGCGGATCCACTTATAAAAGGCCTAACTAGAGAGAGTTGATAGATTATCAAAGGGAATGAGACTATGGCCGATAATAAGTCATTGTGTCAGTAACTCTACCTAGAAGACTGGAGAATCCAAGATCTAGGTTCAAGGAGATCAAACAAACTCATTAATGACGGTTCAGCATTGTCAAAATATTTTGTATGGTCCATTCTCATGATAAGACAATGTTCAATAACAAGGATAAAGGCATTAGGACTTTTTATTGGTTTCTAAATTTGATATAGGGTATATTAAATGGTGTAACTATGGGATAACACATTTATAAATCACCTATGTAAGTGTGAAATGTAAGCTGCTTCAAGGAGAATCCGGTAAAGTCAGTTCTCTAAGTACTTATTAACCGAGATGCGTTCATGGCTGTTACGAACAAAATAATGAGAACCAAAAATATTTCAAGGGTTGATTGTGTGACTTATGTTGTCTAGGTATACACCAAAGCTTGTCGGTTCAAAGATATCAAATCTACCGATTGACCGAGTATGTCTTATATATGTTTAGTACGGAAAGTTTAAAGGGAAACCTACTTATCCAGATGCGATTAACCCTTACTTACGAATCATACAATCTATCATGCATAGATTTTTTTTAACAAAATAGTCATTCCCTATTCATATGGGGGATTGTTGGGTTTTAAAGGTGACAACAGGAAATGAAGCGTTGTGACTCTCCTGAAAGGTTGTGACCTTTATGAAAGGTTGTGTCCTTTCTAAAGGGTTGTGACGTTTGAAAGTTTATGCCTTTTCCAAAGTGTTGTGACCTTTTTTGAAGGTTGTCTTCTTTCCTTAGAGTTGTGACATTTACCCTTTGTTGGCTATAAATATAGAGGTCTCTCTCATTGTTTATCATTGAATTCTTCCCTTCTTTTGCATACATTTCTTACAAACCAAAATCGAGCGATCATGTCTGTGTGTCTGATTCGTTGCTGTCATTTTAGTTCGCTGAAATTATTGAAGCTTGATGTACCACTACTTCTTTAAAGGTTAATATTTTTTATCTTGGGAGGAATTAATCAGCAACCTGGGGTGCTTGAGGGGATTAAATTTCTTAAGAACACAGTGACTTCTGTGGACTTAGATAGTTCTTTGTGTTTTTCTTTTCATCTTTTATTATTTTTCTGGTTTGCTAATCTGAATACAGGAGATAACATTCATGACATTATGTATTATTTTATTTTGTAATCAAATAATAAATACATAAATGATCACATTAGTCTTTTTAGCTTTTATATTTTCGGTGCTTATTACTTTCATAATTGTTGACTTGGAAAATAAGATAAAGGCTATTGAGTCAGCTTGTGGGGGCGGATATCGATAAGAGTTCGAAATATTACACATTGATTTCATATTTTCTTAATAATTATAGTAGCAAGAATTATGTTTCATTATTTATTTTCTTATATGTTCTTTTTATTATTTCTTTTTTATATATTTTGTATGAATCTAATTGTCATAAGTCTATAATTTCTTTTGATTCAAAAAGACAGTAACTTATCACTTTGTTGGAATTCTACTAACTAACTGTTAGACCCGTAAACTACTTGATCTAACTACATGTAGGCATGACAAGGACTTGGGAATTGGTCTTGGCATGCATGGGGGCCAAACAATGAAATAAAGGTTCAAGATGCTTGGGTGTCGAAAAAATAGCTTGGACAAGGCAGTGTATTGGCTTGACAAGGCATGGCTATGGGACTTGACGATGGCAATAAAAAGGCATTCATATGAATTGCTGAAATATTCTAAGTGTTGGAAGACAGCTGAAATATTTTAAGTGTTGGAAGCAAGCCGAAATATTCTAAAGTGTTAGAATATTGTTATTTCGTTTGGATAAGGATGTAATTCGAATTATATTCTATCTGTTAGAAATATAGTTGTTGGAAACTTAGTCTAAATCCTGTGATGAAAAGTGTCAGACAAATGTCGCTTGTAACTGTCGTTTGTAATTGTCGCATGTAACTGCCGTTTGTAACTGTCGCATGTAACTGCTATGTGTAGAAAATTTAAAGGGTGGAAATTTCGTCTAAGGCTCAGCAGATTGATTCTGGCCTAAGACAAAATTCGTGAAGCCTTCCTTGTATTGATTCTGAGATTAATAAAGGTTGGTAAGAGATTCCTGTAAAGCGTTGTTCATTGTTTAAGTTTTCTGCTTTAAGTATTTCTATACTTAGTAAAAAACGTGAGTGAGATAGGCTGAGTGTTGCAGACGTTTGTAGACTTCCTAGGGTGGTGTTCGATAAAAATAACTCGACCCTCTTTCAATTGGAATCAGAGCGCGGTTGAACGATGGTCAAGAACACTGAACTGTGGGAATTGACATGCAAAATTGAAGCTTTCGTTGGGATCACGGATGACACTTTGGTAGACCCATCGTTTGTGGATCTTTTGACACAAATATTGATTTGAGACTGAACGCTGAGAGAGTTCAGGGTGAAGTCGGTGTGTATCGAAAAGTTAGTAATGGACACATCGTTGAAATCTTGAACTTTCGTAACGCAACTACACTACAACTGGAAGGACTGCAAAAAGAAAATGAAAACCTTCACACAAAGATCGTTGTACTATGTCGAGCTGTGGCAACGTTAAGTTCATGTCGTGGTGAATCTTCTAAGGTAAAAATTCCTGAACCTAAAGCCTTTGGTGGCGCAAGAATTGCTAAGAACTGGAGAATTTCATTTGGGATATGGAACAGTATTTTACTGCTGCAAGTGCCTGACGCTGATAAGTTGAACATTACTACAATATACTTGATAGGTGACGCTAAACTTTGGTGGAGGATTCGAAATGCAGATGATGTAAGTGCTGGATGATCCAGAATTGGTACGTCGGATAAGTTAATTAAAGAAATACGCAATCAATTTATTCCTAGCAACGCCTCTTGGCTTGCAAGGGACAAGTTGAAGAGACTGAGGCAGACGGGTTCAGTGAGGGAATACATTAAGGAATTTACCTCTGTGATGTTAGACATCCAAAATATGTCTGATGAGGATAAATTACATAACTTCATCTCGGGTATGCAAGGTTGGGTCCAAAACAATTTCGAAGGCAGAATGTTAAGGATCTGCCTGATGCAATTGGTGCTGCATATTCATTGGTTGATATTCAAACGACTCGTCCAGTGACTAATGTTCCCCCCACTTCGAAAACTAAGAAAAAGAGTGACAAGAATGGGGAATAGAAAAGGGATAATCGTAAGGACAATACAAATGACAAAGGGAAGACACCAATGAAGGATTGTAAAGACAGTCCAAAGAATAAAAATGGTAATTCAAAGGGCTGCTGGACTTGTGGTGGTCCTCATTTGGCTAAGTCTTGTCCAAACTGGGAAAAATTTAATGCTTTACTTGCTGGAAATGTGAATCAAGGGGAGGAGGAAGAAGAAGTTGTGGCTGCTGTGGCAAATCCAAGGAATTGTCTTTCAATCAGATTACGTTGGCTAATAATTTTGGAGGAACATCCAGTACTTTGAATCCTTATGCTCCACTAATTAATATAGAAATGAAGGTTAAAGAACAACGTGTGATGGCTATGACTGATACAGGGGTTACTCATACGTTTGTGGATGTGAAAATCGCTACAAAATTGGGGTTGAAGTAGACTAAAAGCCCTTCCTATGTCAAAATAGTCAATGCTAAGGCACAAGCCATTATGGGCATGGCTTATGGGGGTGTCTATGTCGACTTGAAGTTGGGTGGGAAAACATAATTTGATGGTGATCCCGCTTGGTGAAATTGAGATCATACTTGGGATTGATTTTCTAAGAAAATTCCAGTTTTTTCCGTTTTCTCATTTAGATGGAATGATGATTTTGAATGAGAGCGATGCTGGATTTCTTAATGGTGTTCATCCATTCGGAAAAATTAGCAAAGTTGAAAAGAAGAAATACAAAGGAATGTTTTTGTCTTCTATGTTAATCGACAAAGGGTTGAAGAGGGGTGGTGAAACTATACTTGCTGCCTTAGTCGAATTGAAGCCTGATGTTAGATAGAAGTGATTGATTCTGTTGCTGAATTGTTGAAACAATATGCTGATGTCATGCACCTGAGTTACCAAAGAAGTTGTTACTAAGGAGGGATATCGATCACAAAATTGAGTTACTTCCAGGTACAGTTACTCCTGCACAAGCTCCTTATCGTATGGATCCTAAGGAGTTGTCTGAATTGCGGAAATAGTTGAACGATTTGTTAGATGCTGGTTTGATTCAACCATCTAACGCTCTCTATAGTACTCCTATTTTGTTTCAAAAGAAGAAGGATGGGACGAGTGAGAATGTGTGTGGATTATAAGGCGCTAAACAAGTCAACTGTGAAAAATAAATATCATCCAATCCTACTGGTGCAAGATTTGATGGACAGGTTGAGTAAGGCATGCTGGTTCACTAAGCTTGATCTCAGGGCAGGTTATTGGCAGGTTATAATAGCAGAAGGTGATGAACCAAAGACTACGTGTGTAACTAGATATGGTTCATATGAGTTCCTTGTCATGCCATTCGGCTAACAATGCTCCGGCTACGTTTTGCAATTTAATGAATGATGTATTGTTTGACTATCTTGATGATTTTCTGGTTGTCTATCTAGATGATATTGTTATCTATAGTCGAACATTGGAGGAACATGTTAATCACTTAAGTTTGGTTCTGTCTCAATTGAGAAAATATACACTTTATGTTAAGATTGAAAAGTGTGAATTTTCTCAACAAGAGATAAATTTTTTGGGGCATCTTGTTAGTAAAAACCAAGTTTGAATGGATCCTAAGAAAGTGCAGGCCATTGTTGATTGGCAGACACCTCATCATGTTAAGGATTTGAGGTCGTTTATTGGGTTGGCTAGATATTACAAGAAATTCATTATTGGTTATTTGAAGAGGGCAACAACTTTGAAAGATTTATTGAAGAAGGATACGAAATGGGTTTGGTCTGAACGATGTGGGTAAGCATATCAGAATTTGAAGGAAGCTATTGCATTTGAACCAATACTCAAGTTGCCTGATTTTGTGTTGCCATTTGAAGTGCACACTGATGCGTCTGATAAAGCTATTGGTGGTGTGTTAGTGCAGGAAGGTCATCCTGTGGCTTTTGAAAGTCGAAAATTGAATGATGCTGAGCAGAGATATTCGATACATGAGAAAGAAATGGTTGTTATTGTGCATTGCTTGTAGGTTTGGAGAGTCTATCTCTTAGGTACTCGATTTTTGGTGAGTGCTGATAATGTAGCCAACACATTCTTCAAAAAACAAAAGAATTTGAGTCCAAAACAAGCAAGATGGCAGGAGTTTCTGGCGGAATATGATTTCATTTGGGAGCACAAGCCAGGGAAACACAACCATGTTGCTGATGCATTGAGTCGAAAAGAGGTATTTGTTGCACTCTATTCAATTTTGAAACTTGAGACTGATTTCTTTGAAATAATCAGGTTGTGTGCTACAAATAACTCATTATATGTCAAGTGCATGTGTCAAGTGCAAGATTGCATAATGAGACGGTATTGGATCGAGTATGATCTACTCTATTTTAAAAGGGGGAGAATCGTTGTACCAAATCAGGGTGGATTGCGCAAAGACTTGATGAAAGAGGCGCAAGATTCTGCTTGGGCTGGACATCTGGGTGTTGAAAGGATGTTGGCTCTACTGTCTCATGTTTATTTCTGACTAAAGATGGAAGATGATATAGATGCGTACGGAAAGACTCCTCATGTTTGTCAAGTGGACAAGACTGAACGTAAGAGGGAAGCTGGGTTGCTGCAGCCCTTGCCTATTCTAGAAAGGCCTTGGTTGTCAGTAAGCATGGATTTCATTTCCAGGTTTCCTAAGATAGATGGCAAAACTTCTATTATGGTTGTGGTTGACGCATTTTTGAAATATTCTGTTTTTTTTGCTGCACCTGAATTATGTTCATCTGAGGTTGATTCTTATTTAATCTATAAATATGTGGTGAAATACTATGGTGTTCCAGCTGATATTGTGAGTGACAGGGATACAAGGTTCACAGGCAGGTTTCGGACAACTTTGTTCAACATGATGGGAACTGAGTTGAAGTTTTTTTACTGAGAATCACCCATAAATAGATGGACAAATAGAAAGGATTAATCACTTGTTGGAAGAATATTTGAGGCACTATGTGACAGCAAGACAACAGAACTGGGTTACATTACTTAACACTGCGCAGTTTTGTTACAATCTGCACAAGTCGTCTGCAATAGAAATGAGCCCTTTAAAAATTGTTTTAGGCAAACAGCCTAATACACCATTGGATGTTGCTAAGACTTAGAATCAGGAAAAGTGTCCAGCAGATACATGGTTGAAAGGGACATACTTGAAATGTTGTCTTAGGCACAAGACAACTTGCGCAAGGCTCAGCGGCACATGAAGAAGTATGCTGATCAACATCGTCGCTCAATTGAATTTAATGTGGGTGACAAAGTGTTGCTTAAACTTAATCCACAAATTTGGAAACCGATTGTAAGTAAGACCAGACATCGGGGTTTGATTCCGAAGTGTGATGGTCCATTCGAAGTGGTGAAACGAGTGGGCGAAGTTGCTTACAGGTTGAAGCTACCAGAAAGGTTAAAGATTCATCCCACTTTCCATGTGAGCTTTTTGAAACCTTACTTTGCAGATGAAGATGATCCGGACAAGAACAGGTCAAAGAATGCTCCTCCATCAGTACCTACACAATTTGATTTAAGATCCTTCATCACCGGGTTTTGAGCACAAGTAAGAAAAATATGAAAACAGAATTCTTGATTCATTGGAAAGGTAAGAGTGCAGTTAATGCAGTATGGGAGAAAGCGAAAGATCTATGGCAGTTCGATGCACAGATCGATGACTATCTCAAAATAGTCTCGATGAGGACATTGAGTTCAAGTGGTGCTGGTGGTTTGTTAGACCCGTAAACTACTTGATATAACTACGGGTAGGCATCACAAGAACTTGGCATTAGTCTTAGCATGCATGGGGGCAAAACAGTGCAATAAAGGTTCAAGATGCTTGGGTGTTGGCAAAGCAGCTTGGACATGCAAGGCTTAAGTGTGGGAAGAAGTCGTCGGCAAGACAAGGCACTGTGTTGGCTTGACAAGGCAAGACTGTGGGACTTAACAATGGCAACACTAAGGCATTCACATGGATTGCTGAAATATTCTAAGTATTGAAAGCGGGTTGTATTCTAAGTGGTTGACTGTAGGCTGAAATATTCTAAGTGTTAGAATATTGTTATTTCGTTTGGACAAGGATTTAATTCAAATTATATTCTATCTGTTAGAAATATAGCTATTGGAAACTTAGTTTAAATCCTGTGATGACAAGTGTCGGACAGGTGTCGCTTGTAACTGCCGTATGTAACGGTCGCATGTAACTGCCATGTGCAGAAATTCTTAAGGGTGGAAATTTCTTCAAGACTCAGCAGATTGATTTTGGCCTTAGAAAAAATTCGTGAAGCCTTCCTTGTATTGATTCTGAGATTAATAAAGGTTGGGAAAAGATTCCTGTAAAGTGTTGTTCAATGTTTAAGGTTACTGCTTTAAGTATTTCTATACTTAGTGAAAAAAGTGAGTGAGATAGGCTGAGTGTTGCAGACGTTTGCAGACTGCGTAGGGTGGTGTTCGATAAAAATAAATCAACCCTCTTTCACTAACCAATTATTTATAGATAGATAGATAGAGATTGTAACATTTACTTTTCTAAAAGAAGTATATTGTCGTCTTTAAGACCGTGCAAAGCGCGGACAAGTTTATTAGTTATTTATATAGTTTGAAGATGTTTTGTATTGACTAACATGGAATACACGTGCAACATACGTGATCGAAAACTAGTAAATCATGAATAACTTTCACTTGGTACATGATCTTACATTTTTCTGTAGCATTCTGAAGAAGTTAACTCTATTATGAACAAGATTGGTTTATGATTAAGAAGGAGAAAACACAAGCAAAGTAGTCATATCTGCAAAAGAAAAAAGAGAAGTTGTGCAATAATTTTATGACAAAGAAATTACCTCTTCTTCACTCTCTTCTAAACTTGAGTAACAAAAGACATTTGTTACATTGACATTAAGTCTTTCTTATGCTGTGTACGCTTCTACATCTTTGTTAATTTTTGTGGCTGAATTTCCAAGGTGATGGCTAGTTTGAACCACTCAAATGGACTTTAAAGTGTGTATATCCTCAAATGCAGAAGGGATCTCCGTAAGCCCGTGACAATGTTTTATATTAATTCCACAAGCTTGGGAAAAGTTTCCTTATCAACTTGTCATTCTGTAAGAAAGACATCTGATAAATGCAAAGTCTTAAGACTTTGATAGATGTCCTCACTTGTGTCCCATTCGTCCTCAAAGAAATTAGATTCTATAATCTCTAGAATTTCAAGCTCAGACGATGTCGTGATTGCTGAAAACAAAGTAGGTCTCAGGGGAAACCTATGCAACCGTAACTATTTGAAGCTGGTAGGGAAGTAATATTCATTGGGATTTCGAGCTTTTTCAAACTCAATCCAGATAGTTATAAGTACTGCTCCAGACATACCTGCAACATAGAATTAGTGATTCAAGTTTATTAAGGACATCAAACATGGGAAACCAATTGCCGTTTGTAGAAGGATCATTCAGTACCAGAATGTTGCAATCTAAGTGCTTAAGATTGGGAACTTCCCTAGAGCATCAGTTGTGCCTTGAAAATATGAGATATCAACTCGGGATAAAGTTTTCAAATATTTTAACTTTGAACACTCAGCTTCCAATATTCTACTTGGTTGATGCATAATGTTGTCCTTGTCCTCTTCAAAGAAATAACTAGCGTCGATGCTCACATGTTTAAGCTTTGACAGTTTGATTATTCAGGGCAATTTTACCATGGTGGAATACCTGTTTAGGATCCACAGAGTTTCCAGATTCTGGAGGTTCAACCACGAAAGTGGGAGAGATTTTTCATATGTCAGAAACCTCCAGAACCTCAAATGAAAGAGCCTATTTCTTCCATTGATGACTCTTCCAAAATAATGATACCAAGTAGCAACACTCTGTTCGGTTTTAAAGGTGTGATCAGGAATTGAAGGGTTGTGACTCTCATGAAGGGTTGTCACTTTTCCAGAGGGTTGTGACCTTTATAAAAGGTTGTGTCCTTTCTAAAGGTTGTGACTGTTTGAAAGGTTGTGTCTTTTCCAAAGTGTTGTGACCTTTCTAGAAGGTCGTCTTCTTTCCTAAAAGTTGTGACCTTCACCCTTTATCGGCTATAAATAGAGAGGTTGTCTCTCATTTTTCAGTATCGAGTTATTCCCTTCTTATACATACATTTCTTACAAAAAAAATCGATCGATCATGTCTGCGTGTGTGATTCGTCACTGTCATTTTGAGTTTGTTAAAATTATTGAAGTTTGAGGTACCGCTACTTCTTTAATGGTTAATCCGTTTTATCTCGGAAGGAATTAATCTGTAACCTCGAGTACTTAAGGGGATTAAATTTATAAAGTACGCACAGTGAGTTCTGTGAACTCGGATAATTCCTTTGTTTTCTTTCATCTTTTATTTTTTCTAGTTTGCTAATCTGAATACAGAAGATAACAAGCTTAAGAAATTTAAATTGATGGTATTTTCTGTGGTAAGGAAATTACTTCTATTTTTTGTGTTCTTTTTGTTGGAAAGAAGAAGATGAAAAAGAAAATTATTTTATCGTATGATAAAAGAGATTTGAGATGAATTAGTACAACTTTAATATGTTCGAGTATATAATCTGTACTAGGTTTTTCTTTTATGGGTAAAACTAATCTTATTTTCTTCCCAAGTGCATTCAAGTATTGCACCCCTTCAGTTTTCTTTTCAATAAGATTTGTTATTTTGTGCATAAAGGTTATGATATGCACTTTAAGAAAATTTTCTATATACTTGGTTTTACGTAACTATGAGAAGAAGTAAATGTTCAAATATTTGAACGTGATTTTAGTTTCTTGTTGAAATTAAATGTCTTCTTGAAAAAAAATAAGAATATCATGGAAACTGAGAAAAGAAAAAAAAAATAGCAAGGTAAGTGACTTGCATGAAATCATTGCTGACAGATAGAATATGATTAAATGAGAGTAAAAAGCAAGTTTTATTTTTATTTCACTTGATTATTTTTTTCTCCCTGTCCTTTATAAGTTATGATATTTATCTCATAATTTTTAGTATAGATGGTCATTATGTGATGATTACTACTAATATATATTATGTTAAGAGAGAAAAAAATCTTTTGTAAATTTATACTCCATGAAAAATTTGATTGTGTTTGACTTTTGGAGACTAAAATCATCTGATATTTATTTGTACTCCTTTGGTTTGAAGAATATAAGAACTTCACAAACAAATCAAATTGTGGATTGATTTGAAGAATATAGAAACTTCACCAATTGTTAGATACTCTATTTCAATGAATATTCTGACTTGAAGAGTACAAATCTTCTTCACGAATATTAAGGCTAAATGATTTGAAAGAACATAATATCTTCATCGTTAGCTAGAAACAGTGCTATATTTGAGGTTTCTGGAGATTAAAACCTTTTTAGTTTACTACTCTGTCTGAATGTGAAACTGATTCGAAGAATATAAAAACTTCATCAGAATTCAAGGTTCATTCGGTTAACGATTAGAAGAATATAAAAACTTCATCATTAAACTAGAAACAAGTTGTATAAAGATTGGATCGTTATTGTTAGTATTCTAAATATTAAGTGGTCTATCTAGTTGTGACAGAAAGGAAAAAAACACTAGTAGCATAAATAAGTGATTTTTGTACATGTAATGGGTGTTTCTATGGGTTAAATCTCCAAAAGAAGGTTTCATGTTGTCAATGTGTATTTGATGGTATACAACTTGAAAGCATGAAAAAAATATGTGGAAAATAATTTCAAATATTTGAAAAATATTTTTGAGAATATATTTAAAATGTGGGGGTTCTTTACTTGTGATAAAGACAAAATTAGACTTACTATCTAATTTAAATTTGAAAGTACAAGATATGAAATTTGATGATATTCTTGTATTATGTTAGACCTACAAAATTCTTGCAGTATATTTGATATTGTGGTCATTGAGTCTCTCTTTATTAGTATATGATATGACTAGTATAAAACCACAAAATTATATTACTCGTTCAAAAGAATTGTATTCTTTGATGAAAAAGTGTCACTTAAAATGTTGTGATTTTTCATGAAAAAATATGTCCATTAAAGTTTTTATTTTTTTTATAGACATCAACATTGGTGAAAAGTGACATGTTATGTTTGTGTTGTAAAACAAACTTTTGGGTCATATTGCCCTTATTGGACCAATGAGACTATGGTCATGGGTAATTCTAGAACAAATTGAATGTTATGGAAAGGTCCTTCTGAAAAAGACATATGGCAAGGTGTTGACGGTAAAACAATGTCTTTATTTGAGAAAATTATAAAAAAAAATAAAGAACAAAATATTTGTGGGAAAAGGTTACCTCAAATAAGGTCTTTTCAAACTTAGTATTTTTGTTTGTTCTTACTTGCTTGACTCAAATTGTTTGTGACATAAATTATTGAGACATGTCAATTACAAAACCTTGCAAAAACTGATCAACTTAGAAATTTTGCCTAACTTCTAGTGCAATAAATCAATGTCAAGTATGTGTTGTTAAAATGAATTAGAATACCTTAGAATTAGTTAACACTGACATTTGTGATATGAAGTTAACACCATCTCGTGGTGAGAAAAAATGTTTCATAGATTTTATTGACCATTGCACTATATATTGTCTATTTGTTGAATGATACAGATAAAGCAATAGAAACATATGGGTAATATAAAACTAAGGTCGAAATTTAGTTGGATAAAAATATTGTCATGATTAGAAGTGATAGATATGGAGAACGTGAATATTCTTTTGCACAAATATATTTGGGAAATGGAATCATCCATTAAATTATTAAACATACTCACCTCAATGAAATTGTTGACAAAAAAATCGAACTTTGAAAGAAATGTTAAATCTCCTACTTCTAAGTTCATGTTTACCACAAAACTTGTTGGGGATGCTATCATTAGAGCAAAAGAGAACAACAATTCTTTTGTATGTTCAAAAAGAGAGCAACAGAAAGTTTTATTTGTTAATAAAGGGAGCAATAAATAGAAAATTTTTGTTTCTTAAGAAAGGGAGCAACAAAAAGTTTTATCAGACTTTGTTGTATCCTAATAGAAAATTGTTTGTCATCCCTTAGAGTATATACAAACAATAACTCTTGAAAGGTAGTGATCTAACAATTTTCCCAAACAGGTTAAAATAGGACTTAGGAGTGTGGACTGTATGTTCATTGAATGCTACAGAGAGTAAAGCATGTTGATTTATGGTTTATTAGTCCGAACCACCGGATAGTCATGTAAAGGGTCTAAACGACCTTGGAAAGAACCAAAGGAAAATGTACTTAATAAGGAGATTCAGAAGCGTAGTAAATGTCAATGGACAACTTACTTCTTACGGGTTTTATTTTGTAATATTTCTTCTTGAAAATGAGTCCATATAGTAGAAAAAGATATTTCTTTTCTGGATTCATTTTTGGAAAGAGTCTGTTAATAGTAAGATAGATTCAATCTTGAATAACCATACTTGAGAGTTGGTTGATCTTCCTTCGGGAAATAAACTCTTGGGTTCAAAGTGTATGTACAAAAGAAAAACAAAATTTGATGAAATTATTGACAAATACAAAACAAGATTTGTTGTCATAGACTTCAGATAATGACAAATCCTTGATTATTTTGACATATAATATCCTCTAACTAGGATTACATCAATTCAGATGTTAATTGCGCTAGTTGCGAATTTGTCAAAATGGATGTAAAAATATGTTTTTGGGGGGGAAGAAATAACTGGAAAAACCTGAGGTCTTACTAGTTCCTAGTAAATATAAAAGTTTAAACTTGTTAAGTCACTTTATGGACTAAATACAAGCGCCCAAATAATGACATGCGAACTGTGACCAAACTATATTGGCAAATGAATTCTAGATTAATGAATGTGATAAATGTTTTACATTAAAGACATTACAAATCACAAGGTCATTATTTGTTTTTATGTTGATGACATGTTGATCATCAAAAGAGACACTTCTGGCATAAATGCCACTAAGCATATGCTAGAAAGTAACTTCGATATGAAAGACGTTAAAGTTAGTGATGTGATTGAACAGGTACTTGAAAAGTTCAAGTAGTTGGATTTCAATATTGACGAGACTCCAGTAAATGTGAGCTTTGTACTTCAAAAGAATGAAGGAAAAGGTGACTTACAATTGGATTATGCTAGATTCTTGAGAAGTATGATATATATCATGAAGTGTACGCGATCAGATATAACATGTGTTATTAGTAAATTGATTCGGTTCACAAGTAATCGCAATCAAACTCATTGAATGACAATGAAGAGAGTTTTGAGTATTCAAAAATCATACTTAACAAACTATTGCTTTGCATTATAATAGTATTCAACAGTATTGGAAGAATATACTTATGCAAACTGAATCACCAGGTCAAATGAAATAAAATCCACGAGTGGATATGTATTTACTCTTGGTGGAGGAGTAGTCTCTTGCAAATCTTCCTGTTGAATGCCTTGAATCGGACCCGTATACAATGTTGTTGTATTGGGCCCTTAATTATCTGTCAATTCTGTATTTTTGGCCCAAGCCTGTTAGGGCGTAGCTTAGCACTATATATAGACGCTATGACAAACCCTATTCTGTAATTCTGTTCTTGCCTCTCCATAATAAAACTGTTCTCCCTCTTCCCCGTGGACGTAGCCAATTTATTGGTGAACCACGTAAATCTGTTGTTTTGTTTTTCGCGTTTATATTTTCTCGAATTATCTCAAATTCCGCATAACAAATTGGTATCAGAGCCTCTCGGTTAATCGGTGTTTTTTGGAGAATTCGAGATGTCTGCTTTGAACGTGAAAATCGACAAATTCACAGGGAGGAACAGTTTCAGTTTATGGCAGATCAAGATGCGGGCTTTGTTGAAACAGCAAGGCTTCTGGGCGCCGTTGTCGAAAGACAAGAACACCGTCGTTACTCCTGAGATGGCGATTCTGGAGGAAAAGGCGCACTCGACGATCATGCTGTGTCTCGCGGATGACGTCATCACGGAGGTCTCGGATGAAGAGACTGCTGCTGGTCTGTGGTTGAAGCTGGAGAGTTTGTACATGACAAAATCTCTAACCAACAAGCTGCTTCTGAAACAACGTCTATTCGGTTTACGAATGGCTGAAGGTACACAACTCAGGGAACATTTAGAGCAATTGAATACTTTGTTATTAGAATTGCGTAATATCGATGTGAAGATCGAGGATGAAGATGCTGCCCTGATTCTGTTAGTATCTCTCCCAATGTCGTTTGAGAATTTTGTTCAATCGTTCATTGTTGGGAAAGATACTGTGTCGCTGGAAGAAGTCAGATCGGCCCTTCATAGCAGGGAATTACGGCATAAGGCTAACGGCACAAGTACGGACATACAGCCTTCCGGTCTGTTCACCAGTAGCGGAAAGGGAAGGAAAAACGGCGGAAAGAAAAATAAGCCGATGTCGAAGGGTGCAAAGCCAGATGATGTTTGTAATTACTGCAAGGAGAAGGGACATTGGAAATTTGATTGTCCGAAGAAGAAGAAGCAATCGGAAAAACAATCAGTTTCTGCTGCTGTTGCTGAAGAAGACACCAATTCTGAAGAAGACATTGCCCTAGTTGCGGATGAGCACACTCATCATTCAGATGTGTGGGTTCTCGATTCTGGGGCATCCTATCACATCTGTCCTAGGAGAGAGTGGTTCACGACTTATGAGCAGATAGACGGAGGCAGCATCTCGATGGCCAACAGTTCTGTCTGCAAGGTGGTTGGGACAGGCTCGATCAAGATAAGGACACATGACGGTAGCTTCTGCACATTGAACGAGGTCAGGCACGTTCCATTGATGACGAAAAATCTGATATCTCTCAGTTCTTTGGACAGCAAGGGATTCAGCTGGTCGGGAAAAGATGGAGTCTTGCGGGTCTGGAAGGGTTCAAATCTGATTCTGAAAGGTGTCATGCGTGGTACTTTGTATTTTCTACAAGGTTCCACGGTTACAGGTTCAGCCCATGTTGCATCGTCAGAAGTTCACCAGGAGGATATGACTAAGTTATGGCACATGAGACTTGGTCATATGGGTGAAAGAGGGATGCAAATTCTGTCAAAGGAGGATCTTCTTGCTGGTCATAAGGTTAAAAGCCTAGAGTTTTGTGAACATTGTGTCTTTGGAAAACTACATCGCAACAAGTTTCCAAAAGCCATTCACAGAACAAAAGGCACTCTTGATTATATCCATTCTGATTGCTGGGGTCCATGCCGTGTTGAGTCTTTGGGAGGCTGCAGATTTTTTGTGTCCATTATTGATGACTACTCAAGGATGACTTGGGTGTACATGATGAAGCATAAAAGTGAAGCTTTCCAGAAGTTCAAGGAGTGGAAAATTTTGATGGAAAATCAAACAGGGAAGAAGATCAAGAGGTTGCGAACTGATAATGGGCTGGAATTCTGCTGGTCTGAATTTGATCAATTCTGTAAGGATGAAGGGATTGCTCGACATCGTACAGTCAGAAATACACCACAGCAGAACGGTGTAGCTGAGCGGATGAATCAAACACTTCTGGAGAGAGCAAGGTGCATGCTCTCTAATGCTGGGCTAGATAGAAGATTCTGGGCAGAAGCGGTTAGTACAGCTTGCTACTTGATTAACCGCGGACCACATACAGGCATACAGTGCAAAACACCTATGGAGATGTGGTCAGGAAAAGTTGCTGATTATTCAAATCTGAAAGCTTTTGGTTGTACGGCTTACTATCACGTCAGTGAAGGTAAGTTAGAACCAAGAGCTAAAAAGGGAGTATTTGTGGGCTACGGAGATGGAGTGAAAGGTTTCAGAATCTGGTCTCCAGCAGAAAAGAGGGTTATTATGAGCAGGAACGTTGTCTTTGATGAAAGTTCTCTGCTTAGAACCATTGTGAAGCCTACAACTACGTCAGAAACTGGGAGTCTTGATAAACAGGTGGAGTTTCAAGTCATTCAGAACGAGAGCGATTTGAAAGAACCTGAAGAGGAGGATCAAGAGCCACAGACAGAAACTGATATTCCAGAATCTATGCCATCAGATATCCATCGGAGTATAGCTCAAGATCGGCCAAGGAGGGTTGGAGTTCGTCCACCTACGAGGTATGGTTTTGAGGACATGGTGGGTTATGCACTGCAGGTTGCTGAAGAGGTAGATACATCTGAGCCGTCTACTTACAAAGAAGCCATTTTAAGTTCTGATTCTGAAAAATGGTTTGCCGCTATGGGAGATGAGATGGAGTCCCTACACAAGAATCAGACATGGGATCTGGTCATACAGCCTTCGGGGAGAAAGATTATTACTTGCAAATGGGTTTTCAAGAAGAAGGAAGGGATATCACCAGCAGAAGGAGTCAAGTATAAAGCCAGGGTTGTTGCCAGAGGTTTCAACCAAAGAGAGGGAGTGGACTACAATGAGATCTTCTCACCAGTGGTCAGACATACTTCCATCCGAGTGTTACTAGCGATAGTTACACATCAGAATCTGGAGCTTGAACAACTTGATGTGAAGACAGCGTTTCTACATGGAGAGTTGGAGGAAGAGATATACATGACTCAGCCGGATGGTTTCCAAGTTCCAGGGAAGGAAAATCACGTCTGCAAGTTGAAGAAGTCCTTATATGGACTTAAGCAGTCTCCAAGGCAGTGGTACAAAAGGTTTGACAGCTATATGGTGAAGTTGGGCTATACTCGGAGCTCATATGATTGTTGTGTCTACTACAATAGGCTCAAGGATGATTCATTCATCTATCTGGTGCTTTATGTAGATGATATGCTGATAGCTGCAAAGAAGAAGTATGACATTCAGAAGCTGAAGGGTTTACTTAGTGCTGAGTTTGAGATGAAGGATCTGGGAGCCGCTCGGAAGATTCTAGGGATGGAGATCATTAGAGACAGAGAGAGAAGGAAACTTTTCTTGTCACAGAGAAGCTACATTCAGAAGGTCTTGGCGAGGTTTGGCATGTCTTCATCTAAGCCTATTGATACCCCCAGTGCTGCCAATATCCATCTCACTGCCATGTTCGCTCCACAGTCAGAAGAAGAGAAGGAGTATATGTCACGAGTCCCTTATGCCAGTGCCGTAGGAAGTTTGATGTATGCTATGGTCTGTACAAGGCCAGATTTAGCACATGCAGTCAGTGTAGTGAGCAGATTCATGGGACAACCAGGGAGAGAACATTGGCAGGCTGTGAAGAGAATTTTCCGGTACCTTAGAGGTACATCTGACGTTGGTCTCATTTATGGAGGTGATACTCAGTGCTTGGTTACTGGCTATTCTGATTCTGACTATGCTGGAGATGTTGACACAAGAAGATCGATGACTGGCTATGTGTTTACCCTTGGAGGATCTGTCGTCAGTTGGAAGGCAACTTTGCAACCTACAGTGACTTTGTCTACTACGGAAGCGGAGTACATGGCCTTGACAGAGGCTGCAAAAGAAGGGATTTGGCTGAAAGGGCTGGTTAGTGATCTTGGTCTGCATCATGATCAGGCTACGGTGTATTGTGACAGTTTGAGCGCAATTTGTCTAGCCAAGGATCAAGTCCATCATGAGAGAACCAAGCATATTGACGTAAGGTATCATTTTCTGAGAAGTGAGAAGAGAATCAAGGTGAAGAAAGTAGGAACTGCTGATAATCCTGCTGATATGTTCACAAAGCCGGTTCCACAGAGCAAGTTTCAACACTGTTTGGACTTGCTCAACATCAGAAGCTGTTAATTGCCCTGCGGGGCAACTCTGAGGAAGAGGGGGAGGCCTGGCACTATCATAGTGCGTCTGAAGAATCTGTTCGGAGAATTCAAGTCAAGGTGGAGATTTGTTGAATGCCTTGAATCGGACCCGTTACAAACAGAAAGGACGGGGGTCTCGCTATAGGGCGTAGCTATAGGACCCTTAATTATCTGTCAATTCTGTATGTTGGGCCCAAGCCTGTTAGGGCGTAGCTTAGCACTATATATAGACGCTATGGCAAACCCTGTTCTGTAATTCTGTTCTTGCCTCTCCATAATAAAACTGCTCCCCCTCTTCCCCGTGGACGTAGCCAATTTATTGGTGAACCACGTAAATCTGTTGTCTTTGTTTTTCGCGTTTATATTTTCTCGTATTATCTCGAATTCCGCATAACACTTCCAAACAGAAATGTATAGCTCGCTCTACTAAGAAATCTGAGTTTATCACTTTGGATAAGACTTGTGAAGAAGTTGAATGACTCCGAAATTTCTTGAATGATTTTTGGCTCAAACCTTTAGCTCCAGTATGCATGCACTAGGTTGGGCATGGAGTATGATGTATAATGGAAGGTCTTATCATATATGACGTAAACATAATATTGTTAGATAACTACTCTCTAGTGGAATTACCATAATTGACTATGTAAAGTCAAAGGACAATGTGTCAGATCCACTTATAAAAGGCCAAACTAGAGAGGAAGTTGATAGGTTATCAAAGGGAATGAGACTATGGCTGAGAACAAGTCATTGTGGCGGTAAATCTACCTAGAAGACTGGATATCCCAAGATCTAGGTTCAAGGAGATCAAACAAAGTCATTAATGACGGCTCAACATTGTCAAAATATTATTTTTATGATCCATTCTCATGATAAGACAATGTTCAATAACAAGGATAAAGGCATTAGAACTTTGTAATGGTTTCTAAATTTGATACAGGGTATATCAAATGGTGTATCTACGGGATAACACATTTAGAAATCACCTATGTAAGTGCGAAGTGTAAGCCGCTTCAAGGAGAATCCAGTAAGGCCAGTTCTCTAAGCACTTATTAACCGAGATGTGTTCATGGCTGAAATGAACAAAACAATGAGAACCAAAAATAGTCCAAAGGTTGATTGTATGACTTATGTTGTCCAGGAATACACCAAATCTCGACAGTTCAAAGATATCAAATCAACCGATTGACCTAGTATATCTGATATAAGTTCACTACGAAAAGTTTAAAGAGAAACCTACTTATCCAGATGCGATTAACCCTTACTTCACACAGTTTTTTCATGCGTATATTTTTAAATATTCATTTCCTATTCATGTGGGGGATTGTTGGGTTTTAAAGGTGTGAACAGGAAATGAAGGGTTGTGACTCTCCTGAAGGGTTGTTACTTTGCCGGAGGGTTGTGACCTTTATGAAAGGTTGTGTCCTTTCTAAAGGGTTGTGACTGTTTGAAAGGTTGTGCCTTTTCCAAAGTGTTGTGACCTTTCTAGAAGGTTGTCTTCTTTCCTAAAAGTTGTGACCTTTACCCTTTGTTGGCTATAATTAGAGAGGTTGTCTCTCATTTTTCAGTATCGAGTTCTTCCCTTCTTATGCATACATTTCTTACAAAATAAAATTACCGATCGTGTCTGTGTGTGTGATTTGTTGCTTTCATTTTGAGTTCATTGAAATTATTGAAGTTTGAGGTACCGCTACTTCTTTAATGGTTAATCCGTTTTATCTTGGGAGGAATTAACCTGTAACCTTGGGTACTTGAGGGGATTAAATTTCTTAAGGACACAAAGTGTGTTCTGTGGACTCGGATAATTCCTTTATGTTTTTCTTTTCATCTTTTATTTCTTCTAGTTTGCTAATCTGAATACAGGAGATAACACACTCTAAAAAGTCCAAAGTTTCTAATGTGATTGAAGGGATCAAGCCAATTTTTCACATTCAAAGATATGAGATGCTTACTACCAGCTGAATACTTATTAGAATTGAACAAAATACATCTTTTGTGGAGTTGGGAGTCGTCAGTATGAATGGTTAGACGATGGTGTATGGAATCCGAAGCATGAAATGGAGCACCCGAATTGATTAACTTGAAAATTTTTTCCTTTTTTTCTAGTACTGAACAAAAATCATGCACAACATCATGCACATAGCAAACCTTGATAGCAACAGAAAAAGGGTGACTACTCTTGGAGACGCTAGGATCCACCGTTACCAGGCTACTGGAAACTAAGCTTCCAAGTAATTTGAGATATTCCCTCTAAACTACTCTTGTATGGGATACAATGATCCACAAACCCTTCGGCCATCCAAAATTGCATCAACTTAGATACTGGAGTTCGTTGTTCTTTTGAGATCTTTCAATGTAAAACAACAATGGCTTCAGGTGATATGGTAGGTGGTCATAACTTAATTGCATAACCTTCATGATCTGCAAATTGTTGTTGGCAGAAATAAGGGAATCCATATTATGTTGAATCTTAAGCCACAAATACTTTTCCTTTTTCTTTCCTCTAACAAGTACTCCAGCAATCAAAACCACAGCCAGAGGAAGCCCTTGACATTTCTCATCTATTTGGTGTCCAAATTCTGATAGTTCAGCAGGGCAGCTTCCTTGATCTCCAAATACCCTTTTTTCGAATAAATCCCAACTTTTTTTCACGTGTTAAAAGTTAATGGTAGAGAAGATTACTACGACATTTAACTTGCAAACCTACCTTGCTACTTCGGCTAGTTAAGATAATTCTATTTCCTCTCTCAACCCTCGAAAAGCATGCTATTAACATCTCCACTGTTGCAATATCCCACACATCATCCAAGACGATGAGGTACCTTTTATAGTATAGTTCTTATCGTAGCTTTTCAGCAAGATCAACAACTTTATCACCCTCATTACATTCTTTCTTGTCTTCCGACCCTGCAACTTGCTGAAGAATCACCTTCAACGGTTTTGACTTGTTAAACTTTTGGGAAACAGTGCACCAAGCACGAACATTGAAATGACTAGCAACTAGTGTATTTTTATACACTTTGTTGGCTAGAGTAATTTTACTGAGTCCTGGCATTCCGACAATCGAAATGACATCAAGCTCGGATTCATGTTTATCAAGGAGCTGGTCAATGATACAGGCTTCATCTTCCTCATGACCAATTGTTACCTCAGCAAAAGATGATGAGGTTGACTCAATTGACTCGTCGGAAGACTTTGCATCAAGGGGGTCATCATCCCCATTTTCATCCTGCAGTTGTATACTGGTGACTTCTGCCACGATAAGCTTGATCTTATCAGTGACACTTGGAAGTGAGAATATGAGATGTGTGAGAGCACTATCTCTGACAAGAATGGAATTAATGACATGTTCTGCTTCATATGTCACATCTAAAGCACGCATACAACAATCTTTAACTACTCCGCTAGTGTCATCCAATGTTTGCTTGACTTTCCGAAAAGATGATCTCGGGAATTCAAGGCTTTCTTTCACTATCCCAATTTCTTTCTTTATCAGAACAACTGAATAAAAATTGGAAATGAGCAAATCATTTAAATGTCTGAGTAGAAGATTCATAATGAGTAAACCTTCATCCGTAGGAAAGAGAATTTGAGATGACTCTGGGGCTTTCAAAAAAAGTTGTCTGATATCTCCCTTCATTTGTTCAATTTCTTGCAACAAGTATGGAGCTGAAAAGTCCGCTTCGTTGATATTATTTTCAAAGCTCTCCTCCATCAACTTGCTCACCAGAATAGATATCTTCCTTGTAAGTACTCCAACATGTGCCAATATATTATCCAATTTGTCACGATGGATATAGCGCTTGGTATATCGCTGAGAAAGATCAATAGGAACTCCATCATCATATTAATGCTTTGAGTTGGAGGTGACTGACAGCTACAGCACCTGCCATGCATCCTTGGATAAGAATCAGATAATTTTGAAGAATCTTTGGAGATGCTTTTTGGATTTGCTTAACAAACTCTTCTAGTTCTGTTGACCTTGATTCTTTCATGAGCTTAGACGTACAAATGTATAGAACCTCCAGCTCAAGAGGCATTATGTCGATGAGCAGAGAAGTGATCACGGAAGAGCATTAAGAGATCTCATACTCCTTGTAATAGTAATCTACACAACAAACATCACGTTCATACTTTGCAGTCCAAAGATCAAAACGGAATTGTGTTACCCTACCGTCAGTCAAATGGAACCAAGGATAGAGAAATTCAGTGCTTGTTTTGTTGGCCACGAGGATAGGATAGAAATCTCTCAGATGTCCAAATACTTGCCGAAGAATCTTGTAGTCACTCATTAGGGGGAGAAGCAAATTAGCACAATACATTGGTAGATCATGGAGGTGTTGAGGAGGCTGTCCCTATATTCGAACGAGTCTAACTACTATCCACCGACGGTGGACAAAAAAATTACACGGGAATCTTATTTTTGGAAATACTTAATTTTTTAATTAATATATTTAAATATTATTAATATTAAAGAAAAAATAATAACAGAGTGTTATATGGTAACTTGGATTCTAAATTAATTGTACAAATTTGATTAGGATTCTTATTTGTCTTACCAAAAATAAAAAATAAAAAATTCTTTCAGCTTTCTTAGTTGTATTGATGTTCCTTCTTCTTCTACATAGACCATTGAAGCAACTGACTATCCACCATTGAAGCAATTTGAAACAATTATCATGGTAGCGTTTTTCTCGTATATTTTTTTTTACATAACTTATGAAGTCTTTTTCGCAACATGAAAAAATGTTTAGAGAGTATTTTCATTGCTTCAAAATTAGTTTTAACATGAAAAAACGTTTAGAGAGTATTTTCATTGCTTTAAAATTAGTTTTCTTTTCTCATTCGATCAACAACACAACAAATTAACTGAAATAAACTTATATTCACGTACCACTATACGTAGTCCAGTTTAACTAGTACTCAAAGTTCATATATCAAAACAAATTAAACGTTTCAAAGAAATTTTCTTTTTTTAATGTATGAAGAATTTAATGTTTTGTAGTGATGAAGATTTTTAAAGAATACTTTGTAGAACTTTTCAGCAAATTGAAAAAGTTCAATACATTAGCCATGAAAAATATTTAAAATTTTAAAGCTAACAAACCCTATCAGTCTAATATCTAATAATTGTGTATTGCAGGAAACTTTTGAAATCTCTAATTTAGAAGAGCAAAATGCAGAAGGAATTGAAGATTCCTTGGAGGATATAGAAAGAAACATGAATGCAGTTGTACCTTTTATTCCTCAACTAGGTGAGCAAGAATTAAGAGAGCCTTGCATCGGTATGGAATTTCAATCACTTGATATAGGATTTAAATTTTATCGTGATTATGCTCATCGTAATGGTTTGAGTGTGCGCAAAAATCGAATTAGTAGATCAAGAAAAGATAAATCCATTATTGGTTGAGAGTTTGTTTGTTCAAAAGAAGGATTTCGTTCAAAAAAATGTCTTGAGAGTACTAAGCAACGAGATGAGACTAGAGAGGGGTGCAAAGTGATGATATATATGTCAAAGAAAGAAGAAGAAAAATGGGTTATATCTAGGCTTGTCTTGAATCATAATCATGAACTTGCTTCTCCTAATAGTCAGAAAATCTTGCGATAAAAAAAGAAAAAAATCAGAGGCTCAGAAAAATCTTATTGATCTGTTAAATAATTCTGGTATTCGTCCAAGTAAAATTGCATCAGTGTTAACTACTCAGGCGGGGGGCGTAGAGAATCTTAATCTAATTGGACGAGATATTCAGAATTATTTTGAGCACTAAAAGGCAAAATTGTCTTGAGAAAGGAGATGCACAATTGATGTTGAAATACTTTCAAAAGCGACAATCTGATGGCCCAGGATTCTTTTATGCAATAATACAAATGGATGTGGAGGGTCATTTAGCTAATTGTTTTTGGGTGGATGCTAGGTCTAGGATAGCTTACAAGAATTTTGGAGATGTCCTATTTGATCCTACATACTTGACAAATAAATATAGGATGCCTTTTGTTCCATTTACCGGAGTTAATAACCATCACCAATCTATTTTATTTGGATGTTCTCTTCTTTGGGATGAAATGGAAGAAACTTTTCAGTGGTTACTTCATACTTGGCAAGAGGCAATGTTTGGTATTTCCCCTCGTACAATAATCACAGATCAAGATGCTGCAATAACAAATGCAGTTGCAAAGGTGTTCCTGAATAGTGCACACCATTTTTGTATGTGGCACATTGAGAAGAACATTCCCGAATATCTAAGTCATGCTTTTCATGAATTTGATGATTTTAAAAATGAGTTTAGTAAGTGTTTACATTGTACAACAACTCCTGAGGAATTTGAAACTGCTTGGATTGATATAATGAAAATGTACAATTTAGAAGAGCATAATTGGTTGCGTAGGATATACACCATTTGCGAGAAATGGATTCCAGCATATGTGTGAACTACTTTTTGTGCTGGAATGTCAAAAACTCAAAGAAGTGAGAGTATGAATAAATACTTTAAAGATTATCTTAACTCTAGTACACCAATGAGTGTATTTGTGACGCAATATGATAAAGTTGTTGACGCTAGGTATGACAAAGTATGGGACAAGGATTATAAGACAAAGCATTCAAAGGCTATGTTGAAAACATTATATCCAATGGAGGATGAAGCAGCCAAAATATATACCAGAAAAATATTTCAAAAATTTCAAGAAGAGTTGATTCAATCTCAAAAATTTATTTCAGAAAAAATTGAGGTTCAGGATGGGATACATATTTATAAAGTGCATTTGTTTCAGAGACAAACACCGGCATATATTGTTTTGAATCTTGAATTAAAAAATGCTACTTGTTCTTGTCATATGTTTGAGTTCATGGGAATTTTGTATACATGTGCTTATGATATTTATAAAGAAACAAATTCACTCGCTTCCACCATGTTATTTATTGGATCGATAGACAAGGTATGCAACCACAGAAAAAGCTAATGACATTTCAAGTGCAGGATCGCTTGCGGATAATCTGAAGTCTTCTACAATATGGTTTAATAACATTATGACACATTCTATTGGGCTCTCTGAACGAGCTACTCGTTCAGAAAAGCATTATAAATTTACATATCAGAAATTGTTGCAACTAAGTAAAGAACTTGATGAACTTCCATACGAAGATGTTAATGATAATGTATGTGATGGTCAAGTTAACGAGTTCAATAAGGATTTGAACTCAAGTGAACAAAGAGAAAATTTTAGTTTTCTTGACCCTCCATGCATGGTGAAAGAGGGTCGATTTATTTTTCTCGCACACCACTCTAGGCAGTCTTACAGCGTCTGTAATACTTCAGCCTACTTACACCCACGAAAATTGACTAAGTATAGAAATACTTAAAACAGTAGCGTCAAACAACCAACAGAATTTACAGGAACCAGTCCCAACCTTTATTAACCTTTAAGTAATACAAAGGAAGGCTTCACGAATTAGTCTAAGGCTAGAAAAACTCTGTTTTTGCCTTAGACGAATTTCCACCTTTAAATCAAAATTCTGCACAATGGCAGTTACATGCGGCGGTTACAAGTGACACCTGTCCGACACTTGTCATCACAGGGTTCAAAACTAACTTTCCAACAACTATATTTCCAACAGATAGAATCTAATTCAAATTACATTCTTATCTACACGAAATACTAATATTCTAACACTTAGAATATTTCAGGCTTCATTCCAACACTTAGAATAATTCTGCCAGCTTCCAACATTTAGAATATTTTAGCTGTCTTCCACACTTAGTTTTATTTCAGCAATTTCGGGAGAACTGCCTTTGTTCCTGACATTGCCAAGTCTTCACAGCCTTGCCTCATCAAGCCAACATGCTGTCTTGCCAACGCCCTTAGCCCGCACGTAAGCCATGCACGTTCAAGCTGCCTTGCCAACACCCAAGCACTTGAACTTGTGTTGCACTGTTTTGCCATCATCCATGTCAAGACCAATGCCCAAGTCCTTGACATGTCTGCACGTAGTTAGATCAAGTAGTTTGCGGGTCTAACAGACCACCCGCACCACTTGAACTCGATGTCCTCATCGAGACTGTTTTGAGATAGTCATCGATTTGAGCATCAAACTGCCATAGGTCTTTTGCTTTCTCCCAAACAGCATCTGCTGCACTCTTGCCTTTCCAGTGAACCAAGAACTCAGTCTTAGTATTCTTCTTACTTGTGCCCAAAACCCGGTGATCAAGGATCTTCTCAATTTCAGCATCATATTGTGTAGGTACTGATGGAGGAGCCCTCTTTGACCTGTTTCTGTCCGGATCATCTTCATCAGCAAAGTAAGGTTTCAAGAAACTCACATGGAATGTGGGATGGATTTTCAACCTTTCTGGCAGCTTCAACCTGTAAGCAACTTCGCCCACTCGTTTCACCACTTCGAATGGACCATCATACTTAGGAATCAAACCCCGATGTCTGGTCTTACTTACAATCTGTTTCCAGATTTGAGGGGTAAGTTTCAGCAACACCTTGTCACCCACATTGAACTCAACTGAGCGACGATGTTGATCAGCATATTTCTTCATGCGCCGCTGAGCCTTGCGCAAGCTATCTTGTGCCTCAGTTAACATTTCAAGTCTGTCCCTTGCAACCCTGTATGCTGCTGGACACTTTCCCTGATTCTTAGATTTGGCAACATCCAATGGCGTCATAGGCTGTCTGCCTAAGACGATTTCAAAAGGGCTCATTTCTGTTGCAGACGACTTGTGCAGATTATAAAAAAACTGCGCAGTGTCCAACAATGCTACCCAATTCCGTTGACTTGCCGTCACATAGTGCCTCAAGTATTCTTCCAACAAATGATTAATTCTTTCCGTCTGTCCATCTGTTTGTGGATGATTTGCAGTAGAAAACTTTAATTCAGTTCCCATCATGTTGAACAATGCTGTCCAAAATCTACCAGTGAACCTTGTGTCTCTATCACTCACAATGTCAGCCGGAACACCAAAATACTTAACCACGTGTTTATAGAATAACTCAGCAGCAACTTCAGATGAGCATAACTCAGGAGCAGCAATAAAAATAGAATATTTTGAAAACCTATCAACTACCACCATGATAGATGCTTTGCCATCTACTTTAGGGAATCCAGTTGCAGCAAACCTGCTTCCTTCTTACGTTCTGTCTTGTCGACTTGACAAACATGACAAGTCTTAACGTACGCCTCTATATCGTCTTCCATTTTCGGCCAAAAATACACACGAGACAGTAAGGCTAACATCCTTTCAACACCGGGATGTCCAGCCCAAGCAGAGTCATGCGCCTCTTTCATTAAGTCTTTGCGCAACCCGCCCTGATTTGGTACCACGATTCTCCCCCCTTTAAAATAGAGCAGATCGTCCTCGATCCAATACCGTCTCATTGTGCCCTCCTGCACCTGACCCATCCATTTAACATACAATGAATCATTTGCAGCACACAACCTGATTCTATCATAGAAATCAGTTTCCAGTTTTGAAATTGAATATACTGCAACAAACACTTCTTTTCTACTCAGCGCATCAGCAACCTGGTTGTGTTTTCCTGGTTTATGTTCCCACATGAAATCGTATTCTGCCAGGAATTCTTGCCACCGTTCTTGTTTAGGACTCAACATTTTCTGTGTCTTGAAAAATGTATTTGCTACATTATCAGTTCTTACCACAAATCGAGTGCCCAAGAGATAAACTCTCCAAACCTGCAAACAGTGTACCACCGCAACCATTTCTTTCTCATGTGTTGAGTATCTTTGTTCAGCATCATTCAACTTTCTGCTTTCAAAGGCCACTGGATGACCTTCCTGCACTAATACGCCACCAATTGCCTTGTCGGACGCATCAGTGTGCACTTCAAATGGTAACTCAAAATCAGGCAATTTGAGTATTGGTTCAGATGCGATAGCATCCTTTAATTTCTGAAATGCTTCTTCACACCGTTCAGACCAAACCCACTTTGCATCTTTCTTCAACAAATCTGTCAAAGACGCTGCCTTTTTCGAGTAACCAGCAATAAACTTTCTGTAATAGTTAGCCAAACCAAGAAACGACCTCAAATCCTTCACATGACGAGGTGCCTACCAATCAACAATGGCCTGCACTTTTTTAGGATCCATTCGAACCTGGTTTTTACTAACAAGATGCCCTAGGAACTTTATCTCTTGTTGAGCAAATTCACACTTTTCCATCTTCACATAAAGCGTGTATTTCCTCAATTGAGACAAAACCAGACTTAGGTGATTAACATGTTCTTCCAACCTTCGACTATATATGACAATATCATCTAAATAAACAACAACGAAGTCATCAAGATAGTCAAACAGTACATTGTTCATTAAATTGCAAAAGGTTGCCGGGGCATTAGTCAGCCCAAACGGCATTACAAGGAATTCATAAGAACCATATCTAGTTACACATGTTGTCTTTGGTTCGTCACCCTCTGCTATCCTAACCTGCCAATAGCCTGCCCTCAGATCAAGTTTTGTGAACCAGCATGCCTTGCTTAACCTGTCCATCAAATCTTGCACCAACGGAACCGGATACTTGTTCTTTATAGTTGCCTTGTTCAGCGCCCGGTAGTCTACACACATTCTCATTGTCCCATCCTGTTTCTTTTGAAATAGAACAGGAGCACCATATGGAGCCTTAGACGGCTGAATCAATCCAGCATCTAGCAATTCATTCAATTGTTTGCGTAGTTCAACCAATTCCTTAGGAGCCATACGATAAGGAGCCTGTGCAGGAGCAACCGTACCAGGCAGCAACTCAATCTTATGATCAATATCCCTCCTTGGTGGTAATTTCTTTGGTAATTCAGGCGGCATAACATCAGCATACTGTTTAAGTAATTCAGCAACACAATCAGGCACTTCTATTTTCACATCAGGTTTAATTTCGACCAAGGCAGCAAGTATAGTGTCTTCACCTTTCTTCAGTCCTTTGTCGATTGACATAGCAGACAACAACATTCCCTTGTCTTTCTTCTTTGCAACTTTATTAATGTTCCCAAACGGATGAACACCTTTGAGAAAACAGCATTGCTTCCATTCATGACCATCACTCCATCTAAGTGAGGAAACGGAACAAACTGGAATTTTCTTAGGAAATCAATCCCAAGTATGATTTCAAAGTCACCAAGCGGCATCACCATCAAGTTATGTTTTCCCACCCAACTTCAAGTTGACATAGACACACCATAAGCCATGCCCACAATGGCTTGTGCCTTAGCATTGACTGTTTTGACGTAGGAAGGGCTTTTAGACAACTTCAGCCCCAATTTGTAGCAATCTTCACATCTACAAACGTGTGTGTGGACCCTGTATCAACCATTGCCATCACACATTGTTCCTTCACTTTCATTTCTATATGAATTAAGGAGGCATGAGGATTCGAAGTACTAGAGATCTCTCCAACATTATTGATCCCCATAATGTGATTGAAGGACAATCCCAATGGGTTTGCCATTGCAGCCATGATTTCTTCATCCTCCTCCCTTTGATTCACGTTACCAGCAAGCAAAGCATTCACTTTTTCCCGGTTTGGACAAGATTTGGCCAAATGAGGACCACCACAAGTCCAACAGCCCTTCGAATTTCCATCCTTGTTCTTAGGCCTGTCTTTGCCATCCTTCATTTGTGCCTTTCCTTTATCATTTGTATTGTCTTTACGATTATCCTTTCTCCATTCCCCTTTCTTCTCATTCTTTTTCTTAGTTTTTGAAGTGGAGGGGGTGTCTGTCGAAGGACGAGTCATCTGGAAATCCACTAACGAATCGGCAGCAGCAATAGCCCCGGGCAGATCTTTAACATTCTGCCTTCGTAGTTCGTTCTGAGCCCAGCCTTGCATGCCCGAAATGAAGTTGTGAAGTTTATCCTCATCAGACATATTTTGTATGTCTAACATCACAGAGGTAAATTCTTTTATGTATTCCCTCACTGATCCCGTCTGCCTTAGCCTTTTCAATTTATCCTTGCAAGCCAAGATGCATTGCTAGGAAGAAATTGATCACGCATTTCCTTGATTATCTTATCCCATGTATCAATCCTAGGACGACCAGCACTTACGTCANCCAACACTTAGAATAATTCTGCCAGCTTCCAACACTTAGAATATTTTAGCTGTCTTCCACACTTTGTTTTATTTCAGCAATTTCGGGTGAACTGCCTTTGTTCCTGACATTTCCAAGTCTTCACAGCCTTGCCTCATCAAGCCAACATGCTGTCTTGCCAACGCCCTTAGCCCGCACGTAAGCCATGCACGTTCAAGCTGCCTTGCCAACACCCAAGCACTTGAACTTGTGTTGCACTGTTTTGCCATCATCCATGTCAAGACCAATGCCCAAGTCCTTGACATGTCTGCACGTAGTTAGATCAACTAGTTTGCGGGTCTAACACATGGCTACTAAAGGACGTCCTCGTTCTTTGAGAATGAAAGGTGGTTTAGAAAGTTCTCAGAAGGTTAAAAGGCAAAGGAGTAAGGTAATTTTATATTTTGATCTTTAATTTTCTATTTACTTCAATAAATTTAAAATTTGATGTGTATTCATTGACTAAATCACATATTTTAATTATTTGCTTAATTTGCAGTTCAGACATTAATGTTGAAGAGGAATTTAATGGCAGGGAAACATTCCTTAATGCAGATCCTACAATGGTAAGGTTTTATTTTGATAAATTATGTGAATTTTGACTAAGACTTATTCTTTATGTATCATTCTCTTTTTAGCTAACAAATTTTTCTTCTATTTAATCATTTTTAAAGGAATTCTCAGCATATTCAGAACCTTTTGATGGTCAAAGTGGTCGCGCTGATTCATATCAAACCTCATTTATGGTGGGTTCGCTTTACTGCGTTTGTATGTATTTTATTTATAGAATATATGCATTTGTAAACGATTACTTTTTTAGGAATTGATGAAAGCCACTTCGTACCCATATCAAAGAGGTTTCTAATCTATAAGTTGACTTGGAGTTTGTGGAGTTTAAAATTATAAAGGATGCCTGGAATAGTTTCATGTTAAAATTTTGCTAGCATTGCTTCAATGGCAACAAGTAATGGTTCTTATTTTAAAAAATTAAAAAAAAATTGTTGGCAATGATTTTCTTAAAAGGATTGAAGTTCTTTCCAATAAGAATACCCAAGAAATTGTAGTATCTTAATTTTTTTTTACTATGAGAAAATGCAAATCATCTTAGTTTTCCAATTAAGTAATTGATGTGTATCTTTGCCTGCCGTGATGAAGTTCAATAGTGCATCAGGCATATACTTTGAATCTGTTTTAAGTTAGTTACAGACACCTTGAAAAGTTTCACGTAACCAATATACTGGATCTCGCGATAATCTATGCAAATAATATCATGTGAAAGAAACATTTGTTTAAGGTATTTTACATTTTCAAGACGTGGTTCAAGAATGCTAGACAATCGCATCTACTTCAATTGAACTCCAGCCTAGTGGCCTCCCTCATCAATCAATTGCCTTATTTTCATAGCATCCTCCCACCTCTCTGCAGTGGCGTAAGTACTTGATGATAGAAAATAATTATCAGGATCTAATTGAAGAAGTTTGATTGCAGAAATTTCAGCAAGAACCACATTACCACAAAGTTTACTAGCACCTACGCAACATTCTCACAAAACCACATCTGCCGCCATAGGCATAAGATTTATATACTCAAATACTCTATTTAAATTACTAGATCGGCATAACAAATCAACTAGACATCCATAATGCTTCATTTCTGGCACCAATCCATGACGTTTTTCCATACTCTCGAAGTATTACAAACCTTTGTCCACTGAACCTGCATGAGCATAAACAAGTAATACACTAATAGAAGTACCATGAGTTAGCTTCCAACCTTCTCCTAACATCTGCGAGAAGAGCTGAAAAACATTATCATAAAAGCAATTCACAGGAAGGAGAGATATTATGGAAGTCGAAGAAACAATATCCTTTTTGCTCATGCTCAAAGAACTTTCAAGGCAGTATTAACAGATCCACATTTGCAGTAAATATCCACACGTAATTATCCATTTTAATGTCATGTTGACGAACATAATCATGTGCCCTTGCAGCCGTTAAATCCCCTGCTTTAGCATACCCCGTGGGGTTCCATGAAATCACATTTTTCTCCTCCATCTTAGTAAAAGCTTCTTCAGCTAAGATAATTAAAATGCACACATACCATACATATCAATCAATGTATTCCCCAAATAAACATCAATTTTCACACAACTATCCCCTATATACTTCGCCAAAAAATCAGCAGTATCAAAGTCCCCCTAAATACCTACAAGCTAGCACTACTTTCATCAATGTCACTGCATCCCCCTTTACATTTCCTGCCTGCATAGAAGCAAAAAGACCCAATACTTCATGATATCTATTACATTGAATATACCCACAAATCAATGACTACATATAGTGGTACATGAATACAAGTTATTTCAGTTAATTTGTTATTTTGTTTATCGAATGAGAAAAGAAAACTAATTTTGAAGCAATGAAAATACTCTCTAAACATTTATTCATGTTGCGAAAAACACTTAATAAGTTATGTAAAAAAAGATATAGGAAAAAAACGCTACCATGATAATTGTTTCAATTGCTTCAATGATGGATAGTCAGTTGCTTCAATGGTGTATGTAGAAGAAGAAGGAACGTCAATACAACTAAGAAAGCTGAAAGAATTTTTTATTTTTTATTTTTGGTAAGACAAATAAGAATCCTAATCAAATTTGTACAATTAAAAATTTAGAATCCAAGTTACCATATAATACTCTATTATTATTTTTATTTTAATATTAATAATATTTGAATATATTAATTAAAAAATTAAGTATTTCCAAAAATAAGATGCCCGTGTAATTTTCTTGTCCACCGTCGGTGGATAGTAGTTAAACTCTATTCGAACATCATTTCCTTTTATCATGGCTACATTCTTCAAACACAAATAACTTTTGATTTCTTTCAGAATGTAAGGCATAAGATGATCCATTTCGTATTTAGCTCGGATAAATTCATCTTCATAGAAAAGTGACCAAGTCAAATCAGTTAACTTCTTTATATTCAGGGACATCCTTGAATAAAAGTCACCCAAACACGAATCTCCAAACAGGACAAATGTTCTTAGGAATCTCGCTTCCATTATTAGCTTTTCAAAGTCATCCAATTTTCAAGCAATTAGGTCTTCTTCTTCATTCTTTATTTTCTTCAAGACATACAGGAAATCATCAATAAAATTCCTAATTTTTCATCTTTTTTCTCAAATACGACCTGCTAGATTAAAAAACAAACAACATACTTACAAGAGTAACATTTTAATTTGCATGTGTATGATGTTAAATTAACAGAATATTTTGATGATCCGTTACTGAACACGACATTTAAAAAAAGAAGGAGAATTTCTTTGGTATCTATGGAGCATCCCAACAACCAATGTCAAATCAAGTCTGGTATAGACTTGAGCATACATAAGGCTTTCCACTACTGCTGCATAAGATACATCCTTAAATTGGCCGCTGTTGGTACAACTAATCAGGCTCTATGGTTAAGAAAGATTCTAAGCAAAATGACATTGAAGCTAAGGTTGAAAACAAGTCAGCAATATCTATGGCCAAAAATCCAGTGCAACATGCATGGTCGTACCAAGCATATAAATGTGAAGTTTCACGCTAGAGAAGGATGGCAAAGTTACACTTGTTCATTGCAGCTCAGATCAGCAGATTGCAGACATCATGACACAAGGCTCTTCCTAAAGGGAAATTTGAAGTTCTAAGGGCTAAGTTGGGAGTATCCAAGGGAAATCTCAAGGAGGAATATTAGAAAATGAGATTTTTGAGGATGATTTTTATCGAAGTGTTGGTTTAAATGGAGTATATAAAAGAGTAATCAATATTGAGCGCCATGCCCTGATTGCAGGGTCAGAGAAACACCATCAAAAATGGTTGCATAGTGACAACATTGACTCAAAACTATTTATATGTTTCATTAAGTATCCAGAACTATTTATATATATGTGGTGAAATACGAGAGTAGAGATAGGTAAACTAATTCGGATTTGACGTGAAAGCATTAACTTAATCAGATGCGGTAATGTCTCCATTCATGTGTTGTTAACAAATTAATTGGTACCAATGCCACGACTAGCTAGTGACATATCAATTATATATGAGGAAGCTTGTGTTTGTCAAGTGATCCACTCACTCCAGTAGCACTGTATTTCTTAGCCCAAAGCCAAATTTCAGGCACAATGGGAGTAATTGAGTATTATTGATAATAACTTTTTCAGGTGGCACAATAGGCTTTTTGTTCTAATATTCATACCTTTATGCCATTTAACTAACCTCCCTCATGCATGAAAGAAAAAAATCATCTCTTCTTTACTTGTAAAACACAAACTCTAAGGGGTCATTTCATGATTAAAAAGTTATCCCTTTGCTAAGGTATAAATGGTAGGATAAATTAATTAAATAATTTCAGGACTGCCTAATACCTCCAACTAAATACAAGATAAAATATCTCTGAGATTATTATACTTTGAGAAAAGACATAAAGACACCATCAAAGTTGTCCTGTATTTGCATTAAGACACCTTAACTTTTAAAATGTCCTATCACCCCACAGAACTATTTAATTTCTTTGTAAATGGACCATTTTGACCCATTTCCTAGTCTGAGTTGTTACCACGCACTTGAGGCGCGTCATGCATTATTTTTACTGCCATGGACCAGTTTAAAGGTGCCATGTGTCATTATTTTTCTTTATTATTAATTATTTTATCAATTTATGTCATCTTCCCCAAATTTAAACCCAAAATAATTATTGTTAGCCCAATTTTTCAATTTCATAGTTTTTTCCATAGCAAAATCAATGTTGATACTCTTTGTTTGACCACTTCATCATCTTCTCTAAGAAAATAAAACACCACTATTGGCGAGGAACTTCTCGATCAATGAAGAATGTTATTTTCTTGTTCAATAAATTCAAAGTAAACACTTCCAAGCTATGGATGCTCCTGTCTAAGCATCACAACTGGCCATAATGGCTGAGAAAAAGATTGTCTGCCACAAGTTGGCCAATGGAACATGATGAACAAGAAAATGGTTAATGGAGGAACTGTTGTCAATTGGATCTGCATTAACTTTTCTTGCAATGTGCAAGAAAGTGTTACGCATGGGTTTTGTTCTGAGTTAGCATAAATGTGTGAGTTATTTAGGTCTGAGTTTTGCTACCAAAAGGGTTGCAACTAATAGCAATCCACATTCAAAATTTTGTTGTCACCTAACTCCATAACTGAATAAAAAAAAATCCGAATGAAGAAAAATTAACGAAAATTTCTTGAAGGTGCAAGCCAAACAGAGAAGAAAAGAAATGGAGAAGATGACTTCTCTTTAAAGAATAGGGTCGGGTCGGGTCGGGTCGGGTTGAATAGGGAGTTGAGCAACACGCGCCACTACATAGACGAGAAAATGGGTCAAAATGGCCCATTTACAAAGAAATTAATTAGTTCTGTGGGGTAATAGGACACTTTAAAAGTTAAGGTGTCTTTATGCAAATACGGAACAACATTGATGGTGTCTTTATGTCTTTTCTCTTATACTTTATACCTTACACCAAACGGCTCCTAAGAATACAAAGAATTCTCAATCTTCTTAACATTTCTTGCTCTATTTCTTACTATTATTGCTATTCTTAAATTAACAGTCTATATACTTCCACTTATTCTCATTTTATCGACTTAGCCTAAAAAGGAAGCAAAGTATTGATTGATCTTAATTTAGTTGCTTTTAACATCATGCATCCCCTGTATTTACCTATATATTTGAGTATGTAAAACATACAATTAGTATTGTTGCAAAAATATGTAAAACTAATAATTAAAAACCAACTTAGTTACTAGACATACCGATGATATGTTTTTTACTCGTTTTTTCCACTTTCCTTTTGCCATTTATATATGCTGGATTTAATCTCTAACCTCCAAATTAAGCTTCAATATCCAGTGAATTGATATTGTTTCAATTATCACATGAACATTTAATGAGGATTAAAATTAGAATTAAACACAAGTAAAAGGAATGGCAAGAAGCAAGAGTTAAGAATGTTAACTATTGAATTTATAGGTTTTGAATAGTAATTTACGATTCTGAATAAATACAAGATTTTAGTAAAGTTGTAACTTCTCGCACAGTCTCTAGTAACTTTTCTCATTTTTGAGAAGTTTGTTTTTCGAGAGAAATATATTCTAAATATTAATCAATCATGAGAAATTTGAAACATTATTCCATCCATACTGAACACACCATGTGTTAATAGTGTTTTTGTGTAATAGTGTCATTATATAAAAAATGATCTTTATTGATAATGAACTAACGATAATAGTTTAATTGCTGTTAAATATGTTTTTTAGTATATTAACACTCTTTATAAATGTCTCCAAAGTCTAAAGAAACATTTAATCCAATGAGAATTTACTAATGTTCATTTAACTATACTCTTTAAGTCTTTATTAATGTACATATTTGTTGCTTCTAATGAGCCAGTCACTTAAGATGTATATCTATATAAACTATATTAAAAGGTCTTCTTTATGTATCGTGATTAGAGAGATTAATCTCCTTTTATAAATTTGGACCTTATATGGGTGTGTTTGGTACGAAGTACAATATGTGACTTTCTTACTGTTTTTGGTTAATTAGTAGAAATTATTAGAGTTTTGGTTAAAATCATCCCTGAAGTATGACTTAAACCTAAAGTACATTCTTATGTCATATAAGTGAACAAAAACATTCTTGCATAATCCAAAGAGCTGCAGGATTCATCCTTCTGTCTAGTTTTTTAAGAAACTCACGCCACCAATAAAAAAAATTTGTTAAGTCGAATGAATATATATAAAATACATGATTAAGCTAGTCAAGTCGAGTGATTTTTCTAATTTCTACTTATTGAGGATTTAAATCATATTCATACAAACTATATTCAAAGCATAATACATATAATAGACCCTAAACTTGACTTCAAATTTAACTTTGACCTCCAACTTCATAATGCAAAAACAAGCACTTTAACTATTTAACTTTTAAATAAATAAACACATGAGTCCTACATGACACAATGGATGTAGGACACCACGTAGGACAAAAAACGACATGTAGAATGACATATAGACATGTGTGTCTATTTGTTCAACTTTATACAAGTTTAAGTGTTTACTTGTGCATACTCAAAATTGAGGGACAAATATGATTCAAAGTCAAGTTAAAAGACATATTTATGTATTATTCCTATATTCAAATTCTTAACTTTCTTTAAATACAACCTCAGTTTTTCAAAAATTTCAAATAAAGTTAATTATTTTTTATTTTGATAACTAAATACTTACGTAATTTCACTAAATTTCTAGCATTTTTATACATTGTATAAAATGTGAATTGCATTGTATATGACATACATACGTACTGAATAATTTATTAAAGAAAATCTTTAAATAGTTGAACGTAATATTTTTTAAATGAATTTTTTTATATAATCTTTCTAACCATTGATGCCTGCCATATCTATATATTTCAAAACTTACGTATTGTTGCAAGTCAATTTACTTGATGATGCAAAAAAATATAAACTAACAATACAGAAAATTTAAATTCTGAGAATGAAAAAATTATTTCCTATCCATATTCTTATTCTTTTTAGGTAACTTTGATCTTTTGTGTGGCTAAGACACGATCAAATTTAAGACTATTTTTTTATTGGCTCACTCGATTTCTTAATAAAAAATAGACTGAAAGATGATTCTTGTTATTATTTAGATAATATAAGGATGTATTTTGCCAACTTAGATAATATAAGAATGTATATTAGATTTGAGTCATAATTAAAGGATTATTAGCCAAAAACTCAAAATTATTATCTCAAAATTATTTTGTATATAATCTAGATAAATAAATGCGTACTGCTACTTACGAAACTTAATTTTTTCTATTTGAGAGAAAATATTCTTTAATTAATACTTTTAAACTTAATTTTTTCTATTTGAGAGAAAATATTCTTTAATTAATACTTTTAACCAAACAAACATAAGAAATCTCTAACAAAACCCTAAGATTGCGGATGTGATCTAGCAAGTGAGCAAAAATGAAATAGTAAAAGAAAAACTAGAAAAATATTTTAACTTTTGCTTTACTTCCAAGCTAAATGGTAGCCTGCCTTGTTGTAGATTTATAATATATTTGATAAAAATGAGTGAGCAAAAGGAAGGAGAAAATCTTGAAAAACTTAATTCACTTATTCAAAAGCATTATTGTTAGATCTGAAATGGATAAATTTAAGTTGTTGTTATTTTGAATTATTAAAGGCAAGTCTTTCTATACTCTATATATATACTAGAAGACACGGCCCGTGCCCAACAAAATATTATTAATCACAGATGATTGATCGCTCGAAGGAATTATTAAGCTTTTCAAGAACTCATTTGAGAATACAACTTAACAGAATAATATGATATGTTTGGCTTTATGTAATGGTATGATACTCGTACATTAATATGAAAAAGGAAAGAAATTGGTATAACACTACATTAATTTTTACAATTTGAATACAACTTCCCAATAGCATAGTTAATAAATCATTGCTATCAATAACATAAAGATTATACAATACAAATTGAGTAATTGAACTTTAACACAAGCAACTTATATGATGTTTAAAATGTCTTCATTCTCTCATAGCGTCTTTGCAAGGTATATGTTCGATGTTTGTCCTCATGGCAAGAGCGGCAAACATAGTAGGGGTATCTAATGACTCTACTGTACATATCAAAGGAAAAAGTAATGACATACAACATAGTAATGATAATAAAAAATATAAGTGTTAACAAACATCAAGTGGGTCATGAGTCACAAAACAATCCTTCTTATTATGTCCTCGCCCTCTCTCGTCTTCTCTATTTCTTTTTGGAAATTCACTTAATAAGTCAACTTCCACTTTCTGTGAGTGCACAGCTTGGTCTTAATTGTATTAACCAAATATAATCGCCACAAATATGTATTTTGCCAAGTGATTCTAGATAACACGGTAGTACAGCTATAATAAGTTGTTGAAATGTAGAGACTCCGAAATGATTTTTGCTTTGATTAAAATTTAGCATTGCATATCTATGTTGATTGGTAAGTTCTAAGGAAGTTTCAATCTTGTCTTCTTTTTTTACTATTCTTAATTCGTTTGTGACAATGACTGATATTTGAAAATGATTCACCGAACATGTATGAGGAAGAGAAAATTGTCAGTACCTTTTCTCCTTGCTGCTTGAAATTCTGTTCAAGGTTCCACTGTAGGAACACGAATAAATCCAAGGGAAAAAATAATTCGACTTTGCACAAAGAGGTGATCGGCATCAGCAAGTCCAACAATGATTCAACGTTGCATAAAGAGGTGGTAGGCATCAGCTAGTCCTGCAAGATACATTCTCTTGCAGAAGTAGTAGGGAAAGAGCAGTTGTTGTTAGACGCCCAATGGTTTCTTCAACTTTAAACACCTAACAGTGATGAAGAACACAATAAATCTCTACTTCGCGTACACATAACACTAATGGAAGATATTTTAGCCACCTAGTTACTTGAAATAAGAGCACCGAAAATTGTCACATACGACAACCTTCTAAGAGATTTTTCATTGAAGGAGATTAGGATATATCAAGCTGATGGAAAAAAGGAGAAAGAAGAAGGTTGAGGAACTCACCTGAGACGGCAATTTGTTTGCCGATTTTCACTTGTTATCGCACTGTACTCCTTTTGCAAGATCAGCTCTTAGATGAGAATAATCAAATGATGAAGGGTGAAATGAAATGTCGGATTGAATCACTGAAGCCTCAGGACTAAGACGAATAGATATGATTGACGAAATGAGGTCTTCCCCCTTACCTTAGTCAGACTGGCATGGAGCTCACTTGAGGAATTAGGAAGATGAAAGAAAGAAAAGTGTCAATGGCAATGAAATAGACCCATTTGAATTAATCTTATAGATGTTATTACCCTGCAAAATCGAGAACAACCTGAGAAGATTTTTGTGCACCATTTAAAAGCTCCAAAACAGTCAATACAGTATAAACCAGGAGCAGTTGAACATTTTACTACATATTCCCTCTACTTTTCTTCATTATAGTCATCAGTTCATAAAGACCACAACATCAAAAAGAGAATAACCTAGCTGCTATCACGCATGTCTTCTCTATAAATAATATCTTTCATGGAGCTAATGTATAATCTTTAAATATGCATTAGTCCATTTAGGAGCAATGCCAGATGCGCATATGTCACGCTTCTCATTCATTTTTTCCTACAATTTAATGAAGAATGGACAGTAATTGCACGGATCACATACACTTATCAAGATGCATCAGTAGCTCCAGATTCCATCAAATTGTGATGCAAACAACATTTTACTCACAGAGTTATCATTTTACTTTGGTTTAGCCACTACTCAACTTAGAGTATACCTCAATTAAAACAAATGTGCAGCTAGAGTTGAATCACATTTAACTAAACAAAAGCACTCCAAAAAAAATTTGGTTAAAAAATAAGGGTAATGTCAATTACCCTGCTCATTTGATATATATCATCTGTATCCCTTTTATTCTTAAAGGGATAATTATGGAAGCTATTAAAGCAACTTTAAAGAGATTTGAGTTCTCAGTAATGACTTTACAGGTTAGAGCTTTATATAGCTAACAATGTATTTTACTTTCCAACACCATCCCTTGTTAATTGAAGTCAAGCTAAGCATGTATCTCAAAAGTATATAATAAAACAAGTTTGAACCTTAGAAATTTTCTTTATGAAATTCAAGCTTATGCCTGTCGTGCGTGAGAAATCTTGGGACAGATGTCTTAGCTCTTCAATCAGATCTTATGGACCACAATAAAAGATACTGACATATGCATAAATTCAAAAATAAATTTTTTTAAAAAGGAGCAAAATATTACTTATAATTTGATGACGACAATAGTGTACCCAGTTTAATACCTTGTGAGGTGGAAAGGCGTTTTCAATAAACTCTAAAACAAAAATTTATTAATAAGAATGAATAATGAGTAAATATGCTAGATAAGTACTAACCAATTCTTTTAATCTAGATGATTAATTGCAATGTGTTTGAAAACTTGGCGCCACTTTGATCCAACAAAATGAGTCTTCACACTTGCTCCAGAGACTATGTCAACACCATTTTTAGCTTGTTGGATGCTTGAAGCATAGTAATTAGTGCAGATCATGAATCAACTTTATTATATACGTTGGTGCAGTAGTTATGAAGCTGAATTAGGGATTCTTGATCGTTCTTTGGGACTCATCCATCACACTCTTAAACCACACAAATGAGCCCTGCTCGCAAGTTACAAAATAGAATAGGCTCCTCGTCCCCTTTGTTTAAAAGACCAATTTCATGTTTTCAACATTAAGAACTTCCCTATTATGGAACTCACAGAAGTGCAAGAAAAAATCATATACCAATAAATCAAGAAACTTTAATTGTTGGAATTAGCGTCCATATCTTCCGTTTAGTTGTACTTTAGCATTCAGGTCACATGAAAGTTAACAATTTCCTCCTTATTTTCTTGTTCCGAATCAAATTGTCTTAGATAGCTGTTAGCTGAAGATACCAAAAATCAGTAGGATCATTTTCTACAAATCTTTTTGGCATCTATTTTTCACCTTTTGTCAATTTTAATTTAAAAATACAAAACATCATATGACGAAGTTGTTTTCAATTGCTTTTGAAGGTGAACCATTATAGTGTTGGGATTTCTTGTTTTCAATATTAAGAACTTCTCCATTATGGAGTCCACTCGATATGTGGAAGAGAAAATCATATACCAATAAACTAACAAACTTCAATTGTTAAAATTATTGTCCATATCTATTACATTTAGTTGTATTCAGGTCAAAATATGACCCAAAGTAAATAGTCAAAATTCTATCAAGTGAACAATTCATAATCATCTATATTTGCAGGCGAGAACACATACTTTCGTTAAAGAGGAGGAAAATCAAATGCTCAACTAAAGATAAATCAACGGAATTTGCAAATAAATCAATATACAATCTACATAGACTTGGATATCTAGTCTAATCAAACAACTGAAATGCTTACCGCTATTACTCTTTTCAGAATCTTCTTCCTTCCTCCAAATTGCATGTGCCGTTTCAAACTCTAAAATTGACAATCTTTTCCTGGCCTCTTTGCCATCTGGGCCAAATGGGCAAAAAAATATTATCGAAAAAATTTAATAATTGTCAATGAATTTCTAATAGTGAAATCACTTCCAGATAAAACATGATGAGGAATTAGCTTTTACTTCACAGAAAAAAATAGTAATGAAGCATCGAATTGAAGAAAAAATAACCTAAATCATTTTCGCACAGGAAGAAAACTTTGAATTCAAGGGAATAAGAATGAAGAAGACGAAGAGCGAGAATTAGTAGCATAGTACATAGTGAACAAATGTGGCAGAATAATGGCTCTAGATATTATCAAAGTGGTGGATTATTTATGTTTAGTCAGGAATGAAAGACACGTAGAAAAAAATAGTTGAAAAGGCAAGTATTCCCTCAACTTCAAATATATTGACATGAAGCTAACATGCGAAAGTTGAAACTCCCTCTTCTATATANGTATAACTTACATAAATACCATAGTGTAAAACCTAAATTACCACCTATCCCTATTATTTTTATAATTACATAAATTTCATATTTTTTAGATATTTTATATACATAATTAAGGATCCGGATATATTATTGTTGATACATTATGTATCAATCTGTTGCACTTATTAAGGGAAAAAAAGCTTTAAAATCAATTTAAAATCTCATAGTGTCCATTTGTTCCACTAATTAAGGGGGAAAACTGAAAATTAAATTAAGATTCCACAAATTACGTTATTCCATTCAAAATTATTATCAAGAATTCAAAATCCAGTAGTGTAGCAATCCAAAAAAATCAAAAAATTAAATTTCTTCTTCTTGTTCATCGTTCTCTCTGTTTCATAAAAAAATTTGTCAAAATTTTGAAAAGCGGGATGAGTTATGAAGGATTGTATGGAATTGTTGTTGGACAAACGATTTCTTTTTTAAATCTTCAAGTTCATCGAATATCTTTTCGATTTTGATTCAAGATTATCAAAAAAATTGAGATTCTAAATTCTTCTCCAGTCATTGAAGATCCTTTCCATTTTGTTCAAAATTGACGAAAATTTTGAATTTCAAAATTATTCTCCTAGTTCATTGAAGATTCTTTCAATTCTGATTAAAAATTATCAAAAATTTTCGAGAAGATACATCATGAAGATCCTTTCAATTTAAATTGATAAGTGTTGTATTTCTACTTGGTACACTAAATAAGAAAGTGTTGCCCATAAAATTTTAGGTTTGAGATCAATACATTATTATTTGGCAATTGTTATGTTACAGATACATTTAGTATAAATTCAAATTTACGTATCATAACTAAAAAATTGGTGCATGATATATTATTATTTATGTATGTTCTTTTGTTTGAGATCATGAAGATCCTTTCAATTGAATTGATAGATATTATATTTTTACTAGATACATTAAATAAGTAAGTGTTGCCCATAAGATTTTAAGTTTGAGATCGATAGATTATTGTTTGGTAATTGTTATGTATAAGATACATCTAGTATAAATTTGAATTTACGTATCATAACTAAAAAAATAGTGTTTGATACATTATTATTTATGTCTGTTATTTTATTTGAAAAATACAACACTTTAAATTTTTTAAAAAATACATTATAGTAATTGTTTGAGATCGATACATTATTGTTTGCTAATTGTTATATATCAGATACATTTAGTATAAATTTGAATTTACGTATCATAACTAAAATAAGCGTTGATACATTAATCGTTAAGTAAGATACATTATATTTTATACATGATACATTAATCTGATGCGCGAGATACATTAATCTGATGCGCTGATACATTAATTTAATGCACAAAAATGAGGGATATTGAAAATTTGTAAAACAATAAATTTAAAGCTCGAGCATGTGTCCTTCCTCGATTTCTTCGCTCACAAATGTATCACGAATATAGTTTGATATTGTGTACGAAAACATATTCTTCTAAATTTGAATAACCGTAGAAGATACATAGCAACACTTGATACATGACAAAATGTTAAATTTGGTAGAGACTACTTCTTTTCATTTCATAATGTAGTTTCACCAGCAAAAGAGGATCTCCTAAAACTGATCTTTTTGCAGGAAACAATATGAATACATCATATCTATTACATTTCTTTTATGCATATTGTGAAGGTGAAAATGGAGGAGAATTCGGTAATTCTTTAGAAAAAATTGTAAAGCGAAAACTTGAGTTGTTTTGAAAAAAATTGTGGAGAGATATAACTGAAAATAGAGAGAATTAAATCTGAAAATTAAAAAATGAAGGAAGTAAAGATTGAGGGAGTAAAAATAGGAAGAGATAGAGTGAGTAAAAATAGGAAGAGGTTGAGGAAGTGAAATAAGGAGTAAAAATAGAAAGAAAAACGTGTATAACTTTATGTATCTGGAACAATAGGTTTGAAAGGAAAAAGAGGGATTTTAGAAATATTTTTAAATGATAGGGAATAATAGAAATTATGAAAAATAAAGATGTGTATATAGGTAATTTATCCTAATATATATACTAGAAAAAATGACCCGTGCATGCACGGCCCAACATGATTCAACCATTTAATTGATGCTAAATAAATTAAAAGTCATCAAGTGAAAAAAAAATGTTACTACTATAAATGATAAATATTTTTTATTATAGTATATAAATGATAAATATTTTTTTATTATAGTATATTTATGCAGATTTCCCTTCTTTAAATGGGCTGACACGGTTAAAATTATAGTATATTTATGTAGGTTTCCCTTCTTTATATGGATTGACACGATTTAAATAAAACAATATTCATCAAAGCAACTGAGAGTACATATTAAGGAAGGACTACACACAGTTACTACTTTGATTTCATGTTCTTAAACAATTTATTTTTCCAGTTGTAACTCAAGTTGTTAAACTAATTGTAACTACAAAACTATATGTCCAATTGATCAATTAATAAATGAAAAGGGCCAATTTACCTGTTTTACATCATCCAAATAGCTCATACAACATAATATTTTCAAAAACCATAATCTCTAAGTAGTATGTTGACCACAATTATCAAAACTACTTCCATTGCTAGAAATAAGTAAATTCAACAACCTGGTGAGTACAACAAGGTAGTATCACCACGGGCGGATCTACTTAGGATTGTGGGGTGTCACGCTATCCACGAGCTTTGGTCGAAACGCGATGTATATATAGATGTATTATGTACCATTTGTATAAATAAATAAATGGTACCCACAGAACCAAAAGGCGTTGTAGTGCCACTGGTAGAGGGTGGTACTCTTGCCTCTCAGACCCCGGATCAAATCTGGATGACAACATTTAAAAAAAAAAAAAAACTCGCAGGATGAGGAATTTAGCTTCAACGATTCATATTTTGAAGATTATATTTCCCTTTTTTCTTTTAAATTCTAGTTGACTTTGTTTTAATTAGTAAATATTGTTGACTAATTTAAAAATATTAATATTTAATTTTTTATAATTTGTTATTAGTTATTTGTTTGATGGAGAAGTGTTGAAAATAGATTTAAACTATGTTACATTAAATGAATATATTCTCTATTAATGATTTTATTAAAAATATCCATATGGTTAATAATTTATTCAAAAAATGTCTGCACTACTAATATTTTGATCCTAAAAATGTCTATATTGTTATTTTATTATGTCAAAAATACACCTTTTCTGATGAACATAATTTTTTTCTATTTTCTAATAAAATTATTGTTTTTAAAGAGTCACTTTCTTGTTTCTTTTCTTTTGAAAACATTTTAGCTAAAAAAAATGGACATAGTAATATTTTTCTTAATCTCATTTTATAATTTAAATACAATAATGTGATGTCTTTTGTAAATAATATCATAGTGACTTCATCTTTAATTTTTTATTTAGTTATAATAATATCCTTTTTTCCTAATAAAATAAAAAAATTTATTTCTTAATATTTTTAGAATTGATTAAGTAAATATTTAAAATATCACTTTCTTCCATGAAGTAGATAAAAAATGAAATATGAAATAAGAGTGATGATTAATATTAAAGTGATTCATTTAGTTTGTTAGCAAGGGACATCTTTACAAATATAAGTAATTTAAAATATATAAACTCTTTACAAATATAAGTAATTTAAAATATATAAACTCGTCGAGAAATATTATAAATGAATAATATATAAATATTAGTAAAATTATTTTAAAAAAAGTTAAGCTTTATGAATTTTGTATGGAATCGAAACCTAAAGTTGATTTAGTGATCTAAGCAATGTGTCTACTTGACAGCCACGAAGTTCAAATCCTAAATCCGCCCTTGAATATCACCCTCCATTACATGAAGAGCAATATAACAATATATACATGAGCCCCAATAAAATATTATATGTAACAAAACTTTTGTTCTACAATAAAATAGTCTAAATTTCGAGAGACGATAAAAATAATTTAAATTTATATGATCAATTGTAGCTTAAAATTTCTCATATTTCTTCATAGCTTCGCACTCTTGTATTTTTCAAGCCTCTTTTGTATTTATTTTTTTTTGAGTCGACGCGATTTCGAAAGTTAAACTCTATGTTGCCAAAAGTAGAGACTTCCTGCATAGACTTTGCTTATGGGATCATCATATCATTTAAGAGTTAAAAAATTCAGCATATTGAACACTATAGCTTGTTATTTTGAACTATCATTGAGTTATGTCATGAAATTAGCGTCAAACACTTTTTAGCTTATTTTTCCTCCTCAAAATTTTATCCTGAACAAGATATAAAGAGTATTGGACATTCCAAAGGCATAGAATCATAATTGCAACCTGTTATTTGTAGTTTTGATGATTTGACAAACTTAGGGACCTTGTAAAGGTACCAGGTTTCTTACTTGAGTGTTGCAGATGAAACAAACTCAGGGACCTAATAGAGGTACCAGGCTCTCATAGTGACAAGCCTGTTGACTGCCAGCCGGAGAAGGTACAGAAAGTAGGTGCACACTTCCCGATGGCGTCAGAAAGTGAGACTTCTCCAACCAATGGCAAAGAGTTTAAGGAAAGTGACTTGTCCATATAAAAGGCACTTTCCTAAACATCCTTGGCAGTGTTTGCAACTTGAGATAAAACTCTTCAAGATATTGCAAAGGCTGCTAGTAAACAAAGGCAGAATTATTCCAAGAACAACAGCAATCTCTGGAGCTTTTCGTGTAGTTGTTTAGGAATACATTCTCTTGCTCTTAAACTGTAAACTATTCCTGAATCTATAAAGGAATCAGTGGGTGGTGTTAAAAGTCTAGGTTGTCCAGGTGGGATAGCTTAGTGGGTAGATTGTTTTCTACTTAGGCTTATTAAGCAATAGAGACTATTGCTTAAACGTGAGATTAAAAACTTCTTCTCACATTTGTTGTAATCGTGTTTTACTTTTGCTTTGGAAGATTAGTGAAAACGATTGAAAATCCTGTGAGACAGGTCGGGGGTTTACTCCCTTAAGCAAGGAGGTTTCCACTTAAAATCATCGTGTTGATTTTACTGCATTTAACTTTCTGGTTTTATTCATTAGTGTAGTAAGGGACCTGGTCCATTACTTGTTAAGTGAAGACATATATTCTATCACAACCCTATGTTAAGTGGAAGGAATTTACTATGACTATAGATGCAGGTACTAAATAGACTTAGTGGATTTCCTTTCAATTCAGATATCTCATTTTATACCTATAAAACACCTGCAAATATGAAGGAAAAAAAACAAGTTAATGATGAGCTTCAAGTTAGCAAAGTGTTGTAGTAGCACCAAAGTCCTATATACTGTAATGCTAAGCCAATGAAAAGGTTATACTGAGTTTCTTTGCACTCAAAAATTTTATGAATATTTTCTCAGCTCTCTTGCCAGGTACCAAAATTAAAATCGCACTTAACACATGACAATCATATATGATATAATTTCCCACACACACTCTGAGAAAGTTTATCGGATATATCTAAGATTTTAAAAAGTGTATCTTTCTTATGTACGTTTCAAGGTTATAATTGTGTAATCACAATTAAATAAAGTATAATATAATACAGAATAGAACAATACCAAACAAAAATAAAAAGAAACAGGATTTATTTACTTGTGATAAAAATTAGAAATACCATAAGAAGAAAACAAAGAGAAATTGCACATTTATAAATTATTCTTACTCGGCATATATAGCCCATTATTATTATTCTAGAAACATCGACCAGTTAAAGAATTACATTCCCTACCTCCAACGATTATAAAAAAATAAGACAACCTCTGCTTGCTTCTATCATCCAAGATATAAGCACACATTGCTTCCATCATTCAAGTACTAAGAAGGACCAGTGAGAACAAAAAAATGACAATATGTAAATTAGTGTTCTACATGTGCAATTCAATTTAGCACCTTGAGAAATAGCGAAATCGAATTGGCTCTTTATCCATTAAAAATTATCTATGATTAATTCAAAAAGGAGAAAATAATAGCCAAAAACATACAAATCCACACATATAGCAGGGGCAGCAGAATGGTTATATATATAGCAGCCAAAAACACCCCTGTCCAAAAAATTTATGATACGTGTTTATTCAACTTTACTATGGAAGACACGTATGTAACATAGGAAATGAACAACAAGAGTTATCAATTTGATAACTGTAAATGACTAAAATATCCTTGTATTTCATTTTAAAGACAAACAACACACATATTAAAACTCCCTCTTCTATATAAGACTAGAAAGTATAGCATGTGCCAGCACGGGCCCAACACAATATCAGAATCACTAAGCTATTCAGGATCTCAAGTAATCAATTTTCAGTAATGGTTAAGATCCTTAAGCACATGTTCAAATGGGACAGAAGAGAGGATTGAATAATCAAACGAAATCTTAACATAATCTAATGTTTGTCTCTGTGCTTTATTTATAGTCATTGCAAAGCATAGACGTATATGGAACTGTGTTCTTTTAAAAGAAACAGGTAGTTTTTCATCCTCTGATGATAGTAATGGTATTCTTGATATAAATACGTGTTTGTCTCTGAAATCACCACTTGCAATTTTACAACTTATAACATGTTTTTTGAAATCACAGCACACCAATCGTGTGAAAAGCAGAACTAACATCAGTAAGTGTGCCCTGCTTCTTTCAGAGAAAATTTGTCTAGAAGTCTTCTCATTAATTTTAGTTTGTTGCTCCCCAGCTTTGAAAAGAGCTTTAGCATCATGATCAACCAAAGCTCTATCAACCTGAGGGCTTCTTGCGCATTGTGTTTTACACAATAAAATTTTATCAAATAAAATAGTAACAAATAATATAAAGGATATCCCATGATCACGTGATAAAATGAAGTCAAGTACTTTATTGTTGCAATTACTATCCATATATTATAACTACCAACACATCAATCAATCCTGAAACAGGATATAAAGCTGAAAAAAGTATGATGGAGAGCTCTGCATAAAGCTATTGCCATCAATTTCTTGTAGGATTTGGATTGAAATCCAACATGTTGCCAATTAAGAATTGGCCCTTCTACTGTTGCCAAACGGATAGTATGACTTCAGCAGTTCTAAAATCATAGGAAGATAGTTAAAATGACTCGAATAAGAGGCTACCCAACATTTGTGAAACATGACTTTAGCCTAGCTAAAAATATTCTTTGCTTTTAATTCACAATTTTTGGTTAAGCATTATACACATTCTCTGTGTGAAATGCCACATAACGCACGAAAAGGCAACTATTGGCCACAACATAACACAAAAACTTACAATAAAAGCAGAATTCAACAATTCTAAAATCATAAGAAGATAGTTAAAATGACTCGAATAAGAGGCTACCCAACATTTGTGAAACATGACTTTAGCCTAGCTAAAAATATTCCTTGCTCTTCCTTCACAATTTTTTGGCTAAGCATTGTACACATTCTCTGTGTGATATACCACATAACGCACGAAAAGGCAACTATTGGCCACAACATAACACAAAAACTTACAGTAAAAGCAGAATAACACAATGAAGTGTCCGTAATAGAGAAACTCCAACCAAAAAAGAAGAGAAAGATAAATAAATCTCACTAATTTAAGTGCAAATAATTTTTCAACATCTTCCTTCATAAGATTCAAGTCATACATGCAATTATTTCTTTGTGTAGCATCAAGTGGTAATGTAGAGTAGCAGCAAGAGTAAGCAAGAAATTGCACTGGAAATTAGAAAAAAAGAAAAGCTCAAGAGGTACAACAGTTGCATAACAGTCTAGTTAACCAATGTTATAGTATATAAATCAGCTAAGTGTTATGAAAAAGGAAATAAAGAATTAGTATACAAGCTAAGCACTTGGGGAGCAAAAGAAATATGTCCAGTCGTTGAAAAAGTATTTTGAAAGATTAAGAAAACCAACCGGCTTGCTCTACCACTTGTGTGGCATTGGAGATGAACCTACCTGTATAAAGAAACTATTTCTTGTGAGGTAAGGTATAATACATTATAAATTAATAATTAAATCACAATACAATAAGCTATATCTAATGTCACATTAGCATATCTAATATATCTTTTTTTTTATCTTTCTTCGGCGGAGCATTGTTGCTCATCTCAACATGTTATTTTTTCAACTTCACAAATTACAAAATTTTAGGATTTTCAATCTATTTTACCAAACGTGTTTTTGTTTTTGTAACCTAACATCTAACATGCACATATCAGATCGCTTTTCATGTTTGCTTTTTACCTAGCTCTAAGCCTCTAAATTCTTAACATTTATTTCTCTTTTCATAGCCTTCTTGTTGCTCAATTAAGTTCCTTTCGTCTATCCTTTCATTCTTCTATTTCCAGTGTAAAATACTGGTAAATTTATTTATGGTATTTGTATAATAATGACAAAGACTAATTCGAGCACTTCTATTTGTTAAAATGTTATCTAACTGGTCGGGAAGTATACTCACTGCATATTCTCAATTAAAATTTGTATTCGAATCTTTCAACAACTAATTACAAAACTTTCAAAAGCTACAAGTCAATCTCAACAACTCAACCCCTTTTAATCTGCAGGGTTATTATCCCAAAAGGAAGCAATTTCTTACGGCTCAAAAGTAATTTAAAAATAAAAAATTCTTATAACCCGAAACAAAAGCCTACAGATTTGAAACCCACAGTAAAACATATCAAAATATCTCTTATAGCAAAAAAGTAAACCTAATCGTCAACAGATCTTGCAATCCAATCTAGCAGGTGAGATATACAAAAAATCAAATTGGGTCTTCTTCGTTCTCAATAATAATTTATCTAAAAGGGAGAAGATAGTGACTGAAAGCACACCTGCAGAATAACACCAGCGCACACAGAGTAGCTGCAGCAGAAATTTTCTACATACAACAATGGAAGAGCAAAAGTTTTAGGTATTAAAGCTGAATTAGAAAACTTCGTGTTGCTTGAGAAAATTCCTGATAAAAAGACACGTATAGAAAAAAGGAGAATTCAAAGAAAAATTCATCACTTAGATAAGGTGAAATGATCAAAATACCCTTGTAAAATAATTGAATAACAAAGAGCACACATGTTAAAGAACTTTAAACTGTCTCTTCTATATAAGACTAGGTAAGAGTTGCCCGTGCAAGCACGGGTCCAACGTTGCAATATTTTTATAGGTGAATGTAATGATAGTGCATACATTGAGACACGAGATTTTACGTTCTACATGCTGCATTTTGACTGCTATATTTTGGCCCTTTTTCAGCGTTATTCAGCAGCAGAGAGCACGTCTAGGATAAGAGGAAATGAATTTAGCGTTTAGTTATGGAGAGGATAAATGTGGAGCGTGATTGCAACATTTATGTACTTGACGGTTTGCAAGAATAGCAGCAAAATTCACGCTATCAACAACAAAACTGCAAAAGTGTCGGCCATCAACATTTATAGTAGCCGAGTAGACAAAAGGGTGGTGCTAGCGATATCGCAAAAAAAATAGTATATACTACGCTGATAACAAAAGGAGAAAACGGTTAGTTATTGAAAAAAAATAGTGTAAAAATATATCTAAGTTGTATAATTTGATTATTTAATTAGGAATAAGGTGAGTATCCTGCAGGTTGTCATCCAAATGTAGGCATTATTCTGCGGAAACATGGGTCAAAAAAAAACAAAAGAAAAAGCAAATGAAAGTGTAAATATTTGAAAAAAATATTAACAAACATGTGAGTCATCGACAGTCCATCCCGTCCCTCCTTGTATAATCAAAGTTCTGATGAGACTACAAGTTGCTGAACCAAGTTACTGAAAAGCAATATGTGAACAATTACGTCCACAATCAATGACAGTGTTCGAGCTAATGAATCATGATACTACCCTGGTTTCATTAACAATTAAGAAACACAACCTCAAGGTATTGTCATCCTCTTTATCACTAGAGAAAGACTTATTAGACAAGTTATATACCAATTCAACCAAAAAAAAAAAGAATCAATCAGTAGCAGACTACTATCATCCATGCCACTACCAGTTCCCAAACAACAACCTCACTCTGATATTACATATCTCATTCACCAAGCCAAGTTGAATGGTTGGTATATTGAACCCCATGAGGTACATACAATAATTTAAAATTTGTTTTTTTTTGTACTAACTTAAACTTTTAGATGACATGTGTATTTATGAAAACATATTCAAGTGGAAGAAGAAGTGGCTCAAGGAAGCATAGCACATATATACAAAGAAAGATGGAGAGGATATGAAGTTGCAATCAAAATTCTGTCTTGATGTACTTTATGCATCTTCCATAAGCAGAAGTCAATCCTACTGTAACAACCTAACACTTCTTTACGGAGTAGTTCAATCAAATTCACTAACCTATCATCATAGTAGACAATTATTGAAAATGTTAAGGTAAAGTTGCTCCTATTCCTTCAAATACTCATGTAACACCCTTGAGATTTTCATGTACTTCCCCTACTACAGATATCAAAACTTATACATTGTTGCAGAATACCAAAAACTTATTGTATGTTGTTTTCTACAGTTCGTTATTAGTTTATAAACTTGGTAGAGCGGCTAACAAATAATTTTATATACATGGTCTAGAAAATGACTAATCCTCTTGACCTCCTTACAGTAATTATAACACCAGAGCATGAAAAAGACAATGATATGGTTGGAGTTTTTGAGAAGAGAGTACCTTTATTCTTTTTTTTTTCGAGACAATTTTTTTAAAATTGCTTTTCATCCGAATGCCAAAAAAAAAAACAGATTTTGCAAAACCTTCAAATAATTGTTCTCACATAGAAAGTTATAAATGTTTAATCATACAGTAATTTAATGTATGATTTTTGACAGTCCATATAAATATTTGCTAGTGGATCATTGATGTCAAAGGTATGAGATTTAATTTTGTAGTTGTTATAATTTTGTTACATCTCAAATGGATTAGTTTAACATAATTTGACAAAATTGTTATTCTTTATATTAAATTTTGAAAAACTTTCACATATAGCCACAAAAAAATAATTAATTACTCTACATAACTATAGTTTGATATTTACAATTTGGAGCTGCATGTTATATGGAGGAGAGAGGCGAGCGAGACTGGGAGAGAGATGAGAGAGGGGAAAAAGAGTGAGAAAAAGTGAATTGTATATGTATATTGGGTAGATAATTGTATATTATACATATGTATTTGTATATATGGCAAGAGAGATTGGGAAAGGGAGGAGAGAGACGAGAGATACTGGGAGAGGGAGGAGAGGGGCGAGCGAGATCGAGAGAAGGAGGAGAGAGGTGAATTCTATATGTATATAATTGTATATTATACATATACATTTGTATATAGGGCAAAAGAGATTGGGAGAGAGAGGAGAGAGGCGAGCGAGAGAGGGCAGAGAGTGGGAGAGAGGTGAATTGTATATGTATATAGGCTAAATAATTGTATATTATACATATGTATTTGTATATTTTGGCGAATTATACATATATACAAGCATGACTAATTATACAAATTCGAAGTCAGCCTACGTAATTAATGTGTAATGTTAGTCGCGAGTGATAATTATAGCAAATTATAATTATGATGAGTAATTAAATAGTATAAATTTGCTTTGTTGCGTAATTTTCCCTTCAATCTTTAATATTAATGCATACTATGAAAAGCATGAGTTATTTAATAAATACTTTAAAATAAATCATTTTTAATAATATTCATTAATATGAAGAAACTAATATAAAGAGAGACAAATTTGTCAAATATTAATTTATATTTATTTTAAATAGATTGAAAAATGGTTACAATAAAAATTAAAATGAGGAAAGTAAGCATAATATCGTATATCACGTGGAGGTGAGTGTTATAGAGCAAAACTTTAACAGGCTCCTCTAAAATTATCCTTTAAAAAATATAAAGAAGTTATTTTGTTAATTTAACGTGTAATTTATAATTGATAATAAAGATATTTACTAGGCTGAAAAATCGAAACAAAATATGAAGTACGTAATATGTTTTCACCAATTACTTGTATATTTATCTTGCATTTGAAAAAAAATTGCGTCACCTCAAATAGATTCTATAATGCACGATATAAATTTAATTGGAGCTTCAATATAAATTTCGAACACAATTTTTTTTTTTAAAATGTATTATTGTGGGATGCTTCACATAAGACTACCAAGTCAGGAAAACGTTATTCAATTAGTCCTAATCATTAAGGCCTGACAAGAAAAAATGGCATGTTGATGTTAATTTATTTTTTTTCTACATATAAATGAATTGAAAGCAGTTTTCTAATTATAATATACATACGTATGACTGGAAACGGACAAATGGTTGGTTGATTTGCAATTATAGTTTCTTACTTAAAAGTAATAATAAAAAGAGCTACGATAACCATTGCAATTATGTAGTACTTTTTTTTGTTTCTCGTTTATAATATTTTATTTCTCTTGATTTTTGGAATCAAGTGATTGATGGTACCGGGTACGTCAAATAAAATATGAAATGATAGCTATATTATTGATAGCGAAGAAAATATTAATATAATATACGATGTCCCAATATTTAAAATTTAGGTATTTTGATGAAATTAGATTCTTGAAAATGTGAAAAATTTATTAAAAAATACAATTATTTCATAAAGTTGTTCATAAATAAAAGCATGTAACTGTCAAAAAAGAACAAATTTTCATTGAGATGGACACCTATTCCCACTATATATGCTAGTAACGTGCCAAATTTTAAATATATATCATCTACATATAAAATTGACATAATACATATATTAGATCCTAAATTTGGCTTCAAATTTTAACTTTGACCTCTAACTTTCATAATGCACAAATATGCACTTTAACTATCCAACTAAATATGCACTTTAACTATCCAACTTTTAAATAAACAAATACATGAGTCCTACATGGCAAAATACACGTAGGACACCATGTAGGACAAAAATTGACATGCAGGATGACATGTAGGACATGTGTGTCTATTTGTTCAACTTTATACAAGTTTAAGTGTCTATATGTACACATCTAAAGTTGAAGGCATAAATGTGATTAGAAGTCAAGTTAAAGGGCATACTTATTATGCCTATAAAATTTGACATATATATACAATTTTAATCTTCGACGACGAAGGTGTTCCAAGCTAAATCCCTTCATGTCATCATATATATATAAATATATATATATATATCAATAGGAACAAGGTTGAAGTTGCCCCTTTATTACGCGGACTATTTATCAACGATCATAATTAAGTGTTTATTAATTATACTATTCAGTTAGTTGATTCCATTTTTCAGTTCGTTAGCGATATCATAGTCTGTTAGTGTTAGTTAGATATTTTTCTCTTTCTTCAAATTAGTTGTTGAACATTCACACATGTATATAAGTACTTTGTTGGTAAGTGTGAGTCCTCATATCTTCTTCTCGGCTATTGCTTTTTTCTCTCAACTGTGGCAGTTATGGCTTTAATGTTTTTAGCCATGATTGAGCTCTGACCATTTGTGTGAAAATTTTAATACTGTTACTGAATAGTTTATATATAATAACTGAAGGAATATTGATTGTATTGAAGTGTTAACCTAATAAGGGAATACATGGGAGATATATATAGGAGATATAGGAAGGAGTTCTAATCCTAATAGGACTAGGATTAAGGAGTACTAATCCTAATAGGACTAGGATTAGTACACAGTAAATACTAATATTATTTAATACTATTTATTTAATACTATCTGTTATTATCCCCCTCAAGCTGAGCTGAGCGGAAGCGAACGGAAGCTTGGAACTGAGGTAATCGTGCTGTCGGCTCGGGAGAGGCTTGGTGAGAATATCAGCCGGTTGTTCTTCAGTGGGTACATATTGCACAGTCATGGTGCCGGCCTGAACTTCATCGCGAACAAAGAAACAATCGGTATCAACATGCTTCATTCTGGTGTGTAGGACGGAATTCTTGGCCACACAGATGGTTGATTTGTTGTCACAATAGAGAGCAGGAACAGTGTGAGTGGCGCGGAGTTCGCGAAGAATATATGTGACCCACATGGTCTCAGCAGCAAGAAGAGCAAGGGCGCGGTATTCAGCTTCAGTCGAGGACCGAGAGACCTTGGGTTGTTTTTTTGTACACCAGGAGATCAGGTTCGGCCCCAAAAAAACGAGAAACCCCGATGTAGATTTTCTGTCATTTTTATCATTCGCCCAATCTGAATCTGAGAAACCCCGAAGCTCCAAGTCCCCGGGTCGAATGAGTAAACCACGACCAAGAGTGCCAAAAATGTACCTGAGAATGCGTTTTAGACAATGGTAATCATGTTCACTTGGTTGATGCATGCGCTGAGCAACTCGGTTGACAGCAAACTGGATGTCAGGACGGGTAATGGCCAGATACTGTAGAGCCCCAATGAGGCTGCGGAAGTGGGTGATATCGGCAAAGGGGGTGTCGGCTCCATTCGTAGACGAAGAGACTGCCATCGGTGTTGGTTGACTGGTGCATTTTTCCAGTCCAGCTTTCTGCAACAGATCTCGAGCATATTTTGACTGATGAAGAAACAAGCCGCTGCCTGTCCGAGAAACCTCCATTCCCAGAAAATAATGTAACGGGCCAAGGTCCTTCATTTTGAAGGTAGTATGCATAGCTCGAGTGACATCCTGAATGAGAGCTGCAGTAGAGCCTGTAATAATGATATCATCTACATAGACAAGAAGAATGACTGTACCGTGTGCTGAATGTCGAGTAAACAGACTCGTGTCGTGTACGCAACACGTGAAGCCGAGTCCCTGGAGGAACGTTTTCAGACGTGTGTACCAAGCACGGGGGGCTTGCTTGAGCCCATACAGAGACTTCTGGAGTTTGCAAACATGTTGAGGGAAGCGGGGATCAACATAGCCCGGTGGTTGCGTCATGTAGATAGTTTCATCAAGCATGCCATGAAGAAAAGCATTGGAAACATCCAACTGATTGATGAGCCAATTGTTGCGCACGGCGAGTGACAGTACCAGGCGAATGGTTTCCTGCCGAATAACAGGACTGAATGTCTCGGAGTAATCAAGCCCATACTCCTGATTGTAGCCTTTAGCAACCAAACGAGCCTTGTACCTGGAAATACTGCCATCTGCATTGTGTTTAATTTTGTACACCCATTTACAGCCCACTGGGTGCCGCCCATGGGGCTTAGGTACAAGAACCCAAGTTTTCTGATCAGTCAAAGCCTTAAACTCGTCATCCATAGCATGACGCCAATAAGCATTTTTTGAGGCAACAGAGTAGGTTGTTGGTTCACTATCGGGAAGGGGTGTATTTGGTAGTATGGTAGCCTGAAAGGTTTTGGGTTTAAAGATACCGGCTTTGCCACGGGTTAACATGGGATGAGTATTGGGGGGTGGCACGGGCGGTGGTGATTCGGGGGTGGCCGGGAAGGACCCAAAACGGATCGGGCTGGAGATGTTGTGGGTATGGGGTGGTTCGGGTTGGTTGTGAGTGTGGGTGGTGGTTGCGGGTGTATTGTGGGTGACGGTCGAAGGGGTGATGAGGGGTGGTTGGGTAGTGGGTGGAGGTGTGGGGGAAGGTGGTGAGGGACCCTGTGAGTATGTTGGAAAAAGGGGAAGGACGCCAATGAATGATGTATTTGTGGAGGAGGAAATAGACTCGTAGGGAAACTCATTTTCGACAAATTTGACATGACGAGATATGTAGACTTTATGAGTTTGTGGGTCAAGACAGCGATAACCCTTGGAGGTAGGATGATAGCCCAAAAAAATACAAGGACGGGATCGGGGTTGTAATTTGTGAGTAATATGAGGGCGTAGCCAAGGGTAGGCAAGACACCCAAAGACGCGGAGGTTGGTATAATTGGGAAGTTCTTGGTAAAGGAGTTGATAGGGTGATTTGTTGGAGAGAGTGTGACTGGGCATTCTGTTAATGAGGTAGTTTGCGGTGGCTAGAGCTTCTACCCAAAAGGAGACAGGGAGATGAGATTGATGTAGAAGAGTAACCACCGTTTCAATGAGATGGCGATGCTTACGCTCAGCCACCCCATTCTGTTCGGGAGTGTATGGACAGGAGGTTTGATGTATAATTCCCAGGGATTGCAGAAACTGGCCAAAGATGTTATTGACATATTCCTTTCCATTGTCACTTCGAAAAAGTTTAACATGAGAATTGAATTGTGTTTTGACCATTTTTTCAAAAGTGACAAAGGTGGTGTATGCCTGTGATTTGTGTTTTAGTGGGTACAACCAAGTGTATTTTGTAAAATCATCCACAAAACAAATATAATAGCGAAAACCAGCAAATGAAGGAACAGCAGTAGGACCCCATAGGTCAGAATGAATAAGTTGAAAAGGTGCAGTTGTACGCTTCTCAGATAAAGTAAAAGGTAATTTATGAGATTTAGCAATTGAACAGGAGTCACAATTGTTTACATGAATGGAAGAAAAACCTAATTGAGACATTAAAGAATTTATTATTTGAGTAGACGGGTGACCCAGACGACTGTGCCACAACAGACTGTGGCCATCAGCCGAAAGAGCCACCGGAGCCACAGGAACGCTTTCTGAAACTGGGTGGGCAGACGAACTTGTGCCAGGAAGAACGTACAGACCATGCTCACAGGGGCCCTGAAAAATCACCCTCTTGGTAGTATTGTCTAGGATCTGAAAATCATTAGAGGTGAACAAGAGTGAGCAATTATTGTCTTTTGTGAATTGGTGAACTGAAAGGAGATTGGATTTAATAGAAGGGACGTGGGTAAGGTTACCTAGGTGAAAGATAGCGGTGGGGGTTTTAATGGTACCCGTGCCAGTGTGAGAAATATTAAGGGACTCACCGTTGCCAACAGTAATACCATTGGAGCCATGATATGGATTTGGAGCGTTAAGCTTGGATAGATCAGAAGTAACGTGCATGTTGGCCCCAGTATCCAACAGCCATTCAGAGGAAGGGCCGGCTTGAGATGCATAATTGGCACGGTTATCACTATTTCGGCTCTCCTCATACCGAAACCAGCAACGAACAGCGGTGTGTCCTGTTTTCTGACAGATTTGACAAGTTGGACGATCCCGCTCGTAAGTGCCCTGCCCGCCGCTGGAAGATGACTGCCCGCCGCTGCCGAAGGAGTGCAGGCTGTTGTTGCTGCCGTGCTGCTGACCGTCGTACGGCGGACGACTGCCCTGCCGACCGCCGCGCCCGCGGCCTCCGCTGTTTCTGCCGTAGCCGCCGCGGCTCCCCTGCCGGCCGCCACCACGCCCCCCGCGATAGTTCTGGCTTGCGGTGAGGGCGGTGGCCGGCTCCATAACAGCGGCTTCTCGGAGAAGAAGTTTGCTCTCCAGATCCACGTTGATTTCTTCACTTTTTAGCCACGAGGAGAGAGTATCCAGGTCAACGGGCGTTGGACTGATGCGAACCGCCTGTTTAATGGAGGAGTAAGCTGATGGGAGCCCCCGAACGACGCACATGACGAGATCTTTTTCGGGAATGATTTCATTCACGGTGTCGAGGGCTGTGATGATGGTGGAGACCTCGTCTAAATACTCCGCCATAGTTTTCGTGCCTTTGGTAATTGTGTGGAGACGATCACGCAATTGAAAAATATGAGAGTGGGAAATTGATGCATAGCGTGTTGCGAGGGCCGTCCACAGGGCTGAAGCAGTTGTGTAGGATCGGACGTGTTTCTGAACCGTGGGAGAGATGACCGCAATCAAACATGATCGGATCTGGCCATCCACGGCTTTCCAGGCGGCATGGGCCGGATTGGTTTTTTCTGATTTGTCCGTGGCGGTGATGACTGCCGGCGGCGGTTCTGTGCTTCCATCGACGTATTTGAGAAGGTAATTGGCCTCAAGGGCTGTAAGAACGGTGATTTTCCATGTAGGGTAATTTATGTCTGATAATTTTTCGGGAATCAGGGCATGAAGATGCCTGAGAAGGAGTTTAACGCCAGAAGGAAGTGAATCGAGAGGATCCACCTCGGTTGTCATGGCTGCCGCCGCCCAAGAGAAGAGAGGGAACGATCGGTGCCCTAAAGAGAGAAAAAAAAAACCTAGAGAAAAGAAGATCTAGGTTTTCTGGCTCTTGATACCATGAAGGAATATTGATTGTATTGAAGTGTTAACCTAATAAGGGAATACATGGGAGATATATATAGGAGATATAGGAAGGAGTACTAATCCTAATAGGACTAGGATTAAGAAGTACTAATCCTAATAGGACTAGGATTAGTACACAGTAAATACTAATATTATTTAATACTATTTATTTAATACTATCTGTTTTTAATAACAATGTTTTAAAAAGTATAATAAATACTATAATGTTTCGAACACCCTTGGAATAAGTGGGAGAGCTAGTCCCTTATATGAGAAATTTTAGATTTTGAGACAAAATTATTCATATCCTCTTGTGACTTAATATCTTCATCAACAATATTAACCACAAATTTCTCATCTTGTTGAGAAGAAGGAAAAAAAAGTTAGGGGTTTAACCATTTTTGAGCTTTTATTATTCATGATCTTTGTGTTCTCGGGTTGAATCTGAGATTCAGTCCTTTCCACAGATGGAGTATTCCTGCTGAAGCTACGAAGTACAAACTATAAATGTCTTATATAGGAAACTAATCGTGCATCGGCCACTGCTGCACCTTAGCTAACTTGGCTGGAGTTCTTACTTTGTGAAACTGGGTACTTTGTCACTACAACTCCTATACTTTGGTGTGATAACCTATCTATCATCCATTCCCGCACTAACATATGGAGATAGACTTTCATTTTGCCCCTTAAAAGGTGAAGGAGAAATTTTTGGTTGTTCATTATCTTAGCACTCATGATCACCAATGTTCTCATGAAAAAGCTCTTTCAAAAGTAAGATTTCAGCATTTCAGAGACAAGTTGAAAGTGTCTGCTTCCCTGTTCAACCTGCAGGGGAGTGTAATGGATAGGCTTAGATAGATTCCTATTATATCTAAACTATGTAAAAGAGTAAGTTATGATATTCCTTTGAGAGAATGATTGTTGTGTTGTAATCGTTCTCCTCAATCTGTATTGCCTAGTTCATATAAATATCGATGTTTAGTCTAAGTATATATTCATGTTGTTGTACATATTTTACGTATGAATATTATGAATAGGATTTTTGAACCCTCGATTGATTTTTAAATGGTGAGAGGGTCAAGCAGGTCACATGTAAATATTGTTCTTTGTAAAATGAATGGTTTGTTTCCTGTTATTCTCAAATGTTGATGATTTAATAAATTGTGGGATCTAATTTGAAACCCGATCCTATGAGAAATTGAGAGTGTCGTACATGAAAAGGACAGTTGTAAAAAGTTGCAACAACCACTGTAAAAAGCAGTGGTTGGTGCGCGACCGCAGAGAGTAATTACTCTCAGCAAATGGCATTGCACCAGGCTATTCACCTGTCCTATATCAGCCATTTTGACAAGTGACATAATCAATTTTTTTGCATTGGGATGATTACACAACAACAGTCATTCTCTCAAAGGAATATCTTTTCTCATATTTAGGAAGGGACCTAATAGAGTTATCTTATGCCTTTAGTTGTTATTTGAGAACATTATTTTGTGCTTATCAGATCCTCTCAAGTTACATTCATTATTGTTTGAATTTGAGTTGTAGCTAGAGTTAGCTATGTTGGGGTCTTGGAATTAGTAGTTGGTGTAGTGGACAATATTGCTTGGTCTTACGGGGAAGGAATTAAGAGTTTAATTCCTATATTGTGTTTGAAATCATGTGAAACATGTCACGGTTTTCTCCTCTCTTTAGCAAAGATGTTTTCACGTAATTCTTAGGGATTGTTTGGTAGGCCGCATTAGAAGAAATAATTCATGCATTAGGCAAGGTGTTATTTAGTACTATTGTTTGGTAGGAATTTGGGTCTATGTATAACTATCCATTAATAAGTTATACCTCTTACATGGTATTATAGGATGTTTTACTAATACTTTTCCTCAAATCATTTTAATTATTTTGTTTATTTTCTTGACTTTATGGTTTATATTTGTTCTCGTAAATTTATTTAAATAAATTAGCTTACAGATTATTTAGAGAGAGTTGTTTGTTACTAAATAAATTCAACACAAATTTGAAGTGTGTGTGTCTGTGTGTATATAGATGTGTGTGTGTGTGTGTGATTTTCTAATTATTTGTATTTTGAAGAATTTAAAATATAATACATATTAAAACTATAACTTACAATTTTTATGTGTAAATGTAGATGGTTTATTCAATTTTACCATTCTTGACCGTCTTTTCAATTTTAAAAGTAGATGGTTTATCTTTTTAAAATGGGAAAAGACTCAGATATGTCATTGAATTTTCAGAAAAGACTCATTTATGCCATCAATTAAAAGTTTGGTTCATTTATGCTATTACCGTTAAAGAAAAGGCTCATTCATGCCATTATTTTTTTATAGTGGTTTTGCAAAACCATTTTTGACACGTGACCAATTATAATTCGGCCACGTCATCAATTTTTTAATAAAAATAATTTATAAAAATCCAATTTTTATTCAGAATTTTGATTTTTTAATTAAAAAATTAATGACGTGGCCAATTATAATTCGACCACGTCATCAAGTTATTAAATAAAAAAATAACAAAATTTAATTCAATTTTTTTTCAGAAAAATTGATGATGTGGCTGAATTATAATTGGTGACGTGTCAAAAATGGTTTTGCAAAACCACCGTTAAAAACTAATGACATAAATAAGCCTTTTCTTCAACGATAGTGGCATAAATGAGCCAAACTTTTAACTGATGGCATAAATGAGCCTTAAAGTTCGATGGCATATTTGAGTCTTTTCCCTTTTAAAATTGAAAAATGACATTTTGTGAGTGATCAATTTATTAAGATGACAATTATTTATCCTCAAATAATTCAAGTGAAAAAATATCAAATATAATAACAAAATTGTTTTTCTCATACCTAGTTAGAAGGCCACAAAAAAAATTGTCGAAAAATTACCTACATGACCCAATTATCTAATAATTCAAGGGTATAATTGGAAAAATGTTTTTTTATAGAGTTTTAATCCAGACACAAGATGAGGTGTGAAATAATGAACCAAACACTTGATAGAAATAAATTCTGCATTACTAATCCCTGCACTACTAATCCATGCATTACTAATCCATGAATTATTAATTTTTATACCAAACGACCCCTTATAATCTTTACTTTTAAGTTTATACTTTCCACACTGTTCTTGTTTAGTTAAGGACTTGATCCATTGAGTGGTGGTAGACGCATATATGACATCATTTCCTATTAGAGACCACAATAGCTAAAGATCAGTTGGAACACTCAATTCCATCTCAGATATAGGCCTGTGTATATATAGCTGAGTTGACTCGGGGTTCGGCTCGACTTACCTGCATTTAGCTCGGCTTGACTAAAGCTTGGGCTCAGTTGAGCTGGCTCGACTCAATTTGGTTGACTCAATTTATTCTTGTAATGATTAACTTAGAAATAAAATTCATCAATTAATCTTAATTATGTTAGTAAAATGTCTATTCAATAATACCTATTTGTTACAAACTTACAATTATGTACTTCTTTAATTAATTTTTGTATAGACACCGTTACTTAAGATAATTAATGGATGTTACGAAATGTAATAAGTATTGTAAATTTTGTTAACTCAAAAAACTTACTCCCTCCATCCCATGATTTAAGTTTTGAGTCATTTTTCATTTTTCAAATTAACTTAAGTTTTCAATCTTCAAGACTGTTTTAAAAATATTCTTTCAATTTTACCTTTTAAGTCAGTATTGAAATTAGTTATTATAATTAATGTTTTGTTATTTTTTATAATAATTAATAAGGGTAAAAATAAAAAATTATATTATATTTATATTCTAACCTATTTTTCTTTAAGGGCGTGAAACACTTAAAAACTTAAGTGAATATAGAATATAGAATGGAGACAGTAACATTGTATTAGTGCTATATATTTCTTTTTTATTATTTGCTTGAAAGTTCTCATCTATGTTTTTATTAAGTTAACATCATTTTATTTGAGTTCCAATTTAGATCAAAAGATAATAAATACCACTTTGAAATTTTACTTTCCTCGTTTGCCTCATTCGTAGCAAAACAAAATGGTATTTATTATCTTTTCGTAACAAAGTAAAGAGATTAGAGTGAAAATTATTTAACAAAAAAGATATATAGGGGCCAAATAAGTAGTACTACATACTTGAGGTGCAAATGAGAAAACTACAAAAAGAGCTTTTGGCTAATGATTATACAAATCAAAAAATTCTAGGAACATTATTTGTTGACATTGATCCATTATTACAAATTCAGTGGTAATAATAAAATATTTAGTTCTCTTTACCTCTTATTTTATTTATGCTTGTTGAGTAGCAGAAATTAGGTACTTCATTGAAATTAGTAAAGTAAGGTCCTTTTGCTTGCGAATATTCCTATTGATATTTTTAAAAATTTAATAAAAGTCTGCTAGACACTGTCTAGTAGTAAAATTGTTTTAAAAAAGGCATAATATATAAATGTGTCATTTAACTTAGCTTCATTTTACGTTTAATTTATATCCTCCAACTTTTGATATGCACAAGTAGACAATTAAACTTGTATAAAGTTGAACAAGTAAACACATGAGTCCTATATGACACAATGCACGTAGGACACCACATAGGACAAAAAATGACGTGTAGGATGTCATGTAAGACATGTATATCTATTTGTTCAACTTTATACAAGTTTAAATGTCTGCACATTCAAAGTTGAAAAAATAAATGTGATTTGAAATCAAATTGAAAAATATATTTATGTATTGTACCTAAAAAAAAAAAAGACATTGATACATTATTTGTAAAGATGGCGAGGAAGTCTAGGCACCAGGATCAAATGGAGAGCAAGTTTGGGGTGTGTAGTAAGCCCATAAATCTCATCCATGCTAATTATGTCATGTGGCAATTGCCAATCGAATCCATGCAACAAGTTGGCTAATGTGGCCCTAATGATACGAATCCCAAGACTATATCCCGGGCACTTTCTCCGACCCGCACCAAATGGTAAGAGTGCAAAATGTTGTCCAGTAACATCTATATCCTTCCCTTCAAATCTTTCGGGAATAAATTCTTCTGGTGACTCCCAATGCCGCGAGTTCCTTCCAATACTCCAAGTGTTCACCATTAAAATCGTCCCTTTCGGTATGTCGTAGCCTGCTATATGACTATCCTCTAGGGAAGTACGGGGCGGAAGCATGGTGCTTAACGGGTGAAGCCTCAATGTTTCCTTGATAATTGATTCAATGTAAGTGAGTTGAGTGAAATCTCTCTCTTGCACCCATCTCCCATCTCCAATGACACGGTCTAGCTCTTTTTGTGCTTTCTTAATCATATTTGGTCGTTTAATAAGTTCATGAAAAGCCCATTCAATTGTTGTTGCTGAAGTGTCTGTTCCACCAGCTAATAAATCCTGACATAATTTATTGGATAATTAATCAATGCGTTGTATGACGCAAAACATTTTAATAAGGTAGAGCCGTTTCAACAAGTTTTGCAACCTAAAATCAAACTATATCCAGTCTTTATCTTTTCACTTGACATATCTAAACGAAAGAAAAAGTTTCAAATATGTCATTAAACTTCTAGAAAAGAATTATATATGTCATCAGTTTAAACTCATTCATGTCATTATTTTTAATTCCAATTTTTGCAAAATCATATTTTTACACCCAAAAAACTCTAACACTTTTCAGTCGGACTTTTGGATCAAATGTACTCTTTTTGCTTTTTGTTCCTCAAAAACTTCAAAAACACATGAAAAACATCAACAAGTCTCAAATTTTCAACATCTTCGATTCTTCATGAAATCACTTCAAATTTTGGTCACATAATTAGTTTTTTTTTTTTTTAAAAAAAAGACAAAATTCTAAAATCATTTGTGGAGTTTTAAAAAATTCACCCATATTAAAAAATATTTTTTTTAAAAAAATCCATCCCCAAAATTTTGAAAATCTACTTTGATTCATATTATTTTTGTTATTTTTTACATTAGATCTTTGTTTCCTGATTTTTTCTAGTCTATGTTTAAATTTTCAAATGGTTTGAAGTTGTGCAGAAAATTTGACCATTAAAGAAAGTTGAAGTTTTTGAATCTTTGAAGAAATTTTAAGTGAGTCTTGTTGAGTTAGACTAAATTCGAGCTCAAAAAATATTGAGATTTGATATCTAGCTCGGAGGGAAACAACTCTTGAAATTTATAGTAATTTCGTGAAGAATTGAAGAACTTTGAAATTTGAGAATTGTTGATGTTCTTGATGTGTTGTTGGTGTTCTCAAGGAATAGGAAGCAAAAAGACTATTTAATCCCAAAACTTCAATTGAAAAGTGTTAAAAGTTTTTTGGGATAAAAAATTGTTTTGCAAAACCAGAGTTGAAAGATAATGGCATGAGTGAGCCTATTTTTTAAACAATAATGACATATATAGATAAGTCAAACTTTTAACGAATGACATAAATAAGTCTTTTCTGAAAGTTAGATGACATATTTGAACTTTTTCTCTAAATTAAATAACTACTCCTTTAACATACTCAGTGTAATCATACAAATAAGGTTTGAAAAAAGTAGGTTGTACAGAAATCTTATGAAGTAGGAACGTAAACGATGTAAATTTTTTGATCAAACACAAAAACAATTGCTCGGGCCCCATTTTATTTTATCTCCATAATACACAAATATGTCCTTTGACTTGGCTTCAAATCATATTTATGCCCTTCAACTTTGGGTGTGCACAAGTAGACACTTAAATTTGTATAAAATTGAACAAATAGACACACATGTCCTACATGACATCCTGCAAGACATTTTTTGTCCTAAATGGTGTCCTACGTGTATTGTTTCATAGAGGACTCATGTGTTTACTTGTTCAACTTTATACAAGTTTTAGTGTCTACTTGTGTATAGTATATCTAAAGTTAGAGGATAAAATGAAGCCAAGTTAAAAGACAGATTTATGTATTATGCCTATTTCTTAATGTCAATTCAAACGTATTCACATAAATTAATATTTTATTTTCATAAAGTATAGGTAAAACAAAATAAAGGAAAAGAAAAAGAAACCTGCATTAGACCCTTGACAGAATCAGTGTTAAGTTTGAGATGTAGATTAGGATCCTCAACTTGTTGCAACAAAACATCCACCATATCCCTTGCCACAAAATTCTTATCTCCTTGATCCCTCTTAGCCTTGTGATCATCCAAGACAAAATTATTAAATTTATCTAAATTCTTATGCAACTCTTTCATTTCCTTAACATAACCTTGCAAATCCAAAAACCCTAACCAAGGTATCCAATCTCCAATATTAATCACACCATTAAGTAAAAACCATTTATCAAGCATATCCTGCAATTTCTCCAAACTTATTATCGACTTTTCATTATTATTACAACCATTTGACTCACTAAAATATTTTCCACCCAACACGGTTCTACTTATACTCGTTAGAGTATAACGTGTTAAATGTTGTCTAAGAAGAATTGGCTTCCCTAACATGGAAAGATCAAAAAGTCGCGAAATCAAATTCTGCATTTCCTCTACTCGAACGTACTCAAACGAGTCTAAACGTTTAGAGTTGAAAATGTGGTTGAGGTAGATTCGTCGTGCTTGTTTCCAAAATGGACCATAAGGTGCCCATGTCATGTCATGATAATTATAAGCAGTGTACTTACCAGCAGCAAGTTGAGGGCGAGACGCCCAATTTGCATTATTTGTTTTTAAAAATTCTCTTGCCATTTCTGGAGAGGATACTATTAGCACATTTCGAGTACCAAACTTTAGAAGCATTAAATCTCCATAAGTTATCGCGAGTTTGTGAAGGGATTTGTGAGGAACGGAACCAAGAAGATGTAAATTGCCAATTATAGGCCATGGTTTTGGACCTGGTGGAAGATTTTGTTTATGATGATGGAAGAGTTTTAAGAGAACAAGTAAGGTAACAAGACATGTTATGGCTAAAACTACCCAAGAATAATTCTCCATCTTAATTTACAAATGTTGGAAAATATTGATGAAAACCATCGAAATTGTTGTAGCTTGAGATGTGCCTATGAAACTATGTTTAAAGATATTTCACCAATGTGACATAGAATACAATAATCTATTTTAATATGGAATTAGGAGCCACAATCTAACAAAATTTTTGAATTGATAAAATTTTTTGCAGAATGAAGGAGTGTATTTTCTCTATTCTTTGTCTCAATGATCACAAAGAAAGAGCATATATAGGAATATATAAGTAGAGCGAGAGCAGAAGTTTTGGCTTTAATTTTCCTATCTTCAAGAAAAGAACTTGGGAGTTTATATCATTTAATAAATTGGATGAATAGTCCAAAATACAAATCATCTCTTAACGTCAATAGATAGAAAGCAATAATTGTGGGGTTCACACCCATTAAGAAAGTTGAAATGAATAAAAGATTGAAATGTTTATTGCTCGTTGTTAAAGTCAACAAATGCTTCAATAAATCAATGCTCACTATTTATTTTATTAGCTAAAATCTTATGAACAAATTTATATCGTTGCAAAGGTTGAAATCTTGGCGTTTTTATGTTGCCACAGGTGACATCACTAGGAGTAGATTTCTCCAATAAATTTAGAGTCCTTGCTCATTCGAAGATATACCAAGTTAGAGAAAAAAAACTATTTCAAGATCAAAGTGAAGTATTTCTTAGACTATATAAGAAAAATAGTTTGTAAAAAAGTGTAAGCGATATTTTCGTAAGGTGGAAATCAAAAGAGTGTTATTCTTTTTGAGTGTGTAGTAATCATTTTGAGTATCGTATTTGTTACTATATATACAGTGTAAAATTCATTACTATAGTGATATCAATTGATCTTCTTAATCCGTGGTTTTTCCCTTATTTAAAAAAATTTCCACATAAAATTTTTGATATTATTATTTTTCCATTTTTATTTCATCACTTTTATCATATATTTTTATCGTTGTCCGTATCTTTCCCAACCATAATGCCAATAAAAAGAGGACATATAAAGTCTATTAAAATTTAAAATGATGAAAATGAAATGTCAGGCTTTTGCTAAATTTGCCTCGAAGTCAATTCAATTTTGCATTAATTGTTTGCTGAATTGTAAATGCAAATATAAGAAAGTTAATATTTTCTTTTGAGATATTAAAATAATGGAAAATGATCTAAAATATCTTTAAAGTATTAAAAATAGTATAAAATTATCCTTCGATTCATTTGTTGGCTCTAAAATACTCTTCTCAACCACATATTGATTCCAAAATACTCTTGTCATCCACCTTTGACTACTTAGTTAACAATTTTAAATTTAAACTATTTATATATTTTTTTTAAATATGTGGCACTCAACTATTTGTTATACTTTAACTTATTAGTATAATTTATGAATCATCACTACCCACTCATTACTAATTAAACACCATTAAATTAATAAACCCATCGCATTACTAATGCAACAACAGGAAAGCTATTGTCAATGAGTGTTTTTAAAAATTTGAGGCGAAAATATCTGTATAAGTAAATTATCATACATTCAAGTGTCTAAATAAAAATTATCAATAAACTTAAAAGTTTGACTATGTTCATCTTAATTATTCTTTCATCTCAATTATGTGATGTTACTTCATAGATAAAACTTTTTTAAAAAAATATATTAAAGATTTTTAGAACAAATCATAAATATTTATAAAATTATATTAAGAAAAAGTGCATGAATTAATTCGGGATGTACTACTTCTTTACCTTTAATCATAAATTTCGAATTCAAAGTTGAAAGAGAATCCTATTGAAAGTGTCCTCCTAAATAAGCGGCTCAACTTAAATTTAATTGGGGCTTCGATTCGGACTCGAATAATTTTGAATGTCATTTTCAGGAATCTATAATTTCGTCGTGTTTTAGTAGTGTTTATGTGGGTAGTGGGTTGGTTTAAAAATTATATTAATAAATTAAAATATAACCAATAGTTGAGCGCCAAGTATATTAAAAATATTTAAACAATTTCATTTTGAAACGGTTATATAAGTGGTCAATTTTGAATCAAAAGGTGGATGACAAGGATTTTTTAGAGCCAATTTTTGGATGAGAAGTGCATTTTAGAGCCAATAGGTGGATGGAAGGGCAATTTTGTACCATTTCCAATACTTCGAGGGTATTTTAGGCCCTTTTCCGTTAAAATAATGCATAATATATACATATATCTTTTGAACTTGACTTAATTTCATATTTACGCCCTTCAATATTGGGTATGCACAAATATACACTTAAATTTGTATAAAGTTTAGCAAATAAATACACACGTCTTATGTTGCATCCTATGTGACAGTTTGCATCCTATATGGTGTCTTATGTGATTATGTCACGTAGGACTCATGTGTCAAGTTATTCATTTTATACAAATTTAAGTGTCTATTTGTGCAAACCCAAAGTTAAAGATCATAACTGTGAAATGAGACAAATTAATCAACAAACATATTTATATATTATGTCGATAAAATAATTAAAAATAAAATTCAACAATCTCTTACATATTTCAAAAAATTGTTAAGAAGTAAAATAAGAGGCTTGCTGGATTTTTCACCTATATGTATAATGCGTCGAATCTGATGTCTTATAAACTATATATGAACTACACCTAGATAAAATAAAATTAAAATGACAGAATAATTGGCCAAGTTTAAAACTTTTAGGAACAAATAATATTTTTTGTAACCTCATGGTCTTATTATCATATTATCTTCGCACAACCTTTGTTGTTATTGTGGATTGCACTAAGAGGCCATGTGTGTGTTCTAACATATCCACGAGTGCCTAGAAATCTGTCACAATTTTTTTTGTAAAAGTGGCATCACTCCACACTAATATAGATGTTGGATATATAGTATTAACCATATGTTAAGAAATAATTTTTATTATAGAGTAAATATTTGCTCAATTTTAATAAATTATATATTCGTTTATGGTGTCTTTTTACTTATACAATAAAACATCTACAAATTAATATAGATGCGACCATAAAATTTTATTATTTAATAAATATATTATTTAATCAATAAATTAATATTTATTAATTTAAAAATTTGTTTGAGATCTGATGAAGGTTAATTTTAATTATATCAAAGTAATTGTATCTTACTAATTTATGTATCATATTTATTGATTTCACATAATAAAAACTATTAAACATATAGTAGAACAAATACAAACCTTGTGACATTGTGATAATAAGAGCTTTCAAGATGTATTATCGAATATATTTTATCGTAGAATATTAGAAGGTTATGAAGTGAGACAAACGATGTTTTGGATGCTATTAATTTGTAATCCCTATTTGGACAACAAATGTTCTACAAAAGGCAATAACAGATTGTTTTCGACACTGTGAAATTCGTTCGAGGGATGCACTCTCAGAGAATTTGAATGAACCTTCCTGTGAAAACGTCATTCATGACCTTGAGGTCATGATTAATGATCTCGATTACCGCAAATGGATGTCAATAACCTATTGGATTTACGGGTGAAAGTGATACATGTTCAGTGGTCCGGAGCTTAGAAAAAAACTGGAAAGAGCAATGTTAATGATGAAGTTGAAGATAATACTATACGTTTGGAGCCAGTTACGCGTAAGACAAGATCAATTCACACAGGGGCGGACCCACGTTGGGTCCAGGGGGTTCACTCGAACCCCCTCGGTAACAAAATACACGATATATAAAAGGTAAATTTTCTGTATTTATATATATATATATATATATA